>NC_137126.1:37152559-37752559 GCF_949319135.1 Squalius cephalus | reverse complement strand
CATGAAAAAACTAGGCATATATATGAATGAGAATTTGATGTATATATATACACACACTATAATATAATCTTTTGTAATATATAACTGAAATTTAAATTAAATGAGAATGTGCATTAATTTTGAGAAAACAAATGTTACAGTGCAAAAAAAAGTTATGGTCCTAAAGTAAGAAATATTTTCTTTAGAAATATATAATTGGTAAAACTTTACAATAATGTCTCATTTATTAAAATTAGTTAACTACCATGAACTAACATTGAGCAACATATTTTTTACAGTATTTATTAACCTTTGTTAATGTTAGATAATAAAAATGTTCATGTTCATAGTTCATAGTGCATTAACTAATGTTAACCGATACAGCATTTGATCTTAAAAATGTATTTGTAAATGTTGAGATTACATTAACTAAGAATAATAAATGCTGTAAAAGTATTGTTCATTGTTAGTTCATGTTAACTAATGTTAACAAATGAAACCTTGTTGTTAAGTTTTCCCATTTCTTACAAAGGAATTTTGCAGACAGGTTCTTGACAGGCTTCATGAGATCCACCTGAAAACCCTTGAGCATCAACTGCCAATCAATATCTGCACAAACAATATAATATCTGCACATTTATGCACTAAGATGCAAGCACAGATGACTGACCCATGCAAAGATACACACCACTGTTTGGTGATTGACCTGAATGACCTCATCGCCGGCATGGATCTTCTTACACTGATCTGCGGGAGACTGCAGGAGAGAGATAGTGAGATTAATAACCCCTGCTCATTATAGAGATAAATCTGACACCAATTATTTACCAAGGCATTTCGGTGTTGTATTATAGTATCATACATGCCTGAATGTTGACCTTTCCTATGAAGAACGTTTGGACGTCTTTTCATCAAAGTCTCACTCATCTGGGCTGCGTAAGCCTAAGTAGATCGTGGAGAGCACTGGTTTCTAACTTTCTACAATCTACTTAGGCTTACAATGCTTTTGCGAAACACAACTCTGCTCATTTCCTCTCTCCACACACTTAGGCATAAACAGCTAAAACATTTATTTTAAAGAATATTTTCATAATCGGTTCAAACATAGTAAGCAGTCATTTCGATGACGCTTCAATGCATAGTGACTTACTGGAGCAACTCAGATTAAATGCCTTTCTCAAGGGTACAACGGTTGGCATTTTCAAACCTTTTGAGGTTTGAACTTACAATTAAAAACTACTAAACCATGCCACACCAGTCCAGAATGTTATTCAGAAGATTTTGCATTTGCTCTGATATGTTGTTCTACAGACTGAATAGACTTAAAAAATCATTAAAAACTGTAAAATCCATTTAGCTGAACAGTAGGCTAAATGTGCATTAGGAGTTAGAAATCAATGAATTCTGTTCTTCCAGCAACTAAAAAAAGGCATGTTTGAGTTCAACCCAATTGAACATCTACATAAATGATTTAACAACAGCACTGGAACAATCCACCATTTCAAGCCTCACTCTAGCCAGCTCTGAAATCAAGTGCCTGCTCAATGCGGATGACCTGGTTCTGCTGTCCCCACAGAAGAGCTGCAGCACAGCATGTGCTTTATAGAGCAATACTGTCTGAAATGGGCACTGACAATATGAAGAAAACCAGACCCGTTTTTCTCCTCCGGAATAAGAAGTCCTATCACATAGCATCATCAATAATGATCTTAGATTTGCCATAAACACTTATACACTCTCAGACAAAAAGGTACAAAAGCTGTCACTGAGGTGGTACCCTTTCAAAAGCTATACCTAAAGAGTGCTAGTACTTCAAAGGTACCAAAAGTGTACATATTAGTACTTGTAAATGGTAACATCCCAGTGACAGCTTTTTTACCAATTTATCTGAGAATGTAGAAGTTTTAATCTAGCAGTAGAAGAACTCACGAGGTGCTTTAAATCATAAAATTATGACAAACCAGTCTGGATAAAATTATTTTAGTTATTTATAACATCACATGTCATGCTGATGTGCAATACATCAACTATAAATATCAAACACTGGCATAAATTAAAACCTTATTTGGAAACAAGCAGAGGTGGTTCAAAGAGTGCTATTGTAACTTTTAAAGGTGCTTTAACACATTTCAGATGTTTTGCCAACATCTGCTTAACCACATAATTAGACTGCGTTATCCCCAACACATAAAGGTATCAAACATTCCATGATTGGCTAAAAAAGTGAAAAAGATGTTTTTTGCTGTTTTTAGAGCCTAAGGCTGTCACAGACTCAGGTGTGATTTCTCAGGACACTTATTTCAGTATTTTTTTTTAATAATAAGACCCATTATGGCTGTTACCGATCAAATTTAGATCCCATTTAGATGTATTTACACAGACTGTTCAATGCGGCTCAGAGATGGCATACATGCATGTACACAGCAATTACAAATACATAATAAACTACGCAAGAGGGTCCTTTCACCATTGGTGCTCTGGCCCTAAATAATACTTTGAAATTGATGTTTTAAAAATAATATTTTGAATACTGAAATAGGAACTTATTTAAAAAAAATAAATCCATCCATCCATTTTCAAAATAACTTTGGATGCTCAGGCCATGGATCTTGGGCAAAAGGAGGGGAACACCCTGAACGGCTGGCCAGTCCATCACAGGGCTTAAGAAAATAAAGTAATAATTTTAAATATGAAACTAAAACCTTTAGAAGGTGGAAGAAAGTCTTAACGAGTGAGTCATTGAATCATTTACTGAAATATTTTCATTCATTTAGAAATTAAGCAACTGCCTGTCTTTATGAATGGGTC
Source organism: Squalius cephalus (assembly GCF_949319135.1). Lineage (NCBI taxonomy): Eukaryota > Metazoa > Chordata > Actinopteri > Cypriniformes > Leuciscidae > Squalius > Squalius cephalus. The sequence goes on along the minus strand of NC_137126.1, from coordinate 37,749,772 downwards.
ATTAAATCATTCACTCAAATGACTCATTAAAAAAAGCAGATTCATTCAATAACAAAACACTGCTGTGTGTTGCTTAGAGATGGCTATTTTTGGCTATTGTATTCACTATTTTTAGTGAATATGTGGACTCTCAAAGCATGTTTAGTTTGTTTTTGCAAAGTGAGAGGCACTTAATAATGTCAGCTCGCACATTATTAAAACAACAATTACGATATCATCATAGGCAATACATATCACACACCCCTAAATGGCATGCCTACTGTATATTCTTAAAGGGTTAGTTCACCCAAAAATGAAAATGATGTCATTAATGACTCACCCTCATGTCGTTCCAAGCCCGTAAGACCTCCGTTCATATACGGAACACAGTTTAAGATATTTTAGATTGAGTCCGAGAGCTTTCTGTCCCTCCATTGAAAATGTATGTACGGTATACTGTCCATGTCCAGAAAGCTAATAAAGACATCATCAAAGTAGTCCATGTGACATCAGTGGGTTAGTTAGAACTTTTTGAAGCATCGAAAATACATTTTTGACCAAAAATAACAAAAACTATGACTTTATTCAGCATTGTATTCTCTTCAGGGTCTGTTGTCAATCCGCGTTCACGACTCCGCAGTGACGCTGCTGACGTAAGACGCTGCTGACGTGTTATCTGGTGCGCCCGAGCTTCGTTTACAGTCTGAGGGAGACGCACGCTGTATTCAAGCTATTCCACATTGTTTGTATTTTGGTATTGCTATATTCTTTTATATATTTTTAATGTTAGCAGCGTCTTACGTCAGCAGCGTCACTGCGGAGTCGTGAACGCGGATTGACAACAGACCCTGAAGAGAATACAATGCTGAATAAAGTCATAGTTTTTGTTATTTTTGGACCAAAATGTATTTAACTAACCCACTGATGTCACATGGACTACTTTGATGATGTCTTTATTAGCTTCATGGACATGGACAGTATACCGTACATACATTTTCAATGGAGGGACAGAAAGTTCTCGGACTAAATCTAAAATATCTTAAACTGTGTTCCGTATATGAACGGAGGTCTTACGGCTTGGAACGACATGAGGGTGAGTCATTAATGACATCATTTTCATTTTTGGGTGAACTAACCCTTTAAATAACCATGGGAAGAAGTGAAGGAGAGCAGCTAATCTTAGGATTTGGATTTGTAGAATTTATATGAAAAAGCTCCTCTCCAATATTTGTTAGGACCCTCACTATAAGACAGGTGAAGAATAAATACAGCTCTGAACTCACATTCTCTGTAGTTCCAGTGATCACATGAAGACCATCATATGTGGACTTGATGTACATGCCCTAAAAACAGGAAAGAGAGTGTTGTGAGATTTATACAGATTTTTCAAACTGTCCTAAAGTGTGTAATTTCCATCACTGAATGGAATTGCAAAAACAATGATTGTTTTCAAACAGGTTTCCCTGTCTGCTATTGGTCACACAAACAAATAGTCCTGCCCCAAACTCACACCATTGGTTGAGTCAATGTTGCTATGTTGGGTATTTAAACAAGCAGAGCAATTTTTTGATAACACCACAGAGCAACAGTGTTTTTCTTTTTAAAGAAATCAACCTACAAATGGCTTTCTTATAGTTGTCTCTGTGATGAGATAAACTTCCTAAAATCCAACCAATTACACCCTTCTGTTATAAACTTTCTCATATTTCTATAGAGTATGAAAGGGTTATTGCTGTTGTTTACTCACCAGGCCCTCGCTAGGCATAACGTTAGTCAGATGGACGACTTCGAGGTGAGCAGACTGTGACACCAACGAATCGGACGACAATGAAATAATGTGCTCACAGATACCTGATAGAGTCTTACACTGCAAAGAGAGATAAAGACAGAAAGACAATGAGAGACAAACAGACAGTGTTGTCAGTCTATGTTTGCGATTCCATTGTAAATCTCTCAGTCTAATTATAGCTGTTGAACTGGGAGGGAGCAGTAAATACTGGCAACCCTGCAGCAGTCCAAACCATTCACATGAAAGGCATTCAGCATCATGAAATATACCCATAATGTATAATGAATCTGCATTAATAAGTCACATGCTATATGTATATTTATTCATGTTATATTCCTTCTTTCATCTTTTTCTGTCTATTTCTATCCATCCCTCTCTCTCTTTCTCTCTGTTCTACAGGCAGTGATCCTGAAGGGAGAAAAATCTGCATTATTCAGGATATCCAACCTTAGGCAAAGCACACGCGCACACACACACACACACACACACATTGACGTTTGCTTAGGAGCAGGCTAGATACATGTGACTTCCCAAACACGTTTTACTTGAAATATCTAAATATAAGGGCTGTGTGTGAGTGTATAATTCACATAAATGGTTTAACAATAATATTATTTTCACATTTCTGCTTACTGTGCAGTACTGAGTCAAAATAAGTGTCTGTGCTAATCGAAAGTATGCTCTTACTACAGTTAAAGGGGGTCCTCACAGGTATAGGTGTACAAGAGTTTGTGTGTGTAAAAGAGAAAGTGTGTGAGGCTTGAGAAATACTCACCACATGCAGAATCTTATTTTCAGTTTCATACACTGTGCAATCCTAAGAGGAGAAGAACATTTTTACATTTAAAATAATAATAAAGGGCTGTGCTGTTTGTGTGTGTTGAATACCAAAACACTCACACACACACACAACACACAACACACACACACACACACAACACACACACACACACACACACACACACACACACACACACACACACCTGTTGTACAATAGTGGTTAGCTCTAGACAGAGCTGAACAATGTTGTTCTTCAGCACTGAGTACTCAGAAACACTGACAAATGGAGACCTGCAAACAAAGCAAACATACATAAAGAGACATTTTTAACATTTTAAACAGAGGTTGGGAACAAGACCTGGGCTGGACTCAAAACTTGTCTCTCATGAGCACCACACTACAATATGTCAGAGCACTTGTGCACTTGCCACTATACAAATGAGAATTTAATTAGTTTATTTGTTATTTTGGACAGCTTATCAAGGCTATTTGACTCCCTTTTAATACAGTCCTATCAGGTTTGATTTCAATTCCATTCATTTCTATGATATCATATGACTTTCAGGTCTGTTCTATTCAGCCCAGGTGAGTTCATTCCCTGTTCGGGGAGGTTTGAGTACCTGTCCAGCCATGCCAGTAGATTTTTAGCAGCTCCGATGAGGTCAACGACTGAAGTCAGGAAATCGTTTGGAAGACGCCGTGAGACTCGTCCATCATAATGGCCCCCACGGCGCCGCCCCGTGATGAAGTTCTGCAGATTCTTGGCGGATGCATTGAGTTTGTGTGACAAAGTCCTCAAATTCTCTGTCTCTAGACCATAGTTCTGCAACAGGAAAAAATCATTGTTAAAGTAGTTATACTACTGTTCAAAAAACATTTTTAAGAAAAGAATATTTTAGCAAGGATGCATTAAATTGATCAAGTGACAGTAAAGACTTTTGTAATGTTCAAAAGATTTATATTTCAATTATAATTTTAATTTATATTTATATCTATTCATCAAAGAATCCTGTAAAAAATCTATTGAAAAAAAATATGAAGTAACTGTTTTCAACATTGATAATAATACATGTTTCTTGAGCACCAAATCAGCATAGTAGAATGATTTCTGAAGGATCATGTGTAAAATCCCTTTCAAAGAAAATCTGTTCACTCAGCGGTCATATTTGCAATGCCTCCGGGCAGCTATTTTGGGAATTCAAGATCAAGTCCTATCTGTCTGAATGGGGGAATCCTTAAATCTAAAAAACTGCTTGCTGAACTAACAATTAAATAACATATTTAAAGTCCGCAACAAATTCTGATATGAACTGTCCCAAAAATGTTGTTTATAATGCTCAAATATCATTCGAGCATAAATGAGAAGGTGGGAACCGTCTTTGTATATCTATAGTCTTTGATCGTGTGACACTGAAGACTGGAGTAATGGCTGCTGAAAATTCAGCTTAGCCATCACAGGAATAAATTACATTTCAAAATAGAAAACAGTTATCTAAAATTGTAATAATTTCAAGTCAATATTTCTCAATGTTACTGTTTAGCTATACTGTATTTTGATCAAATAAATGCGGCCTTGATGAGCATAAACGACTTCTTTCAAAAAATTTAAAACTATCTTATTGACCACAAACTTTTGAATGTTAGCATGAGAGATTTATTATTTTAAAATGCTCTTTTCAATACAGTGCAATAGCAGTTTTTTTTCTAAGAGGGTCCAAGGTCTGATTTTATCATTCTGAGACTTAAAATCTAAGTGTAAGCAGCAGAAAAATCAAGCAGCATTCTCATAGCATGTACAGAGGGTCATCACTACACACTAACAAAGTTACTCAGAAATAAAACACTGCCTACACTGTGGAATGAAATAAAGCACACAATCAAGTCTCCATTCATATCTGGAAAAATGCATTACTCAGAATAAATGCCATTTTCTCAGAACTGCTGCTTGGAGAACCCATCATTTCTGTGTATCGATCGGCTAAATAAATTTTAGATTCTAAATAGATAGATTTTCTCACACTTCCTTTGGGTTTGTTTATAGTGTTAATCAGCTGGACCCAGCATCCCATTTATAGGCAGGAGGGGTTTTTCCGACTTCTCCGTTTTTTCTATATATGGTGTAAACTGGTATCTGCAGCAGTGACGTGTCTTTTTCTACAGTTGTGACTGTTGTTCTTTTATCTAATTCAAGCTCCTCGCTGCATAAATTACAGCGGCCATGCATATTAATATGTAGACACCATTCAATGTTCCAACCATTATTATAAATAGATCCTTATATAAATAGGTTCAGGGGTAAGATCTTTGAAATGTTGTTCATCACTTCAAGCCTCCTAAAAGCTCTTCGAGGCATCTTTAGAATTTAAATAAGTTTCCAGGTAGCTATGAATGTCAGGATAAATAGCAGAGACCTAAAGCAAATAAAAAAATAAATAATAATAAAAAAAAAAACTAAAGGTCAGCAGAACCCATGAGATTTTAGGAGTGATCTGGTGACAGCTGACTCTTGTTTTAAAAAAGGTTCAATGCAAAATTTATAAGGAGCGAAAGACTTTGGGATGGTGCTTCAGAGGGCAGGTATGCACCACATTTTATTTTATTTTATTTTAAAGCCAAATGGAAACAGCAGTTTAAAACCCTTGTTTTAGCAGTGGTTGATTGATTGATGACTATAATGTATAATATTTATAATTTATACTATTTTTATTTGTTATAATATTTATTATTTTGTAATTGTAAATTCATATGTTTAATTTACACAATCACTATTTTTGTTATGATATTCATAATGTTTATAAATTTTATATTTATGTATTTATATTTAATTTAAAATGTTTACTTTAAATGGAAGCCATTTAAGTTTAAGTGAAACAAACATTTCAATGTAAAGCAGTGTTGTTATTGTTAACTAAAACTAAAACTATTAAAACAATTTTTTATGAAATTAAATAAAACAGATGAATTAAATAAAATATAAATATTGGATGAATAAGGTTAAAAAACGTGCCTTGGAAATGTTACTTTAGCAACTAACAGAAATAAAATGTAAAAGATCAAGCTGAAAATGACTAAAACTAAAATTGAAATAAAATAAATAAAAAAATTATAAAAATTACAAAAGCAAAATTACTAAAACTTAAATTAAAAAATTAATAAAACATAAATGACTAAAATTAAAATAATAAAAAAAATAAAAAAAATAATAAAAAATAAATAAATAAATAAATAAATAAATAGCATAAAAATAATATTAGTCAACAAGTACTGTCTCCAATGTTGTTGCACACCGGACAAATAAAACTTGACTATGACTGAGTAGGCGACCCTTCGCTGTCATCTGCGATAAGATCTCAAATTGTTTTAGACCCTATTTGCATTTGTATTTATTGCTGTCCACTTGTAATCCTTTCACCCGAAACAGCTCTTTAGCCTACTTATAAACCTGAATTCTGCTTCTGAGATGAATTGGTTTGCATGAACAGCTGTGAGGAAGTTAGCTAGTTGACTGAGATTGAACTCCTCCTCTCATTCTATGATGCATGAATTCCTCCAGCAGCCAATCAGAACCAAAAACACATCTTCCCTTCCTTGCACACAAACTCCCTCCTCTTTTTGTATACTGGTTGAGAGATTCCCGCTGGGTGTTAATCATTCAGTGTTAAGCGGAGTTTGAATAAAATGTCTGTCGTGTCATTAAACAAAACAAACACATCATTATCACAGCCAGTCTCATTTTCCCTCACTCTCTCACACACACACACACACACACACACACACACACCAGTGCGCAGAGTAAGTCCACAGCCTCCAGAATGAGCTCCTGGTGTCCGATGCGGGTCACGCCGAGCTCTTCCAGCTCCTGATGGGTGATGTGAAGCAGCTGCTCTCCGTTTATCTGCTCTCTCTCAAATGTCCTCATATACTGCAGCAAACAGTCATCCAACCCTGAGAGAGAGAGAGAAGTGCAACACAACCATGTGATCATAATTCATTTATGTCATGTAATAAACTTAAGATGTGACCCAGTGTATAATGGAGCTTCTCTCCATACAGAGAGCTGTCATTAGAATGATTAATACGCAACACTCACACACACCAAACGCAATGCATAAACACATCGTAAACCTGCAAATGATGTCAAGTGGCTAATTCCTGTAGCAGTTTGTGCTTTATCCCCGGTAAACCACTTAGTGAATACAGGCACGTCTCTCAGAAAGAGACACACCTGCATTTTTCAAGGCAGCGACACACACATTTGCTTTCTCAGAGGATGATGTTGGCCGACACTCTTCAGATGGGAACATTGTGAACTTGCAGATGCACCCAAGCTCAGTGTCCTTCATAAACAGCTCTATGGTCTCAAACACACACACACAAGATAACCTATGTGTTATTTTATCGACATGCCCGTGTGTGTGTGTGTGTGTGTGTGTGTAGGTATGTGTGTGTAGGATGTCCTTCAGCTAAACAGACTTTCTCTCGTGCTCAGTCTCTTCATTCTCTCGTTCTGCTCCAGCTATACGGGCTGCTTGGCAACCGTTGCTTAGAAACGGTGAGGTAAGCCTGCACAGGGAATGATAAAGGCCTCCATTTCCTACAATCACACACACACACACACACGTCCATACTGGAAATGTGCACACATACATACACTGCAAACATATACACACATTAAAGGAGAAATGTGTATTTCCTCTAGCACTAACATCACCAAATGGAATTGCAATAATGATTTAACAGTTGGTTGGATGCCCAGATTATCCAGCCAAATACTCACACACCATTGGTCAGGCGGGAATGGCTTCTGGCTTACTAGGGGCTCATACCATTATGGTAGTTGAACAAACTCAGAGTTACGGGATTAGCTTTGAGTTGACAAAACCAAACCAGTCAAATTAAGCTTTGTTTTTTACCATGTTGTTGATGGAACGTGAGCACATGAAAGTGTGACATCAGCGAACAGCCAATCACATGCCTTGAAACGTGCAAAACCGTGATTCACTTCTCGCGAGAGTCCGTGCGATTCAATTGTCTCTTCTGCCAAGGATTAAGAGATTGAAGAATATGAAGTATATAAATGCATTTACACAGCAAGAAGTAAATATCTTGCTATATCATTTGAATATGTAAGCTCATATGTAGTCATTTTTAAAGCTTTATCTATATTGATTATAAAGCGTGTTTATATTACATCTCTGTAGCCTATATTTTTACATAAATTTAAACTAACTGATAATTGTTAAAGTAAATTTGCTCATGTTTAATGGATTAAGGGATTAATTATACAAATAATATATAAATCGAAAAATTGCTAAAAGCCAGACGATTTTGTATTTAAAAATCGGTTATCTCGTGACCTTTAATTTGGAGCAAGAGAAACTGGGGGAGTGATTTTATTGCGTCAGAGATGTGTTACTTTACTCACACTACAGGACTGTAGGACTCACTGAATTGCTGTGGTGCTCACATTACACTACAAGGTTTCTTGTCATCTGTCGTCATCTTGTCATAGCAGCACGCATACTACACAATGCCGACAAAACTACAAGAAATTTGGTCAAGAGACTGTCCTGACCAACAGCGAGGGGGAAAAAACGTTTCGCACATAAATTCACGTGAGAAATTTGCACAAGTGATTCCGAGATTTTCCTTTTTATACCATATGCACTGTGATCGGCTGGATTAGTTCCAGGGTCATTCCTGGGATTCTGTAATATTTCAACTTGGATTTTTTTTTTTAAAACTACATATAGTGGTAATTAATTTTCTAAATATCCCACATCATTAGGCACATATCAAACCTTCAGCATATTATATTTGTCCCACCTCAGGCATTAAATATTGCTAATAAATTGTTATAAAACAAACATCAACCTGCTCAAGTGTACCTCATAACAATTTAATAACTACAAATGTAACATTTTATGATAATCTTTCAATTTTTATGGGACTGAAGGTAAAAATAGGCAAATTTTGTGTAGTGGTCTCTTTATTTTTGTAAAAAATAAAATTCAATTTAGATATTTAAATAAAACCACTATTTTATTGTGTTAGACCTTAACATGTCAGGTGCACTCTAAAAAGTGATCAGTTGACTTAAAAAAAATTTGAGGAAACCCGTTGCCTTAAAAATAAGTAAATAAATAAACGGCATGCTTAATCGGAAAAAAAATAGGTAATGTGGAATTGTCAAGTTAACATAACTTAATTTTTTTCAATTAAGCATTAAGTTTATTTACTTAATTTTAAGTCAACGGGTTTACTAGTTTTTTTAAGTTCGTGAACTGAACACATTTTACAGTGTGGTAATCAGCAAGAAATGCCTTCATTTTTAATCGTCTTCCCTATTTTTTCCCAAAAGAATAGTTGAGAATAGTGTGACGGGTTTGAAGATTGTAACAGGTCTGAAGGGAGACATTGCCTTCAATTTTGTATTTTTAATTTTGTCTCTGTCTCATATTGTGCCGTTCTTTCTGGGTTAAGGTTGCCCTGAAAAGCCCTGAAAGGGCGAAGGCCCTATTGTTTTCGTTAGGATTATTTATTATTAGGGCCCAAGCCCTGAAAGGGCAAAGGCCCTATTGTTTTCCTAAGGATTATTATTAGTGCCCAAGCCCTGAAAGGGCGAAGCTGAAGCTGGTACCCGGGCGTGGCGGGGGGGCTCGACAGCGCCCCCTGGAATGAGGTCCGAAAACTTGGTCCATATATCAAACACGCTTGCATGTAATAATATGAAACTCAGTACACATATAGATCTCATCGGGCCGAACAACTTTCGTGCTCTAAGTTTTACAAAAGCCCAACAGGAAATCGGTTATTATACGTTGTTTGGAAAACACATACAATGGAATGTGAAATACTCCTCCTAGGGAATTCATCCGATCGCCACCAAACTCGGTGTGAATGAAGTCAAGACACTGAGGATGAATTCTTGCGAACGGATTTTTGATATCTCGAACGGTTTGGCCGTGATGAGGAAACGAATTCATGGCGAATAATGGGACACAGGAAGTGTGTTATAACTAGTGATCGACCGATGTATCGGTTTACCGATATTTTCCCAATATTTAAGCATTTTCCCATAATCGGGTATCGGTTTTGTAATATCGGATTCGCCGATAAACATCTTGTGGCCGTTTTGAGAATTCCGCCATTGCAACCTCCGTCTGAGGAGATCAGTCAACAACAACTCTGTGCACGGGTAAAGTATATGTTCTGCTTGCTTTGCTTTAATTGTTCAACTTTATTTAACATAACAGACATGCAGAAATGAGATTTGAGACATAAATGCCTGATATAGTTTATTTATGCAGCTTGGTTCTAAAAAATTGAGACGAACTCATGGAGTCACGTAGCGTAAAGTTAATCCGTCATGTCCTGCCCCAATAAAGACGTAACTTTACATGAATTAAATAAAACAGACATGAATGAGTGCATGTTGAAAATAAAAGCGCTAAATTTAATTCTCTATCTGTTGTATTTGATCACCATTAGTCTCGAAAAAAAAGTTCGCTCATATTACTGAGCACTCACTGGGTTGATGATCAGGAATGCTCAAGCACGGCCACTGAATGAAACTTTTGACAAGATTATCTTGTTTAAACACCCTAGATTATATTATAATTTACTACATAGCAATTATTTCGCTAATACACATCTAAAATGTACCGCTTTGTGGAAATTAATTATTTATTATCTCCACGCGCGATCGCGGTTGAGTAAGTTATAGTTCTGTGTAAATGCATAGATAAACAGCACTTTGTCAGTTGGCATTTCATGATCTATATTCAATCTAGATCATGAAATGCCAACTGACAAAGTGCTGTTTATATAGTCTCGAAAAAAAAAAAGTTTGTTCATATTGCTGAGCACCTGACTGGGTTGATGATCAGGAATGTTCAAGCACGGCTACTGCATGAAACTTTTGACAAGATTATCTCGTTATTATATTATCATTTACTACATAACCATTATTTCGCTAATACAAATCTAAATAAATACCCATGTGGAAATGAATTATTTATTATCTCCACGCGCAAATCGCTGTTGAGTAGCCTAAGTTATAGGCTAGTTCTGTGTAAATGCATAGCACTTTGTCAGAAAGCATTTCATGATATAGACCGACAAAAACATTATTAATAATTAATAACATACTAGTTGAAAAATGCAAATATGCTGTTTTGTTTGTTACTTTCCTGACAATGTTATATTCCAGCTAATATTATTCAGTGAATATTACCCAGTGAATTATTCCTCACTCTTTAAACCTATTAAATGGCACATAAACCTTATAAAACTGTTTAAAATGAATTACATTTCTCCAAAGGTGATATGACTCCCCTGTCAATTATTTTCTCCATATGAAAACATTTGACTAAACAGAAGTTTAACAGTAAATAAATATCGGTTCTGCATATCGGTTATCGGGCACATAAACATGCAAATAATTGGTATCGGTTATAAAAAATCAATATCGGTCGATCACTAGTTATAACTTCTGCATACATTAACTGATCTTGATGAAACTTCTGCAGTGTGTTCGTTGTAAGAGGCCGATCACATGGATGTGACTATTCAAAGTAAGTAAGTTTGTCACTTTCAAAATGCTTTGAAATCACTCTCTTATTTTTACCCGATTTGCTTCAAACTTTATGTGTATAATGTAGACACATGGCAGATGTAGACCTGTGGAAGGATTATTGATATCTTAGATACTGTTGCCGTGGCAACGCATTAAACTTTAATATTCTTTTCGGATGCTTTTGAGACTCTTAGCATGCTTCAAATTGGATGAAACTCGACAGACACATCACACTTATTAGCCAGTAGACATGTGAAAAGTTTCAGAAACGGGCGTGACGGGGGGCTCAACAGCGCCCCCTTGAACGGGGTCTGAAAACGTGGTCCATATATCAAACACGCTTGCATTAATTAATATGAAACTCGGTACACATATAGATCTCATCGGGCCGAACAACTTTCGCACTCTTAAGTTTTACGCCAGCCCAACAGGAAGTCGGCTATTATGGGTTGTTTGGAGAACGCATGCTATGGAATTTGATGTACTCCTCCTAGAGAATTCATCCAATCGCCACCAAACTCTGTGTGCTTGAAGTCAAGACATTGAGGATGCTAAATTGCGGACGGATTTTTGGATATCTCGAACGCTTTGGCCGTGGCGAGGACACAAATTTATGGCGAGAAAAGAGAAACACGAAGTGTTATAATTTCTGCACACATTAACTGATCTTGATGAAACTTCAGCAGTGTGTTTGTGGTAAGAGGCCGATCAGATGGATGTAACTACTGTGAGTCAAAGTTATAGCGCCACCAACTGGCAGCAGGAAGTGTGTCACTTTCAAAATGCTTTTGACAAAAGTGGGGGTTTTAGTTTTACCAACAGTTACAAAAATCAGTACGTATATTGGTCTCATCGAGCCGGACAACTTTCTAATTTACAGTCATTAGCTCCGACCAACAGGAAGTCAGATATTTTGGTTTGAATGAGTATTTCTTTGCAAAATCAGCCTCTGAATTTTTACCCACTCCTCTTAACTTTTTCAACATGATGAAAATACATTAAATATGCTAAATTGTGAACGGATAACACATATCTCAAACGGTTTTGCTAGGGCGAGGGATTAAAGTAATGTCAAAAATGAAAACACTAAAAGCCTCATATCTTCGAAAAATGTAATTATACACCATTTATTTCTATATAAAATGATACAAATATCAGGAACTAAACTCATTTTTTTCTTTTTTTCAATTTAATAATTGTTTAAGTTTAAAAACAGCCAGAAAGTTTTTTTTAGTCCAAAAAATGAATAAATCATGTCATTCATAGTGCTATACTGCCCTCTTGTGTTCAAAATCAGGTAGGCCTATTGTATCTATACACTAGAGATGCGCGGATGGGCTATTATTTCATCCGCAACCGCATCACAAAACTCATCATCCGTCCGCCATCCATCCGCACCAACGTTTTTGACCAATTTTCAAAACCGCAACCGCCCACCATCCGCTGATTGGGAGATGCAAGGCGCTGCTGATGACAGCCGCGAGACTAGAAAGCTCTTACTTCAGAATATCAGCAGTGAACTCCGTCTCCGATCGGCGCACAGGGACAAAAATAAATAAAATTTAAATAAATAAATAAATAAATAGCCTAAATTAAACGTGTTTCGGCAAAACTGACCTTATCTGATAGGCTACTGTACATTATTTTCATTGTAGCCTAATAGAAAACGCATTTTGGCACATCATTTAGGCTTTTTCGTTGGTGCGCCAGCTAGGCTTATGCCTACAAAAGACAGATGAAATCTAATATGAATAATTGATCCATGTCGGTATACACAGCCTAATATTTTACACTTATAATGAAAAAATAGCCTATACAATCAAGATAGCCTATTTACTTTTTAATTATTAAATCCAGGACATGGTTAGTTAATGAAACATGGATTAAAATTAAGATACAATTAATACCAAACGAAATTCGCTTTAAAGAAGGACTTTGTGCTTTCTGTTTGAGGTCTCTGTGAAAGTTTGAATGTTGCTCAGAGCGGTCGCAAATGGAGAACTGTCACGTAACATTGTTTTTTCCTCATAAATGCAAACACGAAAAATAAATGACAAAAGACTTTTTAAAAAAGACAAACCATCAATTTTTGGAAAAAATGTATGGATTTATAGCGTTTTGGTAAAAAAAAAAAAAATGTATGGATAACCTTCTATTTCCTTTGTTTTTAATTCTCCTTTTTTGAGTTTGTCAGGTACCTCCTCCTTCGCTGGTGTTACCATCTGATAATAACAAGCAGTATGCATAGACTCTGCATAGGCGAGAAAATTTGACTATTTCAAAGTGTGCTTTGCAAAAAATTCCAAAAGCGATTTTTTTGGATGTAGGTATAGTCAGATAACAACATCTAACAATGTATACATTTTTGATTTGATTGGTTCAACCGCCCGCCACCCGCCCGAATTTAATAAAAATATTATTTTTCATCACGTCATCCGCCCGATCCGCGGTTTATCCGCGGAGTCCGCGGCTATAACCGCCAACCGCGCATCTCTACTATACACTCACCTAAAGGATTATTAAGAACACCATACTAATGCTGTGTTTGACCCCCTTTCGCCTTCAGAACTGCCTTAATTCTATGTGGCATTGATTCAACAAGGTGCTGAAAGCATTCTTTAGAAATGTTGGCCCATATTGATAGGATAGCATCTTGCAGTTGATGGAGATTTGTGGGATGCACATCCAGGGCACGAAGCTCCCGTTCCACCACATCCCAAAGATGCTCTATTGGGTTGAGATCTGGTGACTGTGGGGGCCATTTTAGTACAGTGAACTCATTGTCGTGTTCAAGAAACCAATTTGAAATGATTTGAGCTTTGTGACATGGTGCATTATCCTGCTGGAAGTAGCCATCAGAGAATGGGTACATGGTGGTCATAAAGGGATGGACATGGTCAGAAACAATGCTCAGGTAGGCCGTGGCATTTAAACGATGCCCAATTGGCACTAAGGGGCCTAAAGTGTGCCAAGAAAACATCCCCCACACCATTACACCACCACCACCAGCCTGCACAGTGGTAACAAGGCATGATGGATCCATGTTCTCATTCTGTTTACGCCAAATTCTGACTCTACCATCTGAATGTCTCAACAGAAATCGAGACTCATCAGACCAGGCAACATTTTTCCAGTCTTCAACTGTCCAATTTTGGTGAGCTCGTGCAAATTGTAGCCTCTTTTTCCTATTTGTAGTGGAGATGAGTGGTACCCGGTGGGGTCTTCTGCTGTTGTAGCCCATCCGCCTCAAGGTTGTGCGTGTTGTGGCTTCACAAATGCTTTGCTGCATACCTCGGTTGTAACGAGTGGTTATTTCAGTCAAAGTTGCTATTCTATCAGCTTGAATCATTCGGCCCATTCTCCTCTGACCTCTATCAACAAGGCATTTTCGCCCACAGGACTGCCGCATACTGGATGTTTTTCCCTTTTCACACCATTCTTTGTAAACCCTAGAAATGGTTGTGCTTGAAAATCCCAGTAACTGAGCAGATTGTGAAATACTCAGACCGGCCCGTCTGGCACCAACAACCATGCCACGCTCAAAATTGCTTAAATCACCTTTCTTTCCCATTCTGACATTCAGTTTGGAGTTCAGGAGATTGTCTTGACCAGGACCACACCCCTAAATGCATTGAAGCAACTGCCATGTGATTGGTTGATTAGATAATTGCATTAATGAGAAATTGAACAGGTGTTCCTAATAATCCTTTAGGTGAGTGTATAAAAATATACTAGGTATGTGACGGTGAGAATATTTTACCACCGGTTAATCAACGGGTTAATCAACGTTAATCAATGTTGTGGAATATTTTGAGTGTATCATAAAATCAGAATAAGGTAAGACAAGTAATATTTTCTGTCTTTTTTATATTTAATATACAGTGTGTGCAGAATTATTAGGCACATTGATTTTCTGATCATATTTTTTTTCCAGGCACATTTGACCAATTCCAAACCACATTAATCGGAATAACTACAATTAATTTTGTATTTAATCATTTATAAGTGATATATAATTGTTCATGAAGGCTGGAAATGAAAAATATGAATACCTTATTTTCAGGTGTGCAGAATTATTAGGCAAGTTTTCTTTTACAGATAAAATAAGCTAAAAAAGAGATTTAACTCAGACTGAAAAGTCAAAAATTATTAAATGCCCATGAGAAGGATGCAATACTAATACATTATTAGAGATTGCAGTTAAGGCATGACCATTGGACAGTGAAATGCTCATTAGGTCAGCAGGGTCAGACAAATACAGGTGGAGAAGAAAAGACACACGTTAACTTTAAAAGAATGAAGAATTAAGGTGAAGAATTAAGTGTGAAACCATCAGGAACCCTTTAGTCTCCAGCGCCACCATTTTCCAGAACTGCAACCTACCTGGAGTCTCCAGAAGAGCAAGGTGTCAGGGTCACAGAGACTTGAGTTGGGTTAAGAATCCTAAAAAATGACCCCCTCTTAATAAGAATCACAAGCTGAAGTGTTGTGAAATACATGAAGACTGTTTTTTTATAGGCTTTATAGACAGACAGATTGAGAGTGAGTCTTGAAGGACCAGCACCATATCCTCTTCTACCACTATTTGAAGAATTTATCTTCCAGAATACGTTTTAATAAGTTTTGGGAGTTTATTTTTAGTCCATCTCCTACCCTGAAGTCCGTTTTGCAGAGATGGACTAAAAATGAACTCCCAAAACTTACTGTCAGATTCTGGAAGATGAATTCTTCAAATAGTGGTAGAAGAGGATATGGTGCTGGTCCTTCAAGAGTCACTCTCAATCTGTCTGTCTATAAAGCTTATAAAAAACAGTCTTCATGTATTTCACAACACTTCAGCTTGTGATTCTTATTAAGAGGGGGTCATTTTTTAGCCAGATTCGGGGGTCAGATTCTTAACCTAACCCAAGTCTCTGAGACCCTGACACCTTGCTCTTCTGAAGACTCCAGGTAGGTTGCAGCTCTGGAAAACAGTGCTGGAGACTAAAGGGTTCCTGATGGTTTCACACTTAATTCTTCACCTTAATTCTTCATTCTTTTGCAGTTAACATGTGTCTTTTCTTCTCCACCTGTATTTGTCTGACCCTGCTGACCTATTGAGCATTTCACTGTCCAATGGTCATGCCTTAACTGCAATTTCTAGTTTTGCATTAGTATTGCATTCTTCTCATGGGCATTTAATAATTTTTGACTTTTCAGTCTGAGTTAAATCTCTTTTTTAGCTTATTTTATCTGTACAAGAAAACTTAATATACCTAATAAACCTAATAATTCTGCACACCTGAAAATAAGGCATTTTTCATTTCCAGCCTTCATGAACAATTATATATCACTTATAAATGATTAAATACAAAATTAATTGTAGTTATTACGATTAATGTGGTTTGGAATTGGTCAAATGTGCCTGGAAAAAAAATATGATCAGAAAATCAACGTGCCTAATAATTCTGCACACACTGTATATATAAATATAGCTGCGAGCAGCGATGAAGGGCCAAAGCCGGCGGCACCGCCACCCCGGTGCCTTTTGGTAACTAAAGGCAACAGGGTTGCGGTGCCACCGGCTTGGGCCCGTAATCGCTGCTCGCAGCTATATTTTCTTTTTTAATTACAATTATACATAAATAAGTGAAATACTGAAGTGAAAAACCCTGTCACAAGCTTACAACCCGAAACAATGAGAATATATGTGACAGGGTTGAGTGTGATGGGGGTTTTTTTGCACAAAATGGCCACTGTTCCTGTGTAGGAGAGTATAGACCATATATGGCAGCAATGAAATAAGTACATTGTATATACTTATGGATTATAATAATCCAAAAATAATCATTTTCCATCTTAATTTTATGTGATGGGGTTGAGTTGTTAAACCCTTTTTATTATACTGGTTGAAACTCTCATCACATCCTGAGCAATCAATAATAGAAGTGGTCTTCATATAAAAAATGTACATAGCCTATATCTTCTGTAGAATTTTCAGGACTGAAAAATATTCGTCCAATCATTGCATTCGGGTCAAAAGGCAATGATAGGATGTCCTACCTGCCAGTCAACATATGTATTTCCAAACCTCTGTGCAACCCGTTCGCACAGACATCACACGTCAACACCGCTACAGAGAGCCACACTGTAAAAAATATTTTCATGATTTGTTATCACAACTTTTAATCTTTTGTCAAATCAACTTAGATAATTAATGTGGTTCAGATAACGTATATTTTGAAGTTCTATTTATTAAACCATAATCTTTTGTCAAATCAACTTAGATAATGTTGTTCAGATAACATATATTTTGAGTTTCTATTTATTAAACCAATCTCTTTGTTGCATTAACTCAATTTTTTAATTTCAATGAACTCAAAATTTTAAGGCAACCAGGTAACTTACATTTTTAAGTTAAACCTTTAACTTAAAAATGTAAGTTACCTGGTTGCCTTAAAATTTTGAGTTCATTGAAATTAAAAAATTGAGTTAATGCAACAAAGAGATTGGTTTAATAAATAGAAACTCAAAATATATGTTATCTGAACAACATTATCTAAGTTGATTTGACAAAAGATTATGGTTTAATAAATAGAACTTCAAAATATATGTTATCTGAACCACATTAATTATCTAAGTTGTTTTGACAAAAGATTAAAAGTTAAGATAACAAATCAGGAAAATATTTTTTTACAGTGCACCTTTTACAGTTCCTCCTGAACCAAAACAACGAGCTTATGCTTCATGACATATTGTAACCTGGTTGTAACCATAATTACAAGATAGCAACTGTGACTTTCTACTCTGAGCTGTTCCTCTGTTTCTCTGGCAACACAATGCCGAAATGAATTAGCTAAATCTGCTCTGGCTGTGTGCAAGCGACCTGCGCGTTCATGTGTTTCAAAGGAGGCGTGGCTTTGGGGAACGCTCTGAGGGGAGAGTGGGATCTAGTGCTTTCAAAACCAACTTGCTATTGCTAGCCGCTCCGAAATTGCCTACCCTTTTAAGCTTGACAGTACCCTCCCTGACTAATACGATTCAAAAATATGAATAAAAAGTAGGATACTATACTTGACATCTTCTTCACCACTGTTAAAGAGACCTGAATGATGTGATTTCTGGTAAGTGGAGAATAGTTGGCATGACGGGGTTTAGTTCAGACTGAGGGACATAATTTTATAGTCTGTTTTTTATTAAATATCTTGCTTCTTCTTTTTGAAAAAATATTTTTCACAAGAGAGTAACACAAGTAAATACTTACAATATTGCCAAAAAACAACTATAGACACTGTCCACATTTTGTTAAATATTTTCAAAGTACAAATTCAGTGAAGTGCCTCGGACATGAAGACAAAATGCTTTCTGTGTCCCTCCACCTTGTCGTTGTATTGCACACACTACAAGATCACGTGGTAATAATATCAAACAGGTTTTAAAAATAACGCAGCGTCGTGATCTTAGTCTGTCCCGAGCAGTCACGTTATTTTTAAAACCTTTTTGATATTATTGTCACGTGATCTTGTAGTGTGTGCACCTGTGTGACCTGCTCATACTTTACGGCCATCGGCACTGCAACATGCACCAATTTGACTGCAATCCGGGGATTTTGTTGCAGACCTTAGAAAACTGCGAATTCCAGCCAAAAATCATGTAGTGTGACTGTGAGCATACCTTTAGCCATTGAGCGTAAGTTACTATGGCAATGAATACTGCTAAAAGCCAAACCACTTTCATGGTGCCTAAAACCCAGGGTTGGCACAAATGAAACTGAAACATACCTGGCTAACCACCTAAACATGCTTCATGGTATAGGGCCTAGGTTTTATTCCACAAAAATAGTATTGGAAGAAAAAAAAAAAATATATATATATATATATATATATATATAAAAATGACATACTAAAAATATTTGAATATATAGGCTATTTCTATATTTTATACAAATATTTAAATGTTTAATATGACTAAATTAACATGACTAAATAAGATTTCACCAACCAAAAGTATTTTTTAAAAGTCACATCAGATAGATGTATACATCTTCAATGTATAAACTATCCATTTTCCCCTTTTGCAGCGTAGTCTCTGCATATTAAGCTGGGACAGGAGAGAGTACTTCACCATGGAAAAAAATGGTAATTATCATGCATAATTACATGCATTACTCTATGAGAATGGCCTCCTTTAAGAAACACACACGCATAATCTCTTCAAGTCCACTCATCTGGTTTACATCCCACCATCTCACATCTGCGCTAACACATCTACGCTGATCCAAGAACAGCTGACAAAGGGAAAAATGAATCTGGTCCCTCCCACTAAGAGAGGTGACTCATCGTGAGGAAACCCCTTAGAAAATGATCAAACACTCACTCAGAGACACACGCTTGCAAACATCCTACCATTCCAAGCCCAGTTGCTGCTGTTTCAGGTTCTGATACACCCCACTTTGGACACCAGACATCTTGGAGATCTTTTTTTTAATCTGTTCACCACCTGTATTTATACTTCTTGAAAGTCCTTTGACCATCCCAATGATCATAAATGACAGAACATGTCATAGATTTAGTCTCTGCTCAAGGCTATTCTTTCATGATATCACAAAACGTACAGCCTCACTATTAGTGATCAAATACTAAACTTTACAGTGTCAGTAAAGACATTTATAATGTAGCCTAACAAAAGATTTCTATTTCAAAGAAATATTTATTTTGGACTTTTGCTCTATTCAGCAAAGAATCCTGAAAAAGTTTATCACAGTTTCCACAAAAATATTAAGCAGCACAACAGTTTTCAACTTTGCTAATAATAAGAAATGTTTCCTGAGCAACAAATCAGCAAATTATGATTTCTGAAGGATCATGTGACACTAAAGACTGGAGTAATAATGCTAAAAATTCAGCTTTGTCATCACAGGAATAAATTAAATTTTAAAATATATGAAAATAGAAAAAAACTAAATTCAAATACTATTTCACAATATTGTTTTTTAGTGTATTTTTGGTCAAATAAATACAGCCTTGGTGAGCATAAGAGACTTCTTTCAAAAACACTAAAACAATATTATCTACTGGACTCTTTTGAATGGTGTGGTCTTTTATAATTACGCCAGTAGGTGGCGACATATAACCATCATTAAATGAATAGGCCCTAAGTCATTCATCCTAAGTCGGTTCAGTCAAATGCACAGAAAGGAAACAAGCAACTGTACTCATGAGTGAGTCACTGAATCATTCACTCAAGCAATTCGTGAATCATTTACTCAAACAATTCAGTCAACAATAGGGGTGGAACGGATCGCAGTTGATACGTGATCCGTATGGACCAGGGGCCTCATTAACGGTTATAAATGAGGCCCCAGGTCCCACGGTTCGGCACGCATGTGATTCGTGGTTTAACTGATAAATGTACCCATCATAGAGTAAAAGTTTATAATTTGGACGTTTTTTGTCTTGCCAATTTACACATTCAAACTATTTTAAACACGGAAGAAGAGGTGAAAATCGGGACTCGTGCATTATCTGTGCGCACAGCATAACACACAAGAAGTGAGAGAGAGAGAGAGAGAGAGGGAGAGGCACGTTTCAGACAGCGCTCAAATACAGAATTGATTCCTCTTTGCGTTTCCTTGCCCTTGAACGGACACATGAACACAAAATTATGTCAAAATACCCATTTAAATGGCCGTCTCGACAAGTATTCTCTCGTTTAGGCCTATGTCATAAGTGAACAGTTGAGAAAGAAACAGATGTTTGTCAGTTTTTTCGGTCCGTGGAGTCTGTCTTGACAGCTCGCACCTAATATTATTTATGTCTGTGTCATTAATATTAATAAAACAACAAAATACAGCTTTAACAAAGATGAAACTATATTTAATTTCTACAGTGAACAAATAGTGTTATTTTACTTTCAGGCTTAATTATTAATTTATGTAGGCTACCTGAAAAGCCTACTACTGATAGACTTTGTAACTTTGTTATTTAGTAGGCTATTCATCTCTGCTTAATTTGAGCATTTGTTCTTATTTTATTACTGAATGTTCACTTGTTTTAAATAATGTGTGAACTTTATCAGTTAGGCCAGTAGTTTCTGATGTAGGTAGCTATCGACGAACTTCAAGTGAGCTTTAAGTAATAAATGAAAAGCAAAGTTGAAGTCTTTTTTTTATCTCTTAAAATACTCAATTTAGCAACCTAGATAGCCTATCACTATTGCCTCTATCAAAACGAAGCAGAAACGCTGTTAGTGTGAAAGTGAGTGTTTTAATGAATTCATAACACGCTTCATGAAGGTTCGAAACCTTTGCGAATCATTTGTTTCAAACCAGTGATTGGTGATTCGAACGCTTTGAAACAGTGACTCATTTTATGAAGCAAATGGAACAATTGATTCAAAGTTTCGAAAAGCTTTGTTTTTCCTATCACTAGCCTGTTTCACGCGTGTGTGACAGGTTGAAATCTTGGAATTTAAAACTATGCATGAGTGGTGAAGAATAATTTTAGATAGGCCTATATTTGGAAGGTGATCCACCATTTGAAATCATTTTAAATGAGTGCCTGGAGCATTCTGTATTAGTAGGCTAAGAGAACCTGACCTTCACAGCTTCAGAAAGAGCAGGTAATGAGTGATAAAACACTCAGCTCAGGCAAGGTGACGGAGTGCAAAGCACTTTCCCCACAAATGCAGTCGATTTGTTTGGGGTTTATTAAATTGAAGGCATTCATCAAATAAGTTCTTTTGCAGTATCTGAATCAGCACAAGAGATAATGTTTGAATTGAGCTCAACACCTGTGCTGGTTTGACCTCTGTGTTTTTGAGTTCACTCTTTTACCCATCTCCCCCTTCAGACATCCAGTCTTGTACATCTATTTGAATGTTAGTTTTTCAGAAATCCAGACTGTGTTAAGAATTTCCGTGAAATAGCTTGATGAGCACATTTTACTTCATATTCAGCCTTCATGTAGGCTGTAGAGCACGGTGCTATCAACACCAAGGTTATGGATTTGATTTCTAGGAAAGTAAGACTCATAAAATATATACCCTGAATGCAATGTAAGTCACTTTGAATAAAGGAATCTGCCAAATCCATAAATGTAAATAGTGAAACAGTATGTTCTAATGGGGCATTTCAAATAATACATGATTTTTTTTTTTTTTTAAGATAGATAAATAAAATAGTTTTTGGAATACACTGGCAAATATATGGCCTCAAAGCTAACTTGAACTAAAAGCCACAAATTTCCAGACTTTTATTTCATGGGTATGTATTAACTGTGTACTCCGTGACTTAAAGGAGAACTCCGGTCAATTTTAACATTGAGCTCATTTTTTTGTACATTTGGAGTGCTGTCAATACAGAGAACAACGACAAAAATCGGTGTTGCCTACACCGAGTTATTCTATTTTTAAAATTTGCACCCTGTTGACTTCAATGGGGCAAGTACTAAACCTGCTTTTAGGCTCTTAACATCCTTGATGTGTCATTACAAGTGCACAGAAAATGTGAGTGATTCCTTCTGAGTGAACACGAGTGGATCTGACTGCAGTAGATGTAAAAGATATGTATAAATATGATGTTATTTAAGCCAGCGCAAATACCTGTTTACATCCTGTTTTTCGGTTGAAGTCCAAAGTAGTCGATTGCCAAGTTCACGCGCGTGATCATAGGTACTAAACCTATGCGCGTGAACTCGGCAATCACTCACATTTTCTGTGCACTTGTAATGACACATCAAGGATGTTAAGAGCCTAAAAGCAGGTTTAGTACTTGCCCCATTGAAGTCAACAGGGTGCAAATTTTAAAAATAGAATAACTCGGTGTAGGCAACACCGATTTTTGTAGTTGTTCTCTGTACTGACAGCACTCCAAATGTACAATAAAATGAGCTCAATGTTAAAATTGACCGGAGTTCTCCTTTAAGGTTAGTTTGATGAATACATCTGCCAAATTGCAATGAAACTATGAAAGTCAAGGACAGGTGCTAAAGTTGTATCTGTTGGATAAGAAAATGCAGTGTTGAAATAGAATAGTGTACTGCAAACTAAACTGTCAACTATTTTTAAAAGCATTATGTGAAGCAGTATGCATTGATAAACATCTCAAATCAATTCTACAACATGACCCTATTATGTGTAAAAATGGTTATTGAGCATTTTTATTGATTTGTTTTATTGCGGTGTCTTATAATGTCTTAATTCTTGGTAGTCTAATTACATAACGAGTCGAGAAAAGGGCGTTAAAAAAATATGGCTGTTATAACTTGTGATTTCTTTATCACACTGAAAATTGAAGGTCAAATTGAGCACTTTCCATTATGGAATATAGTATTCAGGCCAGGGCAGTGAGCTCTGTTGTATAACGCACATTTTGGCAAATGTATTACAGCTCATCCGGGATTTTCATGCTGACAGAACATTTGCATGCTGTATACTGCAGCAACAGTGAAAGTAATGTGATAGTAGGTTATTCTGATCTGAATTTGAAACAGCCAACATTTAATGGGATAATTTAAATAATGGGATAATGTTTTTAATCAATCTGCACTGTATGACTAGAGAAAACAGAGAAAAAGGGCTGTGGTGTTTCAATTTGCCAGAAAGTTATAAAAACTTTAACAACCATAATACACTGGGCTCGATCAAACTGTATGTGAGCGGGGATACAAAAATGCAGAAGTACAATCTGTAGTTTTCACAAAAGACTTGGAGCTGTCAAAAGCCTGTAAAGTAAAACGTGACTTTAGTTGACCAATAAAGGGAGATAAATGGGGAAAGATTACACAATGTTCAGTTACATATACTGCTGACATTGCAATAATACAAAGCTGGTTGAAAAGGCAGAGGCATTTGATTATTTACACATGGACATAAGTCATCTATTAAAACCCCTAAAATATACAGAGATACAAACAAGCTGAATAGGTTTGCAAATGAAATTAGATTTTATTAGATGAAACAGGTGAGCCACCAGGGCTTACGGAGTGTGCACTCATTTTGTTAACAGAGAACAGTGGAGATAAATGCTCTGATAAGTGACAGAAGAGCAACAGTAGCAATAAACACCGGGAAGAACCAACGCAGTGAGACAAACTCCAAATAGTACATTGTACTGACAATTTTTTCTGTTAAACGGAACACATTTGAAAGGACTGCAATATCAATACCATATCATAACTACAACTATATGGATAACCTTAAAGGGTTAGTTCACCCAAAAAAGAAAATTCTATCATCATTTACTCACCCTCATGTCGTTCCAAACCGTTAAGACTCGTTCATCTTCGGAACACAAATGAAGATCTTTTTGATGAAATCTAAGAGCTCTCTGTCCCTCCATTGCAACTGACACATTGACACTTCAAAAAGTTCATGAAGAGATCGTAAAAATAAAACAATTCAACATTGAATTGACCGGTTTTACAGAAGCTCAACTGAACCCGCTTGATGCGCGAGAACAAACCTCATTGGTTCTTGCTGAAGTTCAAACGTGCTGCGTAACACGAGAATGAACCTCATTGGTTCTTGCACGTCATGCAAACATGCTTGAGCTTCCGTTTACCACAACTGAAAGCCTAAATTAAATTTCTTCATCATATAAAGCGATTGAGTCTCTTCAGAAATTTTTTGACTAAACCGCTCAATTCAAATGGATTAGTTTTACGATCTCTTTATGAACTTTTTGAATCGTCAAACTGTCAGTTGCGTAGCTGTCAATGGAAGGGACAGAAAGCTCTCAGATTTCATCAAAAAGATCGTCATTTGTGTTCCGAAGATGAAAGAAAGTCTCACGGGTTTGAAACAACATGACAGAATAATGACAGAATTTTCATTTTTGGGTGAACTAAACCTTTAACAATAACTGCTGAACCAAATGCATATCCACAGTCCTAACTGTCATCTTGGGTGTAAGACCCTATCATATGTCAACCTGCATGACGATTTTTCAAATGTAAGCTGTAAAGGTCAAAACTGGGCATGCAGCAGAGTTTTATATTACAAGATGTCTGTAATGTTAGTGGAGGAAGATTATCCCTAGACGTCATCAGCACATGCCACATCTCTGCATGCCAGTTTTTTTGCAAGTGTAAGAAAACGAATGAAATACACACATAACAGAAATATGGCAATGGCAGTTGGTCCAAGACTACAATTTAGGAAATAAACAATAAACACAAAACAATCACGCTGAGAGATGTTTTCTTGTGCAGAATCTCTATGAAAATTTGATGCAAAGCAATAGAAAGCATCACTACCAGCAAAATGACCCAGGATCAGGTGCTGAGGTCTGACAAACTCTTTGTCAGCAGTAATTGTGAAGATTATGCACAAGCAGCTATAGTTTGCAGTTGCATCTGAGACAGTGAACAGGATTCCTGAAAATGGAAACCATCCTGCACAACTGGCCGTGAAACCTAGTTCTCTAAAATACAGAACTAATCAGTGATCCTGCACAGGGGAGAATTCAATTCAATTCACAGTTATAGCACTTTTCACAATACCGTTTCAAAGCAGCTTTACAGAAATGTTACAATTAAGAGTAATGTCAATTAAATAGTGTCCATATTGCATAAATGTACAGAAAATATTTTATGATATTTTATCAATTTGAGTTTGTAGTCTATAATCAATTGTGATCAAATATAAAGAGTGTGCACCACGAAACAGTGTCAAGAAGAATGTCTCTGTTGTAATATCCTCAAGTGCTTCCACGCAAAAACAAGCATACAACGTGACCAGTTTAGTCCAATTAACAAAAAAATAACTATTTTGAGCTGGTTCTTTCCTGTGAATCAAAAACATACGGAGCAATAATCCGATTCATGAACAAATGACTCTTGTCAGCCGGTTCTCTTTAGTGAATCAGAAACAAACAGCATGATCAGGGTAATCCTATTCACAAGCAAATGACTGTTTTTAGAAGGTTCTTTTTGGTGAATTGAAAACAAACAGAGTGACCAGAATAGTCCGATTCATGAACAAATGGCTGCTTCTTTTAATAAATTGTTTTAAAAAAACAAGTTAAAAGTGTTTGAATTAATTCTACAAATCTTTACTGAACTGTTTAGTATATGTAAAATTCTGTAGGAAACGCTAACCCATTAAATACATGAACTTACGAGGCTGTTATTCCAATAATAGCAATGAAAGAAAGACTGATCAACTATGGGGCATTTTTTGCCTAAGTACAGTGCCCTCCACTAATATTGGCACCCATGGTAAATATGAGCAAAGGTCGGCTGTGAAAATAAATCTGCATTGTTTATCCTTTCGATCTTTCATTCACAAAATTCTAACCTTTCATTGAAGTAAAACAACTGAAAGTGGGGGGAGGGGGGAACTCACATTATGAATTAAATGTTTTTCTCTAGTTCACGTTGGCCACAATTATTGGCACCCAATGATTGCAGTGTATTTTTCCCAAGATAACAGCTCTGAGTCGTCTTCTATAATGCCTGATGAGTTTGGAGAACACCTGACAAGAGATCAGAGACCATTCTTTCATACAAAATCTCTCCAGATCCTTCAGATTCCCAGCTCTAAGTTGGTGCTTCTTCTCTTCAGTTCAGCACACTCAGTTTCTATAGGGTTCAGGTCAGAGAACTGGGATGGCCATTGCAGATGCTTCATTTTGTGCTCAGTGACACATTTTTGTGTTGATTTGATGTTCGTTTTGGATCATTGTCCTGATGGAAGATCCAACCACGGCCCGTTATAAGATTTCTAGCAGAGGCCGTCAGGTTTTCAATTTTTGTTGGTATTTGCTAGAATCCATGATACCATGTATCTGAACAAGATGTCCAGGACCTCCAGCAAAAAAATAATAGGCCCACAACATTAAAAATCCAGCAGTATATTTAACCGTGGGCATGGGGTACTTTTTATCCTTGTGTGCACCAAAGCCATCTAGTAGGTTTGCTGCCAAAAAGTTCATTTTTAGTTTCATCTGACTATAGAACCTTTTGAAGTTCCAGTCGTGTCTGACAACTGAATATGCTGGAGCTTGTTTTCAGATGCATGAAGAGGATTTTTCTTGAAACTCTACCAAACTTGTGGTGATGTAGCAGCTGTTTGATAAAAAAATGTAGGCTTTCTGACCCAAAGCCTCAACTAATCTCTGCAATTCTCCATCTGTGATCCTTGAAGAGTCTTTGGCCACTCAAACTTTCCTCCTCACCGTGCATTAGAACGATATAGACACACGTCCTCTTCCAGTCAGATCCATACCATCTTTAGTTGATTGGGACTTCTTAATTATTACCCTGATGGTGGAAATGGGGATTTTCAATGCTTTGGCTATTTTCTTACAGCCACTTTCTATTTTGTGAAGCTCAACAATCTTTTGCTGCACATCAGAACTATATTCTTTGGTTTTACTCATTGTGATGGATGATTAAGGGAATTTGGCCTTTGTGTTTCCTCATATTTATTCTCCTGTGGAACAGGAGGTCGTGGCTGGACAATTTCATGCTCCTAGTCACCCTGGTGTGATAAGAAAATGTAAATATGAATGATAATTGTGGTCAACATGAATTGGAGAAAAACATTGATTTCATAATGCGAGTTTCCCCCCACTTTCAATTATTTTACTTAAATGAAAGGTTAGAGTTTTGTGATTTTTTTTAATGAAAGATCAAAAGGATAAACAATGCAGATTTATTTTCACAGCCGCCTTTGCTCACACTTACCAAGGATGCCAATACTAGTGGAGGGCACTGTACATTAATAGATACAGGAGAGCCATATAATTGGCTTAAGAATTCCATTAAAGTATGGGTGTTTTGGACATAGAGATCACAACCATTATTGATTCACCTGTGTACACTTGTCCATTATTAGATTGGTGGCAAAGGCTATCTGACCTTTGAAATGCTCATGAGTAGCATGAGCCGCTGAATGTCATGTGCACTAATGCCCTTAAACTTCACTTCAGATTGCATCTGATCTTGCTGGTATTTCGGCCCTATGTCTCTCCACCACAGCTGCTCCATTGTGTCCTACTTATATCGTCTGTGTATCATCCATCAGTGTGTCTTTGCATGTCATCTAAAGAAGAACATGTCATTAATGGAAAATTATTTCCAATCAGATACCAATTGTCATGTCAGACTGTATAGCTTTTTGAAAATGCCGTCAGTTTTTCTCAAAAAGGAAAGGCCAAGTCCACATCCCTGAGCTATAACTGCATGACGAAACCTGCTAGTGTCTTCAACTATCGGCAAGCAGCATTCGGATAGCCTTACTCTCCCTTGCTTTCTTCTGGATGGGTTTATGCAAAGCTATTTTAACCTAGTTTTCCTAAAAACTAAATACTATCTATTTTTATGTTACTGTACAATTGGGATAGACACAATAATCTCTCATAAAATAGGTAGACGGTCTATCTAATAAATATAAGTACAAGTGAAGCTGAAATTGACACTATTATTATAACTATTATGATTGTTAGAAGTACATAAGAAATAAATAGGTCAACTAGTTGGGTGAATTCAGATTGATTGGGACATTTTGGTCATTGAGATGACTGGGGAAAAGTGTCCCAATCAACCTGAATTCACCCCTAATAAATAGTTAAACAGAAATAGGTAGAAGTAACATAATTCAAGCAATGAATGTACAATCTGTTTCCAGTAACAATGGAATAGATATATGTCCACATTAGGATAGTG
The DNA here is from genome assembly GCF_949319135.1 of Squalius cephalus. Lineage (NCBI taxonomy): Eukaryota > Metazoa > Chordata > Actinopteri > Cypriniformes > Leuciscidae > Squalius > Squalius cephalus. Next base: position 37,720,998 of record NC_137126.1, on the reverse strand, counting down.
ACTAGAAGCAAATAAATAAGAACTAGTAGGTACTGTGTCAAAGTTAATATACTAGTCACTGTAGGAAGCACAAGAATCTAAACAATTGAAATTGAAATTGAAAAAGATAGGCTACTAATGGATTACTTATGGCAATTAAACCCCAAGTACTAGTGACATAAAAATAGATACTAATTAGTTTAAAGTAGTAAATGTTTGTCATGGGGGACTGTCAAAACTCAGCTGGTTTCCACAGATACCGTCATCCCTCTTCTGGTCCCTAGATTACGCGCATCTGCATCGCAGCACAGCGCGCGACGGCCTGGTTCTGTCCATGGTGCTAGTTATCACTGCGCGAGAGGGAGATTTATTCACTGAGGCTGGAAACAGCACTCTCTCTCTCTCTCTCTCTCTCTCTCTCTCTCTCTCTCTCTCTCTCTCTCTCTGTGTGTGTGTGTGTGTGCACATGCACGTATGTGTATATTTAGGTACTGTATGAAAACGCCATGTCGCCCTTTGTCATTATAACCGTTTTTGCTAATCTACTTGCAAAACACGCGAGCGCGCGCACACAGACACACATACACATCATGCATCCATCCCCAGACCACACGCACACCCCCTATTGCGCGACGCGTGTAGCGCTGTGCAGATCACACACACCATGGTGCGCCGAGCAAAGGCGCAAAATGGCACACAAGCGCGATCAATACCTCACTGCACGGCACAGGCAGCGACGAGCACAGCCCGCATGCAGCCGAGACGCTCTTCCCGCTCACCCATTCCTCTCCCACCGGCTATAGGTCATGCAGAGGTACATCGGGGGGACAAATGTTTTTTTTTAGTTTTTTTTTTTACCTTTCATCCAGTCCAGCACCTGCTTTGGGGACCATTTGCTGATGGGTTCCATGACCAGCGCCATGGCTGGTGTGCGTTGATTTCCCGGTTGAATTGTGTATGGAGCGCCCGGACCATCCGAACCCAGAGAAACAGATCAGAACCGCCGTTAGATCACAGAGGCACATGTGATTCCGTTACATTGACGGCAGCGCGCGCGCGGCAGGAGTCTTGCTGTTGGATACATCCTCGCGGAGGACTGCGACGGAGAGATCCACGCGCGCGACTCTATCCCCGCCCCCCCTCCAGCGCTCTCTCTCTCTCTCTCTCTCTCTCTCTCTCTCTCTCTCTCTCTCTCCCAAGTGTGCACCTGCTTCTCCAGTCTATCGAGTGGAGATGCGGGGGGGGGGAATGTGTCTCTCGCCCCCCTCCCTTCCGCGCTCGCAACGCTGCAGTATCACATGGGTCAGCGGTTCCGTGAGCGTGGGGACTGTTCGGTGACACTACCGATAAACGCTGAACAGCTCCACTGGGTCCGATACTGAGCGCGAGATGCAACCGAGTGCCTTGTAAACGGCTACTTGGTATGCGTGCTTGTATGCGTCTCTCTCTCTCTCTCTCTCTCTCTCTCTCTCTCTCTCTCTCTCTCTCTCTCTCTCTCTCTCTCTCTCTCTCTCTCTCTCTCGGTTCCCTCTCTCTCGGTTGGACCGTTTCGGGTCTACACGAGCTCGTTCCTCCGTCTGCGTCTGGAAAATTTCTGCGCGCCCGTTCGCTTACGTCACCGCAGCCCAATATCACTCGTATGGCAAAAGTCAGAGTGTGCGCCAGCTAAACCAATAGCTGCTCAGCAGAGTGAGGTAACCGCAACCGACCGAGCCAGGGAAACCGGGTCACCCGATCAAATAGACAGAGCATGCTCAAATGATCGCAAATGCACATAAAGACTAAATAGATTGGGGGTGCTGGGGCTCCGGCTGTGGGGCAGTAACAAACAAGAATGTGCGAGACATGCCGAAAAAACATGCCACTATCTAATAAATGTATAATCATTGTGTATTAGGTTTTTGATCGTTGTTTTGTACATATGTTTCTATTTACGTAAATATATAGGCTACTTATATATATGAAGTCCGTCGAACGTTTTTTATTAATATTAACATTTTTATCAGGCTCCTATGTAGGCCTATAGGTTTCTATAAGTACCGACATTTCTGAATAGGCTGAGGCTTGGATTTAGTGAGTTTGAAGTGAAAGTAATTGATGAACGTATAGGCTACTGTGTGCGGAGAGCATTCACTCAATATTATTATCTCATTTTTGGAGGCTTTTGCATCGGAGGTCTTCACACACACACACACACACACACACACACACACACACACACACACACATATATATATATATATATATATAAAACATTAAATTTTTTATTTCATCCTTTTATCTCCAGTTACACCTCTGTATATATTTATATGTATATTTTTTAACTTTAAAATTAATTTTAGTTCAGAAATTCAAAACACATGCACAAACATCTCAAAAGGTGTATTTGACTCTATAAATTGCATTTACTTTTCAGATCCAGCACTTAAATGAGCATTACATCATTGACCCATATGCATTTACATTCCTGTCCCACTACCACAGGACATCAAAATATGGCAAGGAACTAGATTAAATGTTATTTTGGCCTGGGCAACTTCCAGGACTAGTGGAGAGAGAGAAAGAGAGAGAGCGGTCCATCTGGTATTATGGTTTGCAACATGGTGCCAGGCTAAAGAGCCCGTTTAGATGCCCACAGAGCAGCGACAAGAGTGTGAAGTAGCCATGTTGGCACAGATCAGATTAACACACACACACACACACATGCAAACACATTTACAGATCACAGTTAACAGTTAATCCTGTTGATGATGCTGTGAGTTTGGCTCCTGTGTACCGGTGCCAGGATATCAGCATGCATACAAACACACATTACTCATGGCCCATTAACTGTTATGTCTGCACCTCCCTGAATGTGACGTCAGAGCGACGTCAAAACATCATGTCAGCAAAGGCATGTAAGCTATTTCCATTCATTACTACAATAAAATGAAATTCTTAATATAGCATATATTAATGTAATGCGTGTATTTTAGCTGTAAACATCGATGTAATGTACAACAGTTGAGGTCTCACAGCTCTGGGTTAAGGACAATGCCATGGCCAGTATGACATAACCCTTGATGGTGACATTGGCCGCCGTTCCGAACGCTCCCAGCAGAGGGCGCGAGCACAATATAAGCATTTGTTCTCTGCGCCTGGGTGTCATTTTACAGTAAGAACAGCAGGTGGCAGTATTTAAAAACACTTATTGAACAGTTTCACATTATTGAAACATTACCAAAACATCTAATGGGAAAAGGAATTGATTTAACTGAATCATGGCACTATATATAGAACTGAGGACATAAGCTCATAAAGTTTAAATTCATTATTACCGCTTTATTATGATTACAGGGAAAGTGAAAGTAGCATTTAGCAGCAGGAATGATGGAGATAAACAACATTTGATTGGCTGTTTAGGAGGAAGTGGTAACATTTATAGATGTCATTACACAGTTTACACATGATAGCATGACTTTGGTTCCTCTTCTAAACATACCATGTTGATGGAAGCTTACAATGGAAGAGCAGAGGAGAGGGGAGGATTGTGGATGAGTAAAAAGAAAAGAGGCACTCTGCTATTACATTGGACTTGTTTGTGGGTTTTCTGAGGGATTTGCAGTTGGTCACAATTTGTCAGTCTATGAGGTCTGGAAAGGATGAAATAGCATTTATGAAAATGAAAATTAAAGGAATGTTCTAAGTTAAACAAAAGTTAAGTTCTATTGACAGAATTTGTGGCAGAATGTTGATTGTAACAGAAAAAAAAACATTTTAAACATTATAACAGAACTGTGCCTAAGTTTTTTTAATAAAAAAAAGCACAAATTGCAGTTACAGTAATAATTACATAGGCAATTTAGTATTTACAATGGAAGTAAAGAGTTCAGCAATCTGGAAAGTCTAAATATAGAAATGTGAGACTCATGTTTGTTAAAGCACTCATATGAATAAAAAAAAAACATTCATAATTCACTACTATTCTATCTGTTTGCTCCATGTTAACACAGGGCATTACAGATAGTTGTCACATTGCTTGTGGATATCATGCTAGATAGCAGGTACACAATTTAGAAGTAAACTACTGTCCAAAAGTCAGTTTAAAAAAAAAAGAAAAGAAAAGTAATTAACACTTTTATTCAGTAAGGATGCATTCAATTGATCAAAAGTGACAGTAAAGACATTTATATTTGACAAAAGATTTCCATTTCAAATAAATGCTATCAAAAAACCCTAAAAACAAATTATATCACAGTTTTCATAGTTTTTTCAGAGTAGTTTTTCAGAATTGCTAATAATAAGAAATGTTCATTGAGCACCAAATCAGCATATTAGAATGATTTCTGAAGGATCATGTGACGCTGAAGACTGGAGTAATGATGCTGAAAATTCAGCTCCATGAAAAAAATTACATTTTACAATACAACATATTTCACAATACTGCTGTTTTTACTGTATTTTTGATTGAATGTATTTAGCCTTCATTGTGAGCATAAGAGACTTCTTTAAAAAAAAGATACTGACCCCAAACATTTGAACAGTAGTGTAACTTTACATAGACAAGGTCACAAGTTATCACACCCTATGATAACATGTATGTGCCAGAGAAACAAGCGTGCAGCCATCTTTAGAATTTTGTCTTTGAACTTCCGTTTTTGCGCTAGCTCATATTTCTATAGCATCCGTCTTGGAGAGTAATAAGCTTGTGACATGGATTTACATATTTTAGAGTTAACGAAAGTTATCATGAGCATTGTAATGTTTGAAGTGGATGTCATAACAAATGTCAGTAAAACGGGAAGAATTTAAAACGAGCGGTTCATTCATAAATCTGTAAGATCTTACCATCATACAGTGGAAATACAAACCAGAAAAGACAGAGCACAGCGCAATGCTGAAAAGGGGCGGGTCTACATAAGGTCTATACTTTTGAAACACTGTGTATGTTAATGTTCATTAGTTTTGCTTTACAAAAATCCTGGCATGAGTCAAAACAAATCTCTGGTAATCAACATGCCACAAATGATGTGGGTACTGAACGCAGAACATTCCTTTAACAACACAGATAACTTTAAAATACTTGTGTGTTGGTCAAAAGACAGGAAGTTTTATGAGGGCAGGAGTGTGTTTATAAGTGTGGCTACTCATCTTCTGAAATTCGCAGCACAGGTGAGCTGAAGTGGGAGGTGGCTGGAGCTGAGCAAGTGCTCAAGTATCGCACAACATTATTGGATGAAGAATCCAGCTCTTCTTCCTGACTGGTTGTCTGTTCTTTGGCTACAGTCAGGCTGGTGGGCACCAGTGCCGGCATGACGTCAGCGCCCAGCAATGAAGATCCGCAGCACGCCATGTTTTGCATATGTTGACAAAACACCTCCAGCATTTGGACCTCCAGATAGCCGTTCAACATGGAGTTGGTGAGCCTTCTCTCCCAGCCTGGGCTACTCTTCATGACAAGATACCCCTCGTCCTGCTGGCTTACACCCATTGCTTGTTGACTTGGCTCCAAAGAAGGCTCCAGAAAGATCAAGTCCTGAGATTGAAGCAGTGGCCCGTCGTCCGGTGGGTTAAGCAGGTCTGGGTTATGAGGACTCCAGTGCTCCAGTCGGTCACCTGCAAGCCGGAGGTCTGGATAGTCCTTGTAGAAGCTGGGACAGCACCACGAGCAATATAGAGTCATGCCCACGTGTTCCTCCCTGCTACAGCTGTGAATGGGCATAGCGTTGCTGGGTGCAGAGGACCGGCACTGCCTTGGCTTTTCCAGGCCTTCGGGCCTGCCAGCTGACATGAAGAGAGAATGTTTTAGGCACCGCTATAACCAGCCTCATTTTAACATAGCACAAAATAAATAGCCAAAAAATGTGGAAATTTGTAGGAAAGTCCAGAGTTTGGAGCTCACTTGATACACTGAATGACAGTTTGAATGTCTCCATACAAATGCCGCTTTTGTGCAATTCACTTGAGCACTCACCAAAATGAGGAAGTACTTGGAATTATTTTCTTAATTTTCCTTTTTATGTATTGTAGCTGTGAGCCACTCAACTGAATTGAAATATTAGCTTAAATGGACTTGGAATTTTGTTGGTTTATTCTATTACACAATATTATCACTTGAAGTTGTCATTAAACTGAAATTACGATCATCTTTTATTCTCTATTGTGCTGTTTATATGAGTGACAGGTTCTTGAATAAGAAATTTTCGACATTTTTTAAATAATAATCTCAAATTGATTAGGTTGTTGTCGTTTGTGAGTGACAGGTTGCTGGAAGGGAATTGTCACGGCAAGGGGGAAGGGAAGTTAAAGTTTTTGACTAAAGATTACGAGGGCATATGAATTTTTTTAATAATGTAATTTATAAATAATAATAATAATTTATAATTAACATTGCAATATTTCATTAAAAATAAGAATGGACCCTTTTCACATTTCCAGGGTTCTCAGAAGCGGAAGTCAACATAGTTGGGTAAACTTCTATAGCAGTGAATGGGAGATGACAGCAAATATAATTTTTGTATTTGCATTTGCTCCAAAAGCAAAAGAAACATTTTGTTATAGTGTTTCCAAAACTTTCCAAAAGAGGGAAAAAATATAGAGATAGATTACAGCAGTCAGAAGAGAGAAAGATGTCGAATTTGCTATCACTTCCTTAGCAGTTGTATTAGAAACAGCATTGCAGCGTTAATTCGTTTTTTTGTCATTTACTGCCAAGGTAATATCACTTAAAGTATAGCGTTATAAATGTGTATTACATTTTTTAATAATGAAAATACTAGATTTGCGATAAGTTGAAAGTCCGTGAAAAGGGGCCATTGTCAATTTTGATTTCATGGTGACTTTAAATACATAGTTCACTCCAAATTATATATATTTTTAAATGTCACCATTTACTCACCCTCATGTCAAAAACCTGTAAGCATTTTGTTTTTCTTCATAAAATGAAAGTTGTTTTGGATTTTCATTGAATGGACATATAAATAGTTGAAACATTCTTCAAAATATATTCTTCTGTGTTCTGCTGAATAACTGAAATTATACAGCTTTGTAACGACATGAGTGCATAAATTATGACAGAATTTTCATTTTTGGGTGAACTATCCTTTTAACCACATGCTCAAATGTAACACCTGAATTTAAGTGGCTTTTCAGTTTGTGGGTTAAAATTATCAGCAGAACCACACTTCCTTCCTGAAATTTATTTTTGTATTTATTGACTGTTCCCAGGACCTGGGCCACATTCAGTCTATAAGTGATATTGCTTCATTGTTCATCTCCCAATGCTATCAGTCAGATCATGACTTAATGTTATTTTTAACACAGCCTCACCCCAATAACCCAGAATTCTGTGGTCTCTCACCTCTCACAGTTCGTGGTGTCAGAGGTGATCTGGCAGTGGCGTGTGTCATGCAGGGGTCGGGACAGGTCGTGAGGGTGGATGAGAGTGTGTGAGACCGTCCATCATGATTTGTTGTGTCTTCTGTGCAGTTCAGAACATGAAGGAAAGCTTCTCCAAGCATGATAGCCTGCGCACACAAACACAGATCGAGCCCCAGTGAATATACATTTTAATATTTACTCAAGAAGAAACTTGAATCAAATACAAAAACAGAGTATAATAATACATAAGATGGCAAAATCAAACATAAAAAAGGCATAAATGAAATCAAACTGAAATGAGGAATTAAAAAGAACTGAATGACTGAGTATAGTGCATACTGACTGCACTTCCTTCCTTAATAAGTTCTTTAATAAAATCCTTTCAGAATATAGAAGATTACTCCAATTGATGTAATCAGATCACACGAAATGCCCCAAATAAACTGTTCAAAAACCTTTAGACAACCAGTTAAGAAAACAAAAGCAGATCGTTATAGCCTAGTCACAACTATCTATTTATAAAGAATATAGATATCTATAAGAAACTTACCAAACGTTTTAGAGTGCTGTGCCTTTTTGTATGGTTGCAGAAAAACAGAAATCTCAAGAGTGACAGTAATGCTCAGTAATGTCCAATCTATCGTGTCACTTTCAGATAGTTCTCTCATCTATATATCTGTCTGTCCATATATCTATGTCTGAGATGTTTTCTCTGAGCTGGCGTCTCTGATCTGGGTAGCAGCAGAGGAAGTAAGCAGTTATAGATCACAAACCCTAACACACACACACCCAAACACTTACACAGATTAGGCCTCTGCTTGAACAAAGCAGAAGTGAGAAAAGTCTTGTGGCTCCTCTTCTCTATTACAGATTGCCACATGTGACTGCAATTTCATGTTTCATTATCTTTGCACTTCGGAACGTTTTCATAGAAAGAGCTCATAACTAAGGTAAGCTGCTCATCTGCTTAAAAACCCCTTCACAGATGCAGCTATAGCATATACAGACATAGGAGGGTCTGACTTTATTCCTGGGGTTAAACGTGAGCTTTTCCTTTTCACATCAATACTGTATGGCAGAGCATTATTTGGTGCAGAATGCACTCACATCAAACTATATTTTTAACATGTTGGGAGGGAAACTGAACAGGAAGGTCCGCCGTTGGATTTACACCTCAGGATTTCGCGCGTAAAAGCACAGCGGAGGTAAGAATCTGCCTCTTCTGTGGAGGACTCAGACGCCCGCTGATTGGACAAGCGGAACATCAGTCACAACATGGCCCCGCCCCCACCCTCCCATTCAACCACTGGCTCTCTAATGTAGCCCTGTGTTTACTACAGAATTAGTGCATAGCGGACGACAGTCTCCTGAACTGTGAACTACGAATCACAAAAGATAACCTGTTAGTTTTGCATAAAAGAAGAAAAATATCCCAAACTCAACATGCCCAAGAGAAAGGTATGTAGAAAAGCCGAGCGCGGCGCACGGCTACACTTTTGCCCTTACTAATCAGTCGTGAAATTAGGAAGCCCTCGAGACAATGTTTTTTTAATAAAAATCCAGGCGACTTCTTTAGAATCAGTGGGCAGATAAAAAATCGTTGTTAATTTTGCGATTTTTTCTGCCGGACCGCGGTGTTTTAGTCGACGGTGGTGCGTTCAGCAGGAGGGTTTTAGTGGAGCAGAGCTGTGCTGAAGCTCGACTTGATCTCATGCCCGTGGAACCGCAGCCATGCTGCCCTCTCTCTCTCTCCATCTCCAACACAGCGCGACGTGAAAACCGACGATTATAAGCGCAATCGTGGCCCAGGCGCTGTAAAATGGGGATTAAAAAATAGCTGGATAACTCTAATTTTCTGAATGGTGGTAATTTTGCGAAAAGGCGCTCGCGTTTTTAAACAATTTTAACGCATTTTCTTTGTTCGCCATGGAAGAGGAGTGTCATAACGCCTGCTTGCCGCCAGGTGTCAGCGTTGAGGCGGGATAATCGCGCCCCTCCTCCTTATTCAAATGTGTGAAGCCTGTGAAGTGAAATGCCTTCGTGCAAAATAATAAATAAAAAATCGGCTCACCATTTTGCACTGCCGTCCGCTGACTTATAAATAAACTTATTCGCAAAGCCTCTCTGATAAAAGTTATTTGAACTTTGATAGAGCTAACCACACGTTTTTCAGCCACCCCAGCATGTTGCTCACATTTACAAACATGCAGAACAGTAGATCCCAATGTTTCTACAAGTTGCCTTTTTGATTTTCCCGCCATTTATGTTAATAAAATTATAGATCATGTTCTAACTTATGATATTTGTTTTGTTCTTTTGCAGGGAACTGATGGAGAAGTCAAGGAGGAGGTACTGAAAGAATATTCTAAGAATATCTTAAGCAATTTTGGGTTGCAAATTTTAAGTAATCACAACCATTACAAATGCATTACTTACTCTATATCTACATTTACACTTATTTATTTAGCTGTCACTTCTTGAATTACAATTACTGAATCGAATTACAAACGAGAAACACCACAAACAATTTGTCATAAGAGCCAATAATAGCCTTTATGTAGTACTTTAAACTGTGCTTAGTTTAAAGTATAAGCTTGCTTGGTACACACAGAAGGTGAAATGGAGAGAAAGTACAAGATTTTTTAAATAGGCGTTACAGTAAGTATCTGTTCTCTCTTACCTGCCCTCAAATAAATAGATTTTTTTTCTTTCTCCCTTTTGTAGCCTCAGAGAAGGTCTGCTAGATTATCGGCGGTAAGTTGTTTTCTTTTTAAAGAGATTTTTAATGTTACCATTATATAATTATTTTATTTTTAAGAAGTCCTCAAATGTCTTCAGGAACTTTAAACATAGTTTCGGAAATTATTAGCACTGTCTTGCCAGACTTTTCCGTTAAGATGATCTGTAAAATTCAGGATAGGACAGAACAACAAAGACCATGCTGTGCTCTATTTTAACTATTCATATGTTCATTGTTTAGGTATGCATTTTTCTTATCAAAGTAAGTTTGTGAATTAATCATATATTTTCTTTTCCCTTCAGAAACCAAACCCTCCAAAACCTGAACCCAAACCGAAAAAAACTCCCAAGGTACTTGTAGTAATTACACTTTTAGTGAACACACTTTTACTGATACTCTGTGTCACTTGTTTCCATGATTCGGTTTGCCTCATATGGATTGCTCTATAGTCATTCTTTTGCCCTGTCTTTTCCTCTCTGACAGAAGGAGAAGGAAGTGAACGATAAAAAGGAAGAGAAAAAAGCAAAGGCAAAGGCTGAAGAATCCAAGGAGGAGAATCAATCAGAAAATGGCGAGACTAAGACCAACGAGGTAAAAAAATTAAATAATAATATATACACACACACACACACACACATCGGTCTACCTCAAATCATACATACACTTTATTACTGTCACTATTAAACAACCTTTACTTGGCTAGTCCCTTGAAAGAAAAAATGAAAAAAGTTTCATTTTAAAGCTTTTTTAAATTTTAAAGTATAAAAAATACTGAGTAACATAGTTCAATTAATTCCCTAAAATGAAGACATTGATAGCCTAAACTAAAGTGAAATTTCCAAATGTCACCTCCTCTATTTGTAAAGAATGATTCTGATTGGTGCAAAGGCATTCCTGTTTGATTCTCATGGGTTTGTCCCTTTTATTACACAGGTTGAGAAAACTCCAGAAGAGGAGGGAGAGCCCGAGAAGGAGGACCCGAAGACAGAGTAGCACCACGCCTGTCCATCCATCCGTCCATTCTTTCTCTTTCCCCCTTTCCTTTCTTTTATCTTCCTCTCTTTCCCAGTTTTCTCTCCCTCTCCAGCTCTCTCAACAACCTCCTCTCTGCCCATCACCACCAGAAGAATATTTTTATCAGCGAATTTGTAAATACTGGTTCAGGTTTTTAGCACAAAAAACAAAGCTGACTAAACAAGTCTTGTGTTCGGCCGCGGCTGTATCAGGTGTTTACAACACGAGAGATGTGGGAAAAGGCGGCATCTTTCTTTCGTTTAGTTGATTTTCTGATTTTAATTCTTTCCTTTTTTTTCTTTTTTTTTAAAGCGGATGGTCTGTAGCTTGGTTTTGGAGTGGGAGGTGGGAGGAGGCTCTCAGTCTGTATGTCCGTTAGTGCTTGTGATGTTGCTCTGGAGTCTGTAACGTTTCTGTACGGGGTTTATTTTATTTTTCTTTTAAATGTAATGGATTGTCTTTAAGAAAGAGGAATGAGTTCAACAAATGTAGAAGAAAAGAAAGAAAACAACTAAAGACTGCTTACATTCCAGGTTCAGCATTAGATGGTGACTCCTGGCGTTTTTAAGAATCATACCACCTTTGCAATTTGTTGAAACATGTAACTGGGCTTTGTTAGGAGGCCAGAAAAACCCTTCTGTTATTATAGAGGACTTTTTTGAAATTACAGGATTCAAAGAAAAAAAAATTTATGCGTTTTTTGGAGTTTTTTTAACACTGAAAATTCATCTGTGAAAAAGTACTTAGTGTCCCCTATAATTCTCTCGGTCTCACTCAATAAAATCCATCATTGGAGTTTTCCTCATAATGTCTGCTGTGGTCTTTTTCACTGATTTGGTCACTATGTATTAAATACTGTCTTAAATACAGAGTTTCTCTGCATATGCTGTTCTATAATCAGTTATCAAGTGTTTATAACAGTGGTTGAGGCAATAATCTAACTGTAATAGCGGATTTCACCACTGGTTCACGTTGCATTTAAATCTTAACAAATGATCCTAATCACAACAGCTGAGACAAACACTGTAAATGCAAATATGAAAACTAGTTGAGCCATAACTTATGAGACAAAATAGGTTTTTACTCTTAAAGTCATTGCATACATTGAAAAAAAAAACAGTCCTAATGAATGAGTATTTTATCAAGCTGAGACGTTCTCAGGCATCATCATCCCGAACAAATATAAGAGGTTCCAAAAATGAAGAGAAAATCTTATTTCTCTGGATTTAAAGATTTGTTTGCAACTATTTTCCATCATTGAAAGAGTAAAAGGCCTGCAGATTTGCTGGGATTATAAGGGACTTTAAGAAAAGACTTTGTTTATTTGTACTTTTTCACCTCCCCAATTTTATTGGTGTGCATTGCTTTATTTATTTATTTATTTATTTGCACATATGAATTCCATTATAAATGTATATTTTGTTTATCATCTTGAATAAAAAGATTCTGAGACAAACTGGATAGAGAGCAAAAAGGATGCTCTCTATCCAGTATGCTCAACAGTCACCATGTAAACACTTTGTGGCTTTAGAAAAAAGCTTATTTTTTTATTTAGTGTTAGAAAATTGAGTGTCCCTTAGACATTAAAACTGCACATAAATGCATTTTAGATAGCTTTGAAAGCTATGATTCCGACCCTTGCTGTGTGTCTCTAGTTGATGAATGAATGCAAGCATCCATGACCTCTTAAGTTTGAGTCATCTGAGAGGCAACACACTGACAACATATTCTGCTCTGCTCTTCATAACTATGCAGAAAACATCATATCAGGACAAATAATTTGCGTATTAACATTTTAATAACTTTATTGTAAAAAATCAGAGGTATCATGGACATTACATAATGAAGTGAAACATGCAATAAAGAACTAACTAAAAAAACAACAACAGAGGGTGAATTATTTATACATATATCCAACAGGGTTACATTTTGTTAAAGAACTAAAATGTATGATGGATGTATTTTAACACTTATTCGATAAATGCACATTACATAATTGTATTACGTAATATTTATAACCCATTCCTTACATAACAGCATGTATATGGCACATTGATTGTAGTATGGAAATGTTCGGATGTTCAGAGTATGGAAATGTTCAACAGATCTTATGTTTAACCCACACACGCTAGACCTGTGATCCTCAATATGATGTTAAAGAAGGAATGCGCCCTTTTACTGCAATACATCTATGTTTTGGTTTCAACAAATCACCCAACAGGGACCAACACACCATGCAAAATGTCCGCCCGTGGAAATGGTGAGCTCACCTGTGCGCTCTCAGAGCGCCCCTGGCGGAGGAGCGCGGTACTGCACTGACACTGGCGTGCGGCCGCCGCGCGGGGGCGCTCAAACAAAGCAGCGCGAGCGGCGGCTGCAGGCCGAAACGCTGAGAGCAAATACAGCACAGGCCGCTCTTAGCAAGCAGAGCCTCACCAACCTCCATTCACCGCCCGGACCGGGCCATGGCGGCGGAACCGTGCTCGCAGATTGAAGCCGGTGGGCACCTCTCTGGCGTTTTTTCTGCGTCTTTATCGCTAGAAAGACTTTAAGCATTGTTTTAGCATTAGCCTGTGAGGCTAAGCTAGGCTAAGCTAAAGCTAATGATTGCTGTTGTTGTGTTTCTCTCTGCAGAACTTTATTACCTGATCGCCAGATTCCTGCAGTCAGGACCATGTCAGAAATCCGCTCAGGTGAGACGGAAAATGGCTTGTGAGTGTCGGTGTGTAGCAATGATTGTGTGTTACGGTGTGTGTGTAACTCTGTGTGTTTTTGTAGATGCTGCTGCAGGAGATGCACGAATATGAGGTGAGTTTCATGCCTCTTCTCCCACTCTAACTCGTTATTTCTCTCAAATATCCCAACATCAGCATCTCCTCCTCATCCCAGCGCGACTGCGTGTCTAAATCCCGCATGTGGTGTGTTTTCCCCCCGCTGTGTTTGTGTGCAGATCATTCCGAAGCGCTGGAGCTGGGATGGAAAGCTGTTTAAGCGAAGCTTTGAAGACTGGGTGAGATTAAATAAACTATCGCACACATACACGCACGTGAAGTACAGTACTAAACTCTCACAGGTGCTTGGCTTACTTATATTACAGTGCATTAAAGCACTGATGTGAGAACGTGGTGCTAGCGGCGAGGATTTGATTTTTATAATATACACGAGTCTATATTATAGTGCGGGAAAGTTTTGATTTTAGGAACTTCAATTTTAAGTATTTGTTTTGAAATGAAAGGCTTTGTACGTGCCGGCCGGGGGCGTTACTGCAGCGCAGATATATCGAGAGCGGATTGGTGGGTTGCTGCGTCAACCAAAGGCGGCAGCCAATCAAACCTCAGTTGCTACTTAGGAGACGAAAAAGATGGGTGGAGAAGGCGTCTGATTGGCTGAAGCTTGTGGAGGGGAAAGGGTGGTCTTTCGGGAATGATATGGGAAATGTTGGTGAAATAAAGCAAAATTCACGCTAGTTTATTACTATAATATAATCTTAAATTATAATAAAATACAATATATTCTTTAATACTATAATATAGTACGACTCATATTGTTATTTCTATGCCATTTTTAATCCTAATGCAAATAAGATTTGCTGTGTCTTTCAAAGCACCTTATGTATCAGTTACCTCTGTATGTTTCAGGTGTTGTTAAATCAGCACATACCTGCAGATTACCTGTTGCGTGTGTGTGAGCAGATTGGCCCACTGGTAGATAAACACATTCCTCCCAGTGTTCCTGGAGTACACAGTTTACTGGGCACCGGACGACAGTCTTTACTACGGACAGCGAAAAGTGAGATGTACTCAAGATCACTACATAGAGTGAACAATGAGAACCTTTCTCAGTTATTCTGTACTGTAAAGACTTGAGAATAGCACACAAACACATTAACACTTTCCCTTACGGTTTGTTCTCTCTCAAAGGTTCTTCTCATACAGTATGGAGTGGTTCTGCAGTAGTCGCCCTGCACAGGGGACGGCCCCCAGAACCACCTATAGACTGTGCCAAACCACCAAATATAGGTAAGTCCTGCTAACTAAATGGTGTAGGGTGTTGGTGCTGGCTGTTTTTGGGTTCAGTTTTAGGAATGACTAATTGGGTTTGTGCACAAAGTGTCGAATTGAAAATAGTGCTTCATGATAGCTGATTAAAGTAGGTATTAAATGATTATTTTTTTTTTTTTTACTTTGTTTATTCAAAATGTCATAACTCGCATCTCAAAATCCAATAAACGACCAATGGATAGAACCAAGTCCTTGTCCTAAACTTATTTCTTATTTAAGAATCATTTCATTGCGACTTCAGTGTTGTTGTTCTGTTGATGATCTGTTGTTGAATGAATTTCACTTATTTAGCATGCTATTTAGTGATAGAATAACGTCCATCGGTGTAGACCAGCTTCTGTTGTTCCGTTGATTGTAACAGTCTAAATCTCTCTGCTCAGTGTCAATCATGGGTGCTCGCCAAAAAACAGGAGTGGCTCGATTTGGCCACGCTTTCCCCTCCTGCACCTACCAGCACATGAAGATGCATCGGAGGATCCTGGGCCATCTCTCATCAGTGTACTGTGTGGCATTTGATCGCACTGGACGGCGCATTTTCACGGTAAAGAGGATGTGTGTAACACTCAGAAGTTTAGGATAGGGCATCAAATGGGCAGTAACTGGGCCTGATTTAGACATAAGAGTGAATTGTGTAATATTGTTGACTCCTGTCCTAGTTTAACATGCAGAGACAATTACAAGTCATGCACATGCCTTTTTGATGTCGTTTTCGTGCCATTGCTCAGTTTGCTGCTAAATACTAATGCAGGAAACGCTGGTGTCAGTAGTTTTGTAATGTTCTGTGTGTGCGCTTGTAATCAAGGTTTATGCACATGTGTTTCTGTCAGGGTTCTGACGACTGTCTAGTGAAGATCTGGGCAACAGATGATGGCCGTCTGCTAGCCACTTTGCGTGGACACGCGGCAGAGATTTCAGATATGACAGTGAATTTCGAGAACACGCTCCTCGCTTCAGCCAGTTGTGACAAGATCGTCCGCGTGTGGTGCCTGCGTACCTGTGCACCTGTGGCTGTATTGCAGGGGCACACAGCCTCCATCACCTCCATACAGGTCTGTGAACACAAGTTTTCTTTATAGAGGCACAAAGTCTCAAAACCTTCACCATCTCTGCTCCTCTCTGGTGGAATGAGCTGCCTACCTCCACACAAACATCACACCTTTTCTTTTTTCTTGCTTGATTCCTAATCTTAATATCTAATAAACTTGGCAGCTCTGTTTGCAATGTTTGAGATCTGCTCGCTTCACATTAAATGCTTTTCCACATGAACTCATCTCTGCGCTGTGAGTGTAGGTCGCTTATAACATGCATTTAGGAACGCAACATGCACCAACCAGTACTTGTAATGAGAAGTGGTTAAAAACCATTTGTTGTCAGCAAAAGAGAAACTTTAAGGGCTCTCTGCAGCTTTTTTGTCAAAATAAAAGTATGATGGCTTAATGTTTATAAATTAATATGATGGTTTAATGTTTATAAATTAAGACATCTAAAAATATAAATTGAAATTTTACAGTTGTACTGTAAAATAAGATTCTTTTTCGAATATTACCTATCATGCAGTGTGTAATATGGCTGTTTGTGAATGTAAAAGGTCTGCAGAGTTTTAAAGATCAACATGCACGACATAAAGTTAATGTCTCCTAAAAGATAGAATCGCTGAAACTGCTGAAATGAGTCGTCCATCTTTCCAAACAAGAGTAGAGAAGGCTCTCAGAAAGGAGGGGTTTTAACTTTAGAGAGACAATCTTCGAACAAACCATTTTCAGACTCTTTGAGAAATGAGGTGGTGTGCAATGTATATTTAAAAAAAGTAAGTGTTTTTTGACCTTGGATGAATGTAAACCTATTGTACTAGGAGACCTCAAAAACATAATTAGGATAGGATCCTTTAAATAGCATAATAGGGGCACTTTAAGTATTCTTTATTTTACAGTAACCCTCCCTCCCTCCCTAGAATGGTGATTGCTTTAGTAGGTAGCATTAATTCAGATGTTTTTGGTGCTTAAAGGATATTTCTCTGTCTGTCTCTGCAGTTTTCTCCATCAGCATTAGGTTCCTCTCGGTATCTGGCCACCACTGGAGCTGATGGCATGGTGTGTTTCTGGCAGTGGAACTCACTCAGTATGAAGTTTGTGTAAGTGTCATTTGTACGTTTTAAATGACACATTTTGTCTGAAGCCTGTGATTCACTTTTATTATTCAGAGTAACTTTGCAATAAGCTGTGTGTTTGTGTTTGCAGTGAAAAGCCTGTGAAGTTCATGGAACGTTCTCGTCCCGGAGTTCAGATATCCTGCAGCTCCTTCAGCTCTGGTGTGTTAACCCACACTTACACTCCAACTTCCAAACACTCAATGATCTGATTCAATTACACTTTTCATGTCTCTTTATTATCTTCTCATGATCAGAGTCAGATTATAATTCTGACATTGTGTCCTTTGACCCCAGGTGGAATGTTTCTGGCCACTGGAGGCACAGATCACATGATCAGAGTTTACTACCTCGGCACAGAGACGCCTGTGAAGTTTTCTGACCTGGACTCCCACACGGTGAGAGCGAGAGAAATAGAAAAGGAAGCAAGTGGACAGACAAGAAAGCAAGAGAGATAGTGATAGAAAGGAGAATAATAGACAGAAAAAACAGAACTTGTAAAAAATAATGTAGAATGGAAAATTTTAAAGATTTAAAAGTTTAATTAATTTTAATGCATGTTTTTGTTTTACAGGATAAAGTTGTTGCTATTCAGTTCTGCAATAACACCGACAGGTGAGTTTTTGATATGTTATGGTTCCTTTTGTGCTTGTTCATTGGGATGTACCATAATCTTTATTGATTTTTGGGTGTTTTTAAGTGTGTTTGTGTGTTGGCTGCCTCTGTATCTCCAGTCTCAGGTTTGTGAGTGGTAGTCGGGATGGTACGGCTCGGATTTGGCATTACCAACAGCAGGAATGGAAGAGTACTGTGCTGGACATGACCACCAGATTACCAGGGTCAGTGTGTGTTCTCAAGCACAGTTTGGACTGAATCTAATTGTTAACATTAAATATTGTTCTTTTGGAGAAAAAAAAAAAAATGTGGTCCTTGAATTGGATTTTTTACGTCTATGTGGACATATGTATTGTATTCACAGGAGTGCTGTGATATCAGGCGACGATAAATCGACAAAGTTGGTGGTGACCATGGTTGCGTGGGATCGTTGCGATCGTTCCATCATCACAGCTGTTTCAAACTGCCTCCTCAAAGTCTGGAGCTCAGCAAATGGCCAATTACTACATGTGCTGTCGGTATGTGTGTGTGAGAGGCAGAATTCAGTCTGTTCCTTTCGGTCCTTGTTTTGTAATTCATTGGAGGAACTTTCTGTGACTGTACGGATTATATAGGCAATGTTTATCTGTCCATAGGGTCATGATGATGAAGTGTTTGTTTTGGAAGCTCACCCCTTTGACTCACGGATATTGTTATCGGCTGGTCATGATGGTAACATATACATTTGGGACCTCAGCAAAGGCCAGAAGATCAGAAACTTTTTCAATATGGTGAGATGACATGACAGATCTGCAGTTTCAATTTAAGCTTATTAAAAAAATAGATGGACCTGTAAATATTACAGGTATAAATGACCTTTTAAAGTATATACATTTATTATAAATATATACATATTTTTTAAATAATAAAATGTATTAAAATAGAAACCAGTTGTTTTAAATTGTAATAATATTTAACAACATTACTGTTTATACCTTTATCAAATAAAATGCAGCCTTGGTGAACACAAGATTACTTTAAAAAAACTTTAAATAATATTACTGACCCCAATCGTTTGAACTGTAGTATATACTGTAGTGTCTAGATTTTGATAAAAGTACTGCTTATCACAGTCATTGAATTATTTTCTGTCTCTCTTTCTCTTTTAGATTGAGGGCCAGGGACATGGTGCTGTTTTTGATTGTAAATTTTCAATGGATGGGCAGCACTTTGCCTGCACAGACTCTCATGGTCATCTTCTCATCTTCGGCTTTGGGTGCAGTCAGCCTTATGAAAAGGTGTGTGTGTGTGTCATATTTTTGGTATTCTTTGCCTTATGTGCAGTTGATCGAATCCACTCTTGTTCACATTCCAATGCTTCTCTCTGCTTTCAGATTCTAGACCAAATGTTCTTCCATACGGATTTCCGGCCATTGATCCGGGACTCCAATAACTTTGTTCTAGATGAGCAGACGCAGCAGGCACCCCATCTTATGCCTCCGCCTTTCCTGGTGGACGTAGATGGGAACCCCCACCCACCTCGTTGCCAGCGCCTGGTGCCGGGAAGAGAAAACTGCAAAGAGGAACAGCTTGTGCCACAGCTCGGCTACATGGCTAATGGTAAATTTATCAGGTTTACATGGCTAATAACAATGACACAAAGCTTCGCTTCACGATTAATAAATTGTAAAGCCATAGTAATAATTAGTAATTATGTTTTAATTACTTTTTAAAATTATATTAGTCATAGATTTGCACAACTAATTATAGCCAAGTTAATAAATAATTTCTCAAGTAAGATGTAAGATAACATCCTGCTTTGCTCCATGGTAATGGAATTTCAGTTGCCTATACTATTGACATGTCATGATTCTTGATAAAAAATACCAATGCTACAGCAAAAACGCAGCCTTATTTTATATATCTAAAAAAAAAATCCAAATAAATTTTTAATTAAATAAAAATTATGGCATGTACTATTCAACACAAAATGCTGTGTGCTTTTTTTTTTACTAACCATAGCTGTAGCTACAAAATTGCTTGTCATTTTGTCCTTTTAAGCAGTCACACACCACTTGTGTGGCCCTGTTTACACATGGTATTAAGATGCGCTTTGTTCAATCGGATCACAAGTAGACGAGGGAGACGCATACCCGTTTACCCCTGGTGTTTTAATTCGTCTCTTTTGTCCACTTTCAACCACTTCTGTCTTGAGGGGAGGGTCTATAGGTGGGTAAATGTATAGGTTTCATAACTTTTGGTTTAATGGACAAAATAAGCTCGCACAATTTACATATGAACACGAAACGAGACGAGACGATGGAAAACATACGGAGTGTAGCAGCTTTCATTTCTGCTCTGACAGCCGCAAGACCAAGACCTGTTAGAAAGGGAATAGTGAGAGAACGTTGTGCTTGGTATGTTTTTCATCTTCAAACCAAACTTGGATCTTCAGCCAACAAAGTTTAAATCCCATCTGGCTAGTGCGCTTCCCGTAATGTCGCATTGGGTCAGTAGGCGGTCTTTTTGTGGCTGTTCAAACGCATTCGACCACATTAGCGCAAATACACTACGAATGCAATCCGGGCGAATGTGTTTTCGACTACCTCTGGAAGTTGTCGAAAGTGGACAAGCTCAAAATGTTTTAGACCCCGTTTACACCTGTATTTAGCGTCATCCGCTTATGTTCAGATCGATGAAAACTCAATTTAACTTATGACTTAATTATAACGACTTAATACCAGGGGTAAACAGGGCCTTTGGCTCAAATGTATTTCCTATTGAAAGCTATGAAGATGAGGACCTCATTAGGGTTCATTTTAAATGAAAACCTCCCTGTTCTTACTGTCATGTCATGTGTAGTCCTTTTATTCAAGGACTGGTCTAGTGTTTAGTCTAAATTAGCTTGTTGAGAGTCTTTTAATGTTTTTAGGTGATGGCGAAGTGGTTGAGCAGGTGATTGGCCAGCAGACCGCAGAGGATTCTCAGGAAGAAAGCCCATTGGATGACCTGATTAGGCAGCTCCAGCACCAGCAAGATGAGCATCGCAACCCAGGAAATCCTGCAGGTGAGAACAAGCCACAGTTAACCCTTTGAAATGTTTTACAGCATTCTCATTGGTTTGCTGGAGAATTTTCTTATGGTAAAATTATTACACATTCAAGAGGGAAAACTGCACAGAATGTAATTACTATAATATATGATTTGGAATTTGTTTTATATTAAAATGTATTTTGCATTTTAAGACTGGCACCTGTTGGCTTAAAGGTCACTTATGTGAAAGCTTTTAGTTTAGAGGTTGTGACACTTAAAGCTGTTGGATCAGTAGGTGCTGAAGTGGCAGGTGGTCCTCTATCACCCCCTAACGTTGGGCTTCGACGTAGCGGACAAGTTGAGGGTGTACGGCAGATGCACAACAATGCCCCCCGCAGTCAGATGGCCACTGAGAGAGACCTGTTGGCATGGAGCCGGCGCGTAGTGGTTAATGAAGTCCAGTCTGGCATTTTCAGGTACGAATATGACAATTAAACAGTTTTCAAATCTGAGATGTGATTAGTGTGGTCAAACTGAATTCAACTGGTAGTGCAATATTGTATGTATACAGTGTGTAGAATATAATGTTACATCCAGAATTTATTATTTAAAGTATAAACGCATATAAAACTAAGAGAAAAATAGATTGAATAAAGACGCAACATACTGAATGGATTAGTTTTGTGCTGGCTGTGCAACTCCGTTTCTGCCTCACTTTTGCAGATTACATATCTTTGCGTAATTTTTCTCAGGTTACGTAAGAGCAAACCATTAGTCAACGAAGCAAAAAAGCTAAAACTAGCAGCTACTATTGACCCAAACAATTGACCCCTTTGTCTGCAATCTAAGATAAAAGATAAGGATTTAAAAAAAAAAAAAAGTTATAAGATTTGAACAATATACATGACTTTTCCAGGTCTAGAAATCGCTTATGGACACTAAACTGTCCATGTAGGTTTCCTGTGAACAGCTTTGTGAGCTCAAACCCTGACGTGATGTGTTTGTGTTTGTTTAGAGTGATGGAGGACAGTAGGTTTGCTAAAGGAGAGGTGGAAAGGAATTTCTACAACATTGAGAAGAAGAGAAAATCTGCACCCACAACAGGAGTGAGTTTAATACACATATGCACACAAACAAAGATGTCAGATGTTGTTCATTTCTACTGTTTGTTACTGTCGTTTCTTTTTAAAGATACATTGATCTTGCCATGAAATTAGCCATAGATGCTGGTATGGCAATAAAAACAAACAAACACACAAACATAGTCACTTTTTACTGTGCCAGTCTAGAGTAAAAACCTCACTTTCTCCCCATCTATCTGTAGAGTGAGCCGGTGGGTAACAGCGTCCGCATGTTACGAAGGCCTCAGCGCAAGGCTCAGCAGAGGAGACACACATATCAGACCCGCTCGACTCGAGATAGGAGACGCAGCTCAAGCGTGCTCTCGTACACCCGTAACGAGGAAAGTGAGAGAGAGTCCGACAGTGAAGCAGAGGTAAGACAGCAGTTTGTGTTTGGCCTCAAACTCTGATCATCTTTAATCGGCCATCAAGATATACGTTTATTTTTTATTTTATTTTTTTCAGCGCTAGTTTTGAAATGCTTTATTAAATATGCAACATTTTTGTATGTGTGCACCTAGCAGGAAGAGGACCAGAATGAGAACAGTGATGGATCATCTGATGGTGAAGCTCAGTGGGAGAATGACAGTAGCTCCAGGTTCAGTCTCCAATTAGTCACATATATTTCACAACAATATCAATAATGCAAATGAAGCCTTGTGAAGTTGGTCTAGAACTGGCTTAGGTTTACATTTTTTCATTTTTAGTTTTTAACTTCATATGGAATTAAACAAAGTCTAACAACATGCATTTTATTTAGGGATTCACAATATATTGGCAGGTTTTTAAGATTTTATTTATTGGTATCATTCTTTCTTTTTTTTTTAAGGGTTACTTTACCCAAAAATGAAAATTCTGTCATCAATTACTCACCCTCACGTCGTTACAAACCCGTAACTTTCATTCATCTTCGAAACAAAATTGGAGATATTTTTAATAAAATCTGAGCGATTTCCATCCCTATCAGTTTATATGTGAATCAGAGCCTCAATTCAGTCTGTTCATCATCATCGAGTCTCTTCAGAAAATTTGGGCTAAACCGCTCCATTCATATCAATTAGATCGCGGCTCAGATTATATTAAATATTTTTTTGTGTGTTTCGAAGATGAACGAAAGTCTTAGGGTTTGAATTTTAATTTTTGATTGGACTAACTCTTTAACTTAAGTTATTTCTTAAAAACACACAAAAATTTGTAACACTGAATATACAGTGCTATGCATAAATTTAGACACCCATGCTAAAGTTGACTAAAAAGAGGAATAAAAAATCATCTTTTGGAAACTGAACTTAATGCCTTAATTTAAAAAATTAGGAAAAATCCAACCTTTAAGGACACCAATTTTCTTTGTGAATGAATAATGTACCGTAAATAAATAAATGTTCTTCCTTAAAATACAGGGTGCATAAGTTTGGACACCCCTATGTTAAATTCCCATAGAGGCAGGCAGATTTTTATTTTTAAGTATTTTTTTTTATTATTTTTTTAGGATACTATGCATCCTGATAAAGTTCCCTTGGCCTTTGGAATTAAAATAGCCCCACATCATCACATAGCCTTCACCATACCTAGAGACTGGCATGGTTTTATTTCAGTTAGCCTAATAGCTAGTTTGATTTGCATTGAGAGATGATCTTATGGAAAGTACTCCATGCCAATCTCTAGGTATGGTGAAGGCTATGTGATGATGTGGGGCTATTTTAATTCCAAAGGCCAAGGGAACTTTATCAGGATGCATAGTATCCTAAAAAAAATAATAATAAAAAAATACTTAAAAATAAAAATCTGCCTGGCTCTATGGGAATTTAACATAGGGGTGTCCAAACTTATGCACCCTGTATTTTAAGGAAGAACATTTATTTATTTACGATACATTATTCATTCACAAAGAAAATTGGTGTCCTTAAAGGTTGGATTTTTCCTAATTTTTTAAATTAAGGCATTAAGTTCCATTTCCAAAAGATGATTTTTTATTCCTCTTTTTAGTCAACTTTAGTATGGGTGTCTAAACTTATGCATAGCACTGTAATTTTTAGCAATTCTCAAATTGAACATTCATTAGGCAAAATAGTAAAATTACTATAAAAGTAGTACTCTTGTATATTTATTAATACATTTTTTGTTTGTTTATAGCAATCTTTCAGAATAAGTTGATTTAGTGTTTAACTTAAAAGTCAGTGAAGTTAATGACAATTAGCTGTTTGATCATGGTTTGCATCTTTTGATTTTGCTGTTTATTTTGCTCTTTCCTGTTTGAATCTGTTTTACAGTGACTCTTCCAGTGAGTATTCTGATTGGACGGCAGATGCGGGAATCAACCTCCAGCCCCCCAAACGAACAACCAGAAGGCCGGCCCCTGTCGCCGGGAGCAGTAGCTCTGAGGATGAGGAAGGGACAGGGCAGGGAGAAGGGGAGGCTGAGAGAACGAGTAGACGGACTGAAAAGAAAAAGAAACTGAAACAGACTAAACAGCGGGTGAGCATCCATTCATCATTCATTCATCCATCCATTATCATTCATTCATCCATATTTTTTCTATTATAATAATGTGTGTCCGTGTTTAGTCTGTGCCTGCTGGAGAATTAGAGGAATGGTTGCCCCCCTCTTGGATCATGGAAACAATTCCAAGACGATCACCTTTCGTACCTCAAATGGGAGATGAGGTGAGTTCCTTTAAATATAGACATGCTCACTAAATGACCAGAAATAAGTACAAGGATTTGCATTATGCATGCATCTTTCTGCAGTCATTTCTCTCTGTCTCTCTGTAGTTGATATATTTCCGTCAGGGTCATCAAGCATATGTCCGAGCCGTGTGTCGTGCCAAAACCTACAGCATGAATCCTCAGAAACAGCCCTGGAACCGCTTGGATCTCAGGGTAAGAAGTTCATTTCCTCTCTCATGATCATTCTCACATGTTATTAGGCATAATCTGGTCTGCATCACACGTGGTTGACCCATTCTGCAGGCAGACCAACAGGAACATGTATGTTGTTTGTTTGTTCTCTTAGGATCAGGAGTCTGTAAAAGTAGTGGGTATTAAATATGAAGTCGGGCCGCCAACTCTGTGCTGCCTCAAACTGGCCTTCCTGGACCCCACCTCAGGGAAAATGACCAATGAATCCTTCAGCTTGAAGTATGCATGCTTATATTTGCAAAAACACACACTGGCACATTTTGTTAGATTTTTTGTTAGATTTAAAATAAAAAATACTAAAATACTGATTAATAAATTTAATATGGATGTTAGGATAAGATTCTTCATGAATATGAGATTGTAAATGATGGCTGTCTCTATCTCTCTCTTTAGGTATCATGATATGCCTGATGTCATTGACTTTCTGGTGCTACAACAGATTTATAATGAGGCCAAAGCACGAAACTGGCAACCTGGTGTGTTTGTGTTTTAAATTGTGGTGCATGCAAGAGTTGCTATAAAAAAATTTGCACTGTTTTTGCACTGAGGCTATAAATGATGCCTCAAATCATGTGGTTTGTTGAAGAGAGGTGCGCTATTACTTTTCGTGATTGAGCTTACAATTTGCACTTCGCTATGTTTTCCAATTTCCACACACACTACGCTTCAGATCACCAGTGACAGACTTATGCGTGCTGTTATTATTAGATAATTATATTTTGCAGCAGCCCACAATCCATTTATTTATCCTGACTTTATGCAGATTACAGATCTTTAGCCTGAGCCATACAAGAATATCATAGAGACTTGTGGGTGGGCTTTTTTGATTTGAGCCAGTAAACGACCACCCAGAACATGCTATTAAATGCATAGCATCATGCTATAAAACACCCAGAATGCCTTAGTGACTGCATAGCATAGGTTATTATTCTATTAATGCTGTTGTGGTAAAGACAAACGTGTGTAGGTTTCTGATATGTAATGTTATGATGATCATAAATTAACATGTAATTTGCAAATAACAGTGATGTATATGTGTGTGCAGGTCACCGTTTCAGGAGCATCATTGATGATGCCTGGTGGTTTGGTTCTGTGGAGTGTCAGGAGCCATTTCAGTCTGAATATCCAGACAGCCTGTTTCAGTGCTACATTGTCAGGTACATGGGTTTGATACCCGCTTTACCAGAGTATGAAGTTAAACCTTTTGCTGATTATTGCTGTAAGTATCAATAATTTGTGTGTTATTTTGCAGGTGGGATAATGGAGAGAGAGAGAAGATGAGTCCGTGGGATATAGAGCCCATACCTGAAGAAGGTACTGACACACTTTACTTCACCCATGAGCTCTGACAGTAAATAAGCATCACATTCTGGCATGTCTAATGGTGTGATTGACTGTCCACAGCTCAAGTCCCAGAGGATACTGGGGACAGTGTCCCGGTCACAGAGGACGAGCTTCAGTCCCTACTGTACAGCCCACGGGAGGGAGAGTGGGGGCTGCACACACGAGATGAGGAGTGCGAGAGAGTAATCACGGCCATAGATCAGCTGCTAACACTCGGTATCACAAGTGCACACAAACCAGCTACTTTCAGTATTAATTTAAAAACTGATTAAAATTCAGTAAAACAGTCATTTTGTGAAACATTGTGATTTAAAATATCTATTCATAATATAGCATGTTCCTTGCTTTAATTTTATTCTTGTGTGTTTTACAGATGTGGCAAAGGCGTTCTCCTGCCCTGTAGATTTGAGGGAATATCCGCTGTACTGCACTGTTGTGGCCTATCTCACTGACCTCAGCACGATCAGAACAAGATTAGTGAACCGTTTCTACAGGTATACTCAGTCCTTTACCTCACTGATAGCATTATCAGACAAAAATGAGTGCCCCGTTCTTCCAGGTACACACACAGACAACTGCTGGAGTTCTGACGCCTCTGTTTGTATGTGTAGGCGAATCTCGGCACTTATGTGGGAAGTGCGTTACATCGAACACAATGCTCGAACTTTTAACGAACCACAGAGCCCCATTGTCACAGCAGCGAAAACGGTCAGCGACGTCCTGCTGCGTTTCATCAGGTCAGAGAAAACACAATCACTTTCACATTTTTACATTATGATCCCCCTGGTTCACCTGCTGGGCTCAGTGACCATGCTGAGATTTTTCAATTTTATTGTACATGTATCTGTAGGGATCAAAGTTGTACAGATATTTTGGATCTGCACAATAAGATGAAGACTGAATTCAGCAGTGCAGAAGAGGAAGAGGTGAGCTTGGGAGTCTGTGTGTGTGAATTATGTGTGTACAGAGCTCAACAATAAGTATGTCTACAGACCCAGGACCAGTGTCCCTAAGCTTTGGGAAAGCTGCGGCCTGGTGTATATATTTTAGTGTGAAGATGATGAACTCTTCAGTGTCTTTGTTTGTTTTCTAGGAGACTGTGGATGTGGACTCGGACACTCCCGGCACCTCCACTGGTCAAAGGGTGAGACAATTCAAGCACATGCATGTTCAATTAAGCTTTGTAATCTACTTATTATGAAAGCGTTATAGTACCAGGTGTTTTCTTTAACCCCTCCCATCATTTACAGAGGTCCAGTAATGTGCCTCAGAAGCGTGGCGTGGTCCTAGATATAAACGCATGGCACAGACAATGCAAAGAGCTTGTGAGGAGAATGATGGCAAGCCCAGATTCAGAACCGTTCCGCCAGCCTGTTGACCTCTTCATCTACCCGGTAGCTCATTCTTCCCTCTACGTTCTATCATTCCTTTCCTTCCTTTACTTTTCGTCTTATCCCTTTAACGTGATGTCTGTCACTTCTTGTATTCCATGTTGGAAATCTTTCAGATCTAATCTTTTTCTCTCTGTATCAGGATTACCGTGATATTATAGACACTCCTATGGATTTGGGCACAGTCTCTGAGACCCTGATGGGTGGGAACTACGAGAATCCCATAGAGTTTGCCAAAGATGTGCGGCTTATCTTCAGTAATTCAAAGGCCTACACGCCCAACAAGAAGTCTAGAGTAAGACCAGCACCCTTTTTTCCAGCTCTCCCACAATCACACTCATCACTCTTATAATCAAGCAATACTTCAATATTATATACCATAATATGTTAGGACGTTGTTTAGCTGTTTTAAATTCACTGTAAACCACAGCTTCATGGGGCTTATTGCTTTTATAAAACAATTAGTCCATAAAAATATTTATGTTAATATTTGGGCGCAGTGGTGCCGTAATACTGATCTAATGAGGTCACAGGTGTATGGTTGTGGAGTATTTTACAATGGCTTCAAACGTGGCTCAACCAATCAGAATCAATGCCTGGAACTATCAGTTTTATAAACATTACTTTTACATTACATTACTTTACAATGAATGAAATAATGAGATGTATTTATTTTCTTACTACATGTACACTACCGCTCAAATGTTTGGTGACAGCCTATTCAGATTAACTTTTTATTCATTAAAGAATTCTGAAAAAATGTTTCCACAAAAATATCAAGCAGTACTGTTTCCAACTTTGATAATAATATGAAATGTTACTTGAGCAGCAAATCAGCATATCAGAATCATTTCTGAATGATTATGTGAGACTGGAGTAATGATGCTGAAAATTCAGCTTTGCCATCACAGGAATAAATTGCATTTTTAAATATATTTAAACGATTACGAATATAATTGCTTTAATAATATTTCACATTATAACCGTTTTATTTTAATCGCATATATGCAGCCTTGGTGAGCATAAGAGACTTATTTCAGAAACATAAAAACTACTTCTATACTATTAACGGCCCCAGATTTTGAAGAGTAGTGTATATGGTTGATATACATTTTTTTTCTAATATTGTTGTGCTATTAAAGATACCTTTTATATATTAACTAAAACAGTATATTGCATTCATGCATAAAGTATCTTTTAGGCCTTTTGACAGTTGATCCACTGTATGACTCTGATATTGCTTTTTATTTAGATCTACAGTATGACTCTGAGTCTGTCGGCGTTCTTTGAGAATCAAATCATTCCCATAATCTCAGACTACAAATCTGCTGTTCAGAATCAGCGTAGGAGTCAACAGAGACTCAATTGCAGCAAGAGATTGCAGAGTTCCCATCCCAACAGGTAAAACATGTACACTCAATGTCAAATCATGGTACAGAGTCCACACAGATTGTTCTTTTTCTTTTTTGTTGATCCGTTTTAAACTTTTGTGTTTTCGACAGCCCCAAAGGAAAACAGAAATCTGTAAAGAAAACCTCCCTGATGACTCCAAAGTCCCGCTCAAGGAAATCCTCTCAAGGTGTGTAAAAGTCTTAGAGATGTTGTAATTACCAGTGGGAACTTGGGTTTTCTTTGATCCCTGACTTTCCAAATTGGGGTTGTCTCAAATCAACAATAATGGTAGAAATAGAAATGTTAATGATTATTTTATATATATATATATATGAAGACTTCTGATGCAAAAGCCTCTAAGTGCCATCTGAAATTTTCTTCTAAAATTTGTATTTTTATCAAGCTCGTATATTTAAGTTCAGTAATTTCACTTTAATGACAATTAATAGGTAAATTTAATTCCCATTAAAGTGAAATAAGTGAACATAAACAAACAAGCTTGATAAAAATGATCATTCTAGAAGGAAATTTCAGATGGCACTTAGAGGCTTTTGCATCTGAACTCTTCATACATATATATATAGTTTAGTAGTAGTCAGCTAGTGAGACGCCACCTTTTTTTTTCATGGGAGACTCAGTGTTTGCTTCTTTCACCAGATTTGAGTGTTGCACAAGCTGATGAAGACAGTCAGCCTTCCTCTTCATCCTCATCCTCTTCCTCCTCATCTTCCTCGTCCTTTTCATCAGAGCATGCAGGAGCCGACCGAGTTACACGCAGCCGAGGTACACCAAGCAAAACCTCAGGTACACAAACAAACATGCTCTACCACTCAAAAGTTTGGGGTCAATACTTTGTTGTTTTTTTAAAAGAAATTAATACTTTTATTCAGCAAAAAAATGTATTATGCTGATCAAAAGTGACAGTAAAGACATTTCTCATGTTACAAAAATTTCCATTTAAAAAATGTGCTGTTCTCACATCAAAGAATCCTGAAAAAATGCATTTGTGTCAGCAAATCAGCATATTAGAATGATTTCTGAAGGGTCGTGTGACGCTGAAAATTCAGCTTTTCATAATGAATAGATTAAATTTTAAAACTAATTAGAATAGAAAACAAAACATCATTGTTTTTACCGTATTTTTTTATCAAATGCAGCGTTGGTGAGCATAAGAGTGTATAATGCATATTGCAAAGAATTTTTTACCTCCTGATATTGACTGATATTGACTGATATTGTGTCCCAGGTGGCAATGACTGCCTGCCAAATGGAGGTCGAAGTTCACGTAGGAGAGGAGCAGTGTTAACAGAAGAGGGAGAGGTCTCTGAATGTGAGAGTACCAGCTCGTCCTCCTCCTCAACATCCGCATCGTCCTCCTCCAAAACCTCGTCGTCTTCGTCCGAGAGCGACGACAGCGGTACTGAGGTGGGCGGCTTTGCAGACGGCGGCGATCATGACTACAGCAAAGCCCCGCAACAAAAACAGAAAGGAAAAGAGCCAGCAGCCTCTGTCGATAACGCAAAACGAAAGCGCAAAGGAGAAGAGCAGACAACAGAACCTGAGAAGCGAGCGCGGCGGGCGGACGAAAAAGAAGAAGAGGAGCCTGAGGAAGAGGAAGAACCAGATGAAGAGGAGGAACCTGAGGAGGAAGAAGAGGAGCTGGATGAGGAAGAGGAGGAGTCTGAGGATGAAGACCTCATTTCATCATCAAAAACTGGAAGTCAGAGGTCAAATCAAAGGACTCCAAAGTCAGGGCGGGTTAACACTCGTAACCAGGGACGAAGGACTGTTCTATACAATGATGACTCTGAAGAGGAGGGGTTGACGACAGACCCTCTGAATCTAGGAATGTCACGTTCTGGAAGGGTCCGTCGCATGACTGAACGTGCGAGGGTTAGCCATCTTATGGGCTGGACACACTGACATTTTATCCTCACTACAGCGATACTGCAGGGATTTTGTTTTTAGTACTGTCTTTTTGTGACTTGTTTTTTTTTTTTTTTTACTATTGTTGTCTCCGAGACTTGATGTTCATGACTCTTCCTGGACTGTGGTGCTTTTTCTTCTCTGGTGTTCACGGAAACTATCTTGCCATCAACTAATTCGCCACCTCTGCCTTATTCTAGTCCGGAGTGGTCCTTCCTTCCTTCCTTCCTTTTTTCCTCCCTCCTGAATGACTTTGATTCCCATCATGGTTCTTTTGGTTTCCATTTTCCAGTCATAAAGATGGTGCTGCTCTCCTCACTTTCTCCATCTTGCGTTCGTTTCATACTTTTTTTTTTTTACACAGGGGGGTCATTGAGAACACTTAAGTTTACCATATAATTCAGCTGACTTGACTTTACTATTAAATCAGGTAATGCATTTACCTCTGTTCAATAATATAATACATTTTTGTCATATGATTTAGTGGAGGTGCAACCTCTGAGATGCATTAACTACTTCCAGATCACTTGTGCTACTCCTCGTCCATTAAAGTACAGACACGAGGAGGATTATGTGAAGCGTAGGAGAAAATGCACTTCTCCTCTTGTTCAAATACACAAAAACACTTCAGACTGTTTTTACAGAATATATTTATATTTTTCCACTCTTGTATGATACACTTTGATTCATTTTTATCTTGCAGTAAGGATAATATTAGTATTGATGATGTTTGCACATTTTATGTCAAGTATACGTGGCAGCTGATTGGTTGAAATGAGGTGATGTCTGAATCCTGGACTCTGGTTCAAATATAATGTAAATTGAAGCCGGTGCCCTCAAGCTATCCGAGGAGCATCAGAATGGTTATTTTTTATCTTTTTTTCTTCTGTACCATTATCATGGAAAACTGAAAAGACTGTTATGTTTTGGACAAGGGAGACAAGAAAATGATCTGGTGCTCATTTAATCCATATTAGAGTGTTTTTCATTGGTGTATTTTCAGGATCATGAATACAAAGCATAAATTGAAGAGATCATGAGTTGAATCTGAGTTTGGTTTGTGGTGTTCAAAGGGTGTATACAAAAATGTGATTAACACACTGGTACATATCTCTTTCTCTCTGTTTTGCCCTTCTTTTACCTTTTTCTGTTTATCCCTCTTTTCTCACTTTATTTTTTCCTGTCTCTATGGCACTGTAATGGAAAACACTCTCTCCATCCAGTCCCTAATCTGCTTTTCCTCACCTGTTTGAAAGACTTTTCCCAGCCAATCAGGATACAGCATTAACCTCCTCAGGCTCTGTGCTTAGAAAAGATTTGACCAGACTGAGTTTATTTTGTCTATTCTTTTCATCTCTCATGGCATTTTTTTTTTTTTTGTAAGTGTGTGTGTGTCAGGGATCTGTTGTCATTGGGTGACAAAGCCTGGATCTGTTCAGTGACACTGATGGTGAAGATGGTCATGATGTTAGATGTCATAAGCTTATGTCTGTTTATTTGTTTTGTATGGGTTTTTTTTATAATAAAGGTGTAAAACTGTGATTAGGCTCTACTGTCTGATCTATATAGTGTGGGTGTCTCTCTCTCGCTAATATAAATAAATATATATATATACACTATTAGGAACACCTGTTCAATTTCTCATTAATGCAATTATCTAATCAACCAATCACATGGCAGTTGCTTCAATGCATTTGTGGTCCTGGTCAAGACAATCTCCTGAACTCCAAACTGAATGTCAGAATGGGAAAGAAAGGTGATTTAAGCAATTTTGAGCGTGGCATGGTTGTTGGTGCCAGACGGGCTGGTCTGAGTATTTCACAATCTGCTCAGTTACTGGGATTTTCACGCACAACCATTTCTAGGGTTTACAAAGAATGGTGTGAAAAGGGAAAAACATCCAGTATGCGGCAGTCCTGTGGGCGAAAATGCCTTGTTGATGCTAGAGGTCAGAGGAGAATGGGCCGACTGATTCAAGCTGATAGAAGAGCAACATTGACTGAAATAACCACTCGTTACAACCGAGGTATGCAGCAAAGCATTTGTGAAGCCACAACACGCACAACCTTGAGGTGGATGGGCTACAACAGCAGAAGACCCCACCGGGTACCACTCATCTCCACTACAAATAGGAAAAAGAAGCTACAATTTGCACAAGCTTACCAAAATTGGACAGTTGAAGACTGGAAAAATTTTGCCTGGTCTGATGAGTCTCGATTTCTGTTGAGACATTCAAATGGTAGAGTCAGAATTTGGCGTAAACAGAATGAGAACATGGATCCATCATGTCTTGTTACCACTGTGCAGGCTGGTGGTGGTGGTGTAATGGTGTGGGGGATGTTTTTTTGGCACACTTTAGGCCCCTTAGTGCCAATTGGGCATCATTTAAATGCCACGGCCTACCTGAGCATTGTTTCTGACCATGTCCATCCCTTTATGACCACCATGTACCCATCCTCTGATGGCTACTTCCAGCAGGATAATGCACCATGTCACAAAGCTCGAATCATTTCAAATTGGTTTCTTGAACATGACAATGAGTTCACTGTACTAAAATGGCCCCCACAGTCACCAGATCTCAACCCAATAGAGCATCTTTGGGATGTGGTGGAACAGGAGCTTCGTGCCCTGGATGTGCATCCCACAAATCTCCAATTTGAAAGGGGGTCAAACACAGTATTAGTATGGTGTTCCTAATAATCCTTTAGGACAGGTGAGTGTATATACAGTGCTATGCATAAGTTTAGACACCCATGCTAAAGTTGACTAAAAAGAGGAATAAAAAATCATCTTTTGGAAATTGAACTTAATGCCTTAATTTAAAAAATTAGGAAAAATCCAACCTTTAAGGACACCAATTTTCTTTGTGAATGAATAATGTATCGTAAATAAATAAATGTTCTTCCTTAAAATACAGGGTGCATAAGTTTGGACACCCCTATGTTAAATTCCCATAGAGGCAGGTAGATTTTTATTTTTAAGTATTTTTTTTTTTTTTTTTTTTAGGATACTATGCATCCTGATAAAGTTCCCTTGGCCTTTGGAATTAAAATAGCCCCACATCATCACATAGCCTTCACCATACCTAGAGATTGGCATGGAGTACTTTCCATAAGATCATCTCTCAATGCAAATCAAACTAGCTATTAGGCTAACTGAAATAAAACCATGCCAATCTCTTGGTATGGTGAAGGCTATGTGATGATGTGGGGCTATTTTAATTCCAAAGGCCAAGGGAACTTTATCAGGATGCATAGTATCCTAAAAAATAAATAAAAATAAATACTTAAAAATAAAAATCTGCCTGCCTCTATGGGAATTTAACATAGGGGTGTCCAAACTTATGCACCCTGTATTTTAAGGAAGAACATTTATTTATTTACGATACATTATTCATTCACAAAGAAAATTGGTGTCCTTAAAGGTTGGATTTTTCCTAATTTTTTAAATTAAGGCATTAAGTTCAATTTCCAAAAGATGATTTTTTATTCCTCTTTTTAGTCAACTTTAGCATGGGTGTCTAAACTTATGCATAGCACTGTATATATATATATATATATATATATATATATATATATATATATATAGGCCTATATTTAAAACATATTTTGCCAAATTTCTTTGAGACCATAAGCCACAGTTTTAGTTTGGATGTCCTGTAAAGACTACATTCAGGGATTTTCAAAGATACCAAATGTTTGGAGGTTTCACCATGACAACTCCCTCTCCTTGGTCTTTAAATTTTCGATGTAAAATAAGTCTTTGATGTCCCCAGAGTGTGTATTGTGAAGTTTTAGCTCAAAATACCCCACAGATATTTTTATATAGCATGTTAAAGTTGTCACTTTTTGAGGGTGAGCAAAAACGCACCGTTTTTGTGTCTACCCCTTTAAATGCAAATGAGCTGCTGCTTCCGAAACAGAGGGCGGAGCTTCAACAGCTTGTGTCCTTTTACCTCACACAGACATGCACTGAAAATTTCAAAACCTTTTATTAGCCTTTTATGTTCAACCCGAAGTCAGAAAGATGGAGAGTCTCAAAAGAAGACCTGACAACATGTAGACAACATTTCTGAATGGTTAGTTGGTGAATTTATGTAGCTTATGTGTAGTTATCTTCTAGTCATTAATTAGCATATTCTGTCTTGATAATCTTTAAATCGTGTTCTGGGGCGGGGTTTATGTAAATTTTAGGGTTCATGATGTCACTAACCTGGGAGGAATGTTGTGTAATCCCTACTAGCCGTTTGCTGTAGTCCTTAAAAAGCGATTTCTTTAAAATAAAATATCTCCCTTTGCTTTGAACTTTGAGCGTCACAGCTTTGCAAATGTTGTTTATGCTCAAACAAGTTATGTCCTACTTAAATAGGACTTACATTGACTGAATGACTAAATCCAGCACTCTTATGGGACTATGATAATATTTTGTAATTATCATTTAAATCTGATTTATTTTTACATTATTGCTTGTCGTAAATTAACATTGCCAAAAAAGAAAAAAAATTGTGAGATTTCAAATCAGAATATGACTTTCTGTTATGAGACATGAATCAGTTTCATACATGTCCACTGTAGAGGACACCTGGACATGCTTATCAGGCATTTTAGGGAGACATAAGTGAATAGGGAATATATTATATATCAATATTTCTGTGAAATATTATGAAAATGTTGCCAAGTTATTACTCTCATTATTATAGCTACTAATTTTTTCATTACATGTCACCCAAAGAACACATTAAAATGCAAATTAGAGACAATGGATAGATACATCGTATATAATGGGAAACCCCATTTCTGGCCATGTTTAAAAAGTAAAATAGTAAATCAAATCATTCTCTAATATTTTTCATAGTTGTGCATGTCTTTGTGCATAGTTTGGTTCAGGTGGAAGTTTCCTGGAGCTGTTGAAGGCCTGAAAACCCTGATTTACATCAAACGCCTATTAAATGCAGTCACATACAAAATGTAAAATATAAACATCTTTTACCAACATTACCTATTCTTGTATCTGTTATATATATAAAAAAAAAAGCCTGGAACCTAAAATTTGACTGGTATAGGCTACTGTATATAAAAATGTAATAAAAAAAACATTGTTTTGGTTATAAAGTCTTGTTTTCATTTTCTTATTAACTGAGTCTTGGACTGCATCTGAAATCGCACACTCTCTTGAGTAGGTAGCCTACTTATTGAATAATTACTTCACAACTGCTAAAAAAGTTTGTTCTATATATGAGTAGTCTATGTGTAGTATGCAGGGGTTAAAGTGGGCTGGAACGGCCCAGAACTGGGAGAGCGGGGCACAACCTAACGTGGGGCTAGTTGTAACACCCTTGATTTAAATACGTCCAAACATGCTAGCATGACGAAACTTAGTGTATTTACTAGATGCCATATCAACAATCTAAAGAAAAAATTGCGCCAAAATTTAAATCTTTGTAAGATACCAAAGTCTCCGGAACGCACACCAACGTCTCCGGAAAGGACACCACCGTCTACGGCACAGATACCAAGGTCTCCGGAAAGGACACCACTGTCTCCAGCACGGACATCAAAGTCTCCGGAACAGACACGAACGTCTCCGGCACGGACACCAAAGTCTCCGGAATGCACACCAGCAATGTCTCCAGAACTGACACCTACGGCACGGACACCAACGTCTCCGGCACCGACACTAACGTCTCCGGAACGGACACCATCGTCTCTGGAATGGACACCAACGTCACCAGAACGGACACCATCGTCTCTGGCACGGACACCAAAGTCTCCGGAAAGGACACCAAAGTCTCTGGAACGGACACCACCGTCTCTGGCATGGACACCACTGTCTCCGGAAAGGACACCAACGTCTCCGGCACGGACACCAACGTCTCCGGAAAGGACGCCACCATCTCTGGCACGGACACCAACATCTCCGGAATGGACACCACCGTCTCCGGAATGGACACCACCGTCTCCGGAATGGACACCACCGTCTCCGGCACGTCTCCGCCGTCTCCAGCACAGACAAGTGCACGGACACCACCATCTCCAGCACGGACACCGGCACAGACACCACCATCTCCGGAAAGGACACCACCGTCTCCAGCATGGACACCCAAGACTCCGGAAAGGACACCACCATCTCCAGCATGGACACCAAAGTCTCCGGAATGGACGCGAACGTCTCCGGCATGGACACCAACATCTCCCGCATGGACACCAACGTCTCCAGAAAGGACACCACCTTCTCTGGCACAGACACCACCGTCTCCGGAAAGGACACCAAAGTCTCCGGAACGGACACCACCGTCTCTGGCATGGACACCACCGTCTTCGGCACGGACACCACTGTCTCCGGAAAGGACACCACCGTCTCTGGCACGGACACCAACGTCTCCGGAAAGGACACCACCGTCTCCGGCACGGACACCAAAGTCTCCGGAACGGACACCACCGTCTCTGGCATGGACACCATCATCTCCGGAATGGACACCATCGTCTCTGGCATGGACACCACCGTCTTCGGCATGGACACCAAAGTCTCCGGAACGGACACCACCGTCTCTGGCATGGACACCACCGTCTTCGGCATGGACACCATCATCTCCGGAATGGACACCATCGTCTCCAGAAAGGACACCACCTTCTCTGGCATGGACATCACCGTGTTTGGCACAGACACCACCGTCTCCGGAAAGGACACCAAAGTCTCCGGAAAGGACACCAAAGTCTCTGGAACGGACACCAACGTCTCCGGAACGGACACCATCGTCTCTGGCATGGACACCAACATCTCAGGAAGATATATAAATATATTAATTGTGTGCTAGTGACGACAGGAGAAAAAAAAACTTTCACCACCCACTGTCTCCGGCACAGACACCAAAGTCTCCGGCATGGACACCAAAGTTTAAACGTTTAAATGTAGGCTAAGTATTGGGTTTCAACTTACACAAATATCTAATGATACAAATGTAAAAACAAAACAAAACAAAAAAACCTTTAAGCCGTTCAAATGTTGACTTAAACTAAACGCTATAGGCCTATAGCTTATATGGACCGTGAACATATTTCTAAAGTTTGTGAACCCTGTTTTTTTTTTTTTTTTTCAGACAGTTTAATATAACTTTCAAAAAGTATAATAGCCTTATATATACACAGATATATACACTTATATTTCCAACAATGTAACATGCATTTAAGAGAAATACAAATGTTTCACATATAATGCTCTAAAGAACTGCATAGCATCATAAAACATCAATAAAAAATTAAACATCAGCTATTGTACACTATATAATGAGCGTTAAGGATAACATTCATAACAAAAACATTAAATTAAAATATATTCACATATTAAAGAGGAGGAAGAAAGAAGAGAGAGGAAAAAAGATAACAGAAAAAGGGTATATGTGAATAGTCAAAATAAAAAAAGGAATTTAATTATTTTGTAAATGTCCATAACTAGTTGCTTTACGACTTGAAAGACCTTGTAAGGTTTCATAATAAATCTTTATGTCAGCCATAGATGATATTGGGTATCCATTCAGAACATTTACATTTGTTTATGTGAAACTTACCAAGTATATTATAAGATTTAACATAAAAATGTGATTCTTGTCTATATCTTTTTTTTTTGTCATAATAAAAAATAATATATTTTTCATTTTAATTCCACTGAACGTATTAAATAAATATTCCACATCAATCCAAAAGAAACTAACATACAGTACATACATAAAGATCAGATTTAGGCCTATATCTTTTTAGGTTTGTTGGATAAATGATACGTATCATTTTGAAGTACATTTCATTAACTTCTTTATTGATACAGTATTTGTTATTATAAGTCCAAATCAATCTCCAATTAGTATTCTCAAAATGGTTATTCCAAAAGTATTTATTAGCTATGAAATGTTCCAGGGCAATGAATTAAACGTCTGAAAATGGATACTGCATATCATTCATTTTAACACCGCTTTTCAAGACCTCCATTTTAAACGTTGATTGCTATTTCACTGATGCCTTGCAAAAGTCTTAAAAAACCTCCTGGTTTTGCTTCAAATATGCTAGCCTATATTCTCGAGGAGATATTGAAAAACCGAATGTCTCTAAAAATTCAGTATGTAAATAAATAGCCCTCACCATTTATAATTTGTAAAAACATTCAAATATAATTTTTTACCCAATTGTCATAGAACATTTAGCCTATTTATTCTTATATATTTAACATTTTTATTATTCCATATTATTTTTTCAATTTTTAACTGTATTAAACTTGATTAAACATTATATAAAGCATAAAGACAAGCTGTATACCATTGCTTATCTTTAAGCTTTAATGTTTATTCCAGTTCAACTTGAAAATCGTATTCGATCTCTAGCAAAATCAAGCACATTCAACCCTCCCTCATTATATGAATTACATAAAATATTTATATTTAAATAGTGAGGCTTGTCTTTCCATATGAAGTTGAATAAAGTGTAACCAATTATTTTAAACAAAAGATTTTGTTACATGATACATTCTAATACTTTCGAAGGGACACAGCTTTGTTTTGCCAGTCGTGATATCATCGCTGACGCTGACCTGAGCGCATGACTGTGACATCACCCCAGTGGTTTGGAGAAGCCGGAAGTGAATACGGGGAAATTACAACAAACAGAGCGAGGACAGTTACTGATCCACACGAATAGCTCGGGGGAATAAAACAAGACTGAAAACTATTCCCGTCTAATCTTCACACTTCATCAAGTGGAACCAGGATGTCAAACATGGAGAGTATCCTTGCGGACCGCGGGGGTCGGGCCCGATCCAGATTCACTTCACTGTGGCTTGGACCGTAAACACTTCTACTTAACGTTAGAGTAATTTATGGGTTGAACTCAGTCGTAGCAACATTTTGTTGTTTACGAATAGGTCGGGTCACATTCGAGCCGTAAAATCTAATCGCACTTTCGGGATTTCTGTTCGCGTCACTGAAGGTAGAAATTGAATTAACGTTAGAGAGTGAATTTCGGGCTCTAGAGTAGAAAACGATTTAAAGTGATACGCTACATGGGTTGGTGAACTCACCGTGCTGTTTATATTTTTGTACGTTTATGAAGTTTCAAGTGCTTATTTTGATAGTTTCGTGCTCTAAAACATCGTCAAATCCGCCCAGGTATGACTGTGACGTAGAATTACGTAATGTCGCCACCTAACGTTATATGTATCTAGGTAAACTCTCAATCCAGCCGGTCAGACTAGTTTGTCAAGTTTCGAGACGATTTTGGTCAACATTGTTGTTTCTATTCTATTGTAATCGGCTTTGTTACATTGTTTAGGCTTGTTTTGGGGCATTTTATTAAAGGTATCAGATAACTTTTACATGATACAATCTTTTCCTTGACTTTTGACTTCAGAGCAGTTGTTTAATCTCAAGTTTGCAGCTAAAGAACTTCAGCGGAGCTCCAAGAAATGCGACAAAGAAGAGAAAGCAGAGAAGGTCAAGGTCAAGAAGGTAAACAAACCATTGATATTGGCTTTTGGAGCTGAACGCTGAAGATTTCTGAGCTACTTTATGAGTATTTTGTTTCTCTGTCTGGATATTTTCTATCTGCATAGTACATTTTTTTGAGAAAATAGACTTAAGTCTATATATATATATATATATATATATATATATATATATACATATACATACATACATACATACATATATACTTTATATATATACAGTACCAGTCAAAAGTTTGAAAACACTACTATTTTTAATGTTTTTGAAAGAAGTCTCTTATGCTCATCAAGCCTGCAGTTAAAAAAAAAAAAAAAAAAAAAAAAAAAAACAGTAATATTATGAAATATTATTACAATTTAAAATAATGGTTCTCTTTTTTAATATACTTTAAAATGTAATTTATTTTTGTGATGCAAAGCTGAATTTTCATCAGCAAGTACTCCAGTCTTTGGTGTCTTATGATCCTTCAGAAATCATTCTAATATGATGATTTATGATCAGTGTTGGAAACAGTTGTGCTGCTTAATATTTTTTTATAACCTGAGATACTTTTTTCAGGATTATTTGATGAATAAAAAGTTAAAAAGTACTGTATTTATTTAGAATAGAAATCTTTTGTAACAATATACACTACCGTTCAAAAGTTTGGGAACAATAACAATTTTTTTTTAAAGAAATTAGTACTTTAATTCAACAAGGATGCGTTAAATTGATAAAAGGTGATGGTAACGATTTATATTGTTAGAAATGTTTTTATTTTGAATAAATGCTGTTTTTATGAATAAATGCTGTTAACGTTTTACTCATCAATGAATCCTGAAAAAAGTATTCCAAAAAAATATATTAAACAGCACAACTGTTTCCATCATTGATAATAACTGAGCATCAAATCATCATATTAGAATGATTTCTGAAGGATCATAAGATACCAAAGACTGGAGCACTTGCTGATGAAAATTCAGCTTTGCATCACAAAAATAAATTACATTTTAAAATATATTAAAAAAAGAGAACCATTATTTTAAATTGTAATAATATTTCATAATATTACTGTTTTTTTTTTGTTTGTTTTTGTTTTTAACTGCAGGCTTGATGAGCATAAGAGACTTCTTTGAAAAGCATTAAAAATAGTAGTGTTTCCAAACTTTTGACTGGTACTGTATATATTGTCAAAAAATTATACTAATCTAAATGTCAAAGTCAAAAACATAATTGAGAATGTTGAGTCACATTAGATTGTACTTTAGTATTTTAAAAGTAAATGTTCCATAATTATAGAAATTATAGAAAAAAATGTAATATTGTGATATATTATTACAATTTAAAATAATTGGTTTTCAATTTATTATACTTTAAATTATCATTTATTTCGGTGATGCAAAGCTGAATTTTCAGGATCATTACTCCAGTCTATCAAATGATCCTTTAGAAATCATTCTAATATGATGATTCATTATCAAAGTTGGAAACAGTTCTGCTGCTTAATATTTTTTCATAACCTGTGATACTTTTTTAGGATACTTTGATATAAATGCAGGCTTGATGAGCAGAAGAAACTTCTTTCAAAAACATTAAAAATAGTAATGTGTCCAAACTTTTGGCCTGTACTGTATATATATAATTATCCATAATTATAGCACATGTAATCGGGCAACGTTGATGTGATGTTATGAAGCTCATTGCTTATGTTTTGGTTACTTTAGGCGATCCAGAAGGGCAATATGGAGGTTGCACGGATACATGCAGAAAACGCTATCCGCCAGAAGAACCAATCGGTGAACTTCCTTAGAATGAGCGCGAGAGTGGATGCAGTGGCTGCACGAGTACAGACGGCTGTCACCATGAACAAGGTACACAAATGGCTTTCTCCTTTTAAACCAGATACACTCCAAATAGATTTAATAGTTAACTTTTGATTTTTATTCTCCAGGTCACCAAGTCTATGGCTGGGGTGGTGAAGGGCATGGATGCAACCCTGAAGAGCATGAACCTTGAGAAGGTGAGAGGGAGAGAGAGGAAGACTTCTCTTTGACATAAACAGTTGTAGTGCTTTGATTTGTCTTTATTTTATTGGCTCTATATTTATTCTCTTTGTTCTGATTCGTCAGATTTCAGGTCTGATGGATAAGTTTGAGCGTCAGTTTGAGACTCTGGACGTACAGACGGCTCAAATGGAGGACACGATGAGCAGCACCACAACACTGACCACACCACAGGTCATACATGCACTCGCGTACTACAGTGACTGCACCGTAGGCGATAAATACACTGACATAGTAGTTGTTTTGCCTTTACTGACACTGTGGTGTGTTTTAGGGTCAAGTCGATTCTCTGATGATGGAAATGGCGGATGAGGCCGGGTAAGAACATTTTAAATGCTGAAATGTGTTATTCTTATTAATGAGTAAATACTTTAATACACACTTTGCCGTTCAAAAGATTGGGGGTGGTAAAAACAATTTAAATGGTTTTTGAAAGAAGTCTCTTATGATCACCAAGGCTGCATTTATTTGATTAAAATACATTAATGTTGTGAAATATACATTTTATTACACTTTATAATAACTGTTTTCTATTTGAATATATTGTCAAATGTAATTTATTCCTGTAATGGCAAAGCTGAATTTTCAGCATCATTACTCCCGGGGCTTGACATCAACATTTTAGCTCACCAGCCACTGTGGCTAGTGGTTTTCCAAAGTTACTATCCTCTCAGCACTTTCACTGGCCACAATTTTGACATTGAATAGCATGAGGAACAACAGCCATATAGATATTTTTTATAATATCTCATAACTTGGCAGCAGGTTTATTAGGCTGCTGTCACTGTAAGACCTGACGCACGGATCCATTATACTGTTACACGTGTTTTCTTTCTCAACTACATTCACTTAAAATGTGAATACTCGCCTAGATCGGCATTTTGGCATTATTTTGTGTCTATTTGACCGTTTAAGTGCAATAAGCAGTGGGGAAAAAAATCAATTTAGTACTGAGAGGCGGCTTTATGTACGCATACTTTGGGTATGAGCACAAAATCTGCGGGAATTAGTAAAATTATGCGCAATTTGTGCAATCCCATGCCAAAATCCAAGCTCTTTAACAGCAACAATATTCATCCGGAGTAAATTAAACGAGTGAGAGAGGGCTCTCACGCTCTCATCTCTCCGACAGTG
Source organism: Squalius cephalus (assembly GCF_949319135.1). NCBI lineage: Eukaryota > Metazoa > Chordata > Actinopteri > Cypriniformes > Leuciscidae > Squalius > Squalius cephalus. The sequence continues at coordinate 37,677,320 of NC_137126.1, read as the reverse complement.
AGTTGACACACAAACCCGCCTCGTTTGTGTGTCAACTCACTGTCGGAGAGATGAGAGCGTGAGAAAGCGCAACTGGTTCATATATTTCAGTATCGATATGTTTAATAAATCGAGTTTTTTGACAACACTACATTGCACTTAGTTTATTATTTCAGATGCCTTTGTAAAAGACTAAGATTGAAAAATGTGTATACTATATATAAAATTCAATAATAATGTTTTGCGTGTGTTAATGTCAAGCCCTGATTACTTCATGATCCTGCAGAAATCATTCTAATATGCTGATTTGGTGCTCACGAAACATTTCTTATTATTATCAATGTTGAAAACAGATATGCTGCTTAATATTTTTGTGGAAACAAAGATGCATTTCTTCAGGATTATTTGATGAACAAAATGGAAAAGAACAACAATTATTTTACATAACTTTTATAGCATGATTAATGTCTTTACTGTCACTTATGATCAAATCAATGCATTCTTGCTGAATAAAATGAAAAAAATATATATATAATTAAACTGACAAAATGTCTTTAATTTAAGATTAAAACAAACAGTGTCTGTTCTTGTGTGTTTAGGCTGGACCTCAATATGGAGCTTCCTCAAGGTCAGTCAGGATCAGTGGGAACCAGCGTAGCATCTGCAGAACAGGTATTTAACACAAACATGAGTACAGACATACTAACAAAAATATAACTGACATGTACTACAATGATTTTATCTTTCTCACCATAGGACGAGCTCTCTCAGAGACTGGCCAAACTCAGAGACCAGGTTTAAGGAAGAACCCGGTGTGTGTGTGTGTGTGTGTGAGAGAGAGAGATTGTGAATGTGCCAGTGTGTGAGAAACATATCCCCTGTTTACTGACCCCTGGAAATATCAGCCTCATTGTTTAATTGTTTTGTTCAGTTTATTCATTTGAGGGGTGTGTGCAGATGTTTGAGGGTGTGCAGCTTTCCTTATCCACTAGAACACACCGAAACCAAACTGTAATGACACGCTGGAAACTGAATTAGACAAAATTAGATATGTTATTTGGTAACGCTGCTGTCATCAGGATTGTTCTGGGGTCCTGCTCTCCCTCAGTCCATAATAATTGGTATAAAGATTATAATATTGCTTGCAACATTTCTTTGTAATATTCCTCATTTTATTTAAGTTGTTTTAAATACTTGCTTGTCTCTCATATACATTTGATGCCAATGTAGCTACATTAACCTATACCAGCATTAGTATCAAACAGCTGTTGGGAAAAAATTGTGACATGTTTTTTTTCTTGCTGCACACGTTTTTGCCTCTGCTTCAATGGATTGTGGGAATTTGTACCTTAAAATGCATGTGATCAAGATGATGATTTGAATAAAATCTTTTCATTTTGTCCAAGGCAGTAAAATCCCCAGTTTATCAGCCCTAAGTCTTTACAGAAACTCTGATCTTTTTCTGATGTGGTCTATCCGAAATGTATAAAACATAATAAACTTCCTTCGGTGATGTACATCTCAATCAGCTGGCTCAGATGAGAATATATATATGTTTGTGTATATAAATAAATATTTTGCAAATTTCTATGTTCTTGAATGTAAATAATTTATTCAATTCACATTTATTTGTATATTGGGAAAATCTTTTTTTCTTCAGAGAATCGGTGTCTGTTGGCATTATAATACTAGTTTTCAGACTTGTACAATGACTGTGATCGGCCTGTTGGGCCTAGAGTTACAACAGGATAGGGTTTTGATTGGTCCATTGGGCTCAAGATTTCAAAGAGTGATAGGTTTTGATTGGTCCGTTGGGTTCAGAGTTAGCAGAGCTGAGCAGCTGTTACTGATGCGCTGGCTCATGAGTCCAAGGAGAAATGTGCTGCTTAAAAACCAAAACCAATTTATATATTCATATAATTTCCCATTGGAGTCTTACCTGATTTTATGTGTCCACCTGGAGTCATTTAGATGACAGATCTGAGTGCCTTAATTGTTCTTCCCTCAAAAACAATATTTTATCATGAATTTTATTGAAGAAAGTAAGACGGAATAAAAAAAAATTCTGTCAAGTCAAACAAAAAGTTAAAAAAACATATAATTATCAGACATGTGATTAAAGAAATATTTGTACTTCTATAATTTAATTTGTAACATTCCAGGACCATAAAAGTGAACAGCTAGAAGGTGATTAAAGCACTGAAAAATGTTTTAAAATTAGCATTCCCTATATATACATCCATATACATTTCCGCTTAAAAGTTTGGGGTAAAATTCTATATATAAAATTAATAAAAAAATAATAATTATAATATACTTTATGTGTATATATGTATATAATTCATTTTTTAAGAAGATTTATATTTTCTCTTATACATCCATTTGCACTGTTCAAAAGTTTAGAATTTCTTTAAAGAAATTAATATTTGTATTTTACGGAGCTCCTAAAGGGACCTTTGCAAAAATAAAAATATACAGACTTTCACGTGCTCATGAGAAATGAATTTCATGAGCACGTAAAAATCGGTATTTTATTTTTATTTTTGCAAAAGTCCCTTTAGGGCAGGGATGGGCAACTTCAGTCCTGGAGGGCCACTGTCCTGCAGGGTTTAGCTCCAACCCTGATAAAACTCACCTGCCTGTAGTTTTCTAATAATCCTAAGACGCTGATTAGCTTGTTCAGGTGTGCTTGAGTAGGGTTGGAGCTAAACTCTGCAGGACAGTGGCCCTCCAGGACCGAAGTTGCCCATCCCTGCTTTAGGGGCTCTGTAGTATTTAGCAAGGATGCATGATATTGGTCAAAAATTACAAAAGATTTCAATCTTCAAATATATGCTGTTCTTTTGAACTTTCTATTTATTAAAAAATCCTGAAATGTATCACAGTTTCGACAAACTATTAAGCAGCACAACTGTTCAGCTTTGCCATCACAGGAATAAATTACATTTTAAAATATTTTAAAATAGAAAACAGTTCTTGTAAATTGTAATAATATTTCACAATTCTGCTGTTTTACTGTATTTTTGATAGAATGAATGCATCCTTGGATAGCATAACAGAGTTTTTTAGTGACCCCAAACTTTTGACCAGTAGTGTACATTATAACATGGTCATGAAAAAAGCTCATGTCCATTTTATTTGCAACTATACTGTTCATGCAAATGTCACTAATTTATGTGACCAACTCTAATTTTCTCCTCCCATTCTCTCCTGCCCTGCCTCTTCATACCCCGCCTTTTTTGCTGGAGTGTCTTTTACTCTAGAGATGAGAAAGACAGATGGATTGACTGATCATGGCATTATTCCATTTAAGCACAGGAAAAGAACTTTATGTTTTTAGACTAGTATGAAGATCAGAAACACACTTTGTGTGTTTCTTGTTGAGTATAAGGATGTAATATGGACCAACATTCTAGATTTTTTTGGGATCCTGAAGAGGAGCAGCTGAAGGTGAGTCAGGGAATTTGTCTCACACATGCATGCAGGTTCATACATGTTTATAATATACAGATTTTTAATAACAATGAGGTACAACTGTTTAATTCTTTAATGTTAATTTGAATGATGTATAATAATATAATATTCACATATTCACTAATACATAATACATATTCACTATTATATTTATAATATGTTATATCATAATATTAATCGTGTGTGGAAAATGTAAAATTGCAAGTACTTTCTGTGATGGGTAGGGGTAGGGTTAGGGGATAGAATATACAGTTTGTACAGTATAAAAATCATTATGTCTATGGGATCTCCCCATAAAACATGAAAATCTAATGTGTGTGTCTGTGTCAGAGGAATGGTTGTTAGCAACCATGATTTCTCATGAGACATTAGCTCTGTGTGTTTGTCCTCTGGGAAGACAGTTGTGTGTCACTCTGTGTTCTGTGTTTCTTTAATGATGAGCCAATTACCAAAAACATTGTTAACATTCATCTAGACACAGCACTATCCATCCATCCGTCTGTTGAACCATCCATCCATCAGTCCCTAAAGCCGTTCCCTTATTAACCATGAGATCATCCTTCAGTTTGGATCTTGGGCTGTGGTTTTTAAATCTCTCCCTGTTGCATCTATATCTTACGGTAATCTGAGGTGATTGTCATAGTGACCACATTCCCAGGCGAGAAGTGTTTGCTGGTAACTCCCCTGACCTGCTGTCCCTCTGCATTTCATCCACAATGTCTTTGACATGCACTCCTGAGAAGTTTGAAGGGCTGAGTTGTACCGAAAATGGAATGTAATTTAGAATGAAAATTTTTATAAATATATTTTAAATAAATATAAATAAATAATTTATTATTTTTTAGATGCAGTGTTTTGTTTAAGGGTTAGCATTTAGTAATTTCCCCATGCTAACAGGGAAGGTTCTAGAACCTTGTGAGAGTTCTCTCACAAACGTTCTTCCAGTTCTTCTTAACATTATCAAAACATTAGCACAAAAATGGTTGTTTACACATTATTCATGAAAAGTTTTTCTGAAACATTTGAATTGGACATTAGTTTTTAAACTTTACTACTTTTTTGAGATGGGTTAAAGAACATTGACTTTCCCATAATACTCGCAAAATGATAAAACAGAGAAAACATTCCCATAATGTTTTCTCTATTTGCATATAACAAGAAAAGAAAAGTTTTTAAAACATTTTAAAAACTGGACGTTTTGAATGTTCTGAGAATGTTCAGAAATAACGTTTTCACATCTTAACGGGAATGCTTGCAAAGCGTTCTTGGAACATATTTTTGAGAGCTGGGATTTATATAAAAAAAACATCCAACGTCCTCCAACTACCCTTACAAAAAATAAGTATTCAAGTTAATTTTATTAAGTATAGCCTACTTAAGTAAAGTTTTTGTAATACTAACATCGGTATACTGTAAGTGTACTGTTTCAATATTTGGGACTAAATTGGCTCACTTTTTACTTTAACAGTAGCCTAGTAAACTTTGAGTACACAACTAGTTTACAACTGAGTTTTTCATTTGTACTGCAACTATACTACAAGTGAACTTATACTGATGTACTATAGTCAAATACTTGTAGCACATGTTTTAGAGAAGTACATAAAAAGTAGACTGAAAGTATACTGTCTTATTTTTTAGTTTAAAAGAAGTATACTATATTAGGACACTTTAATAAACGAGAGAATAAGGGTAAGTGATCGTGTGTGTTTGTGTGTACAGTATGACGGGCCAGTCGGCCGCTGAGGGATCTCCCTGCTCTCATCGTCTCTCTGTGCAAACTCAAGAGGATGAGCAGGACCGAGCAGAGAGTGTGCTCAGCAGGTCAGTGATTTTGTGTTTGTGTGTGGTCTGTTTTCAATCTATGCAAGGACCAAATGTCCTCACAATGATAGTAAAACCAATTTGGTGAGCTTGTGGTCCTCAGAAGTGTCATAAAAGGACGAAACACACTATTCCAAACTCTTAAACATTTGCATATGTAAGTGTGAGACTGGTTTGGTAATTACGTAAAGACCAAAAAATCCAAACTTGAGGGTCAGTAAGATTTTTAAAAAATTTCTTGAAAGAAGTATTGTATGTTCACCAAATACAGTAAAAACACTAATACTGTGAAATATTATTACAATTTAAAAGAACTGTTTTCTATTTGAGTACATTTTAAAATGTAATTCATTCGATCGCAAAGCTACATTTTCACCAGCCATTTCTTCAGTCTTCAATGTCACATGATCCTTCAGAAATCATTATAATTTGGTGCTCAAGAAACATTTCTTATTATCAATGTTGAAAACAGTTTATTTGCTAATAGCCATGATACATTTTTTTCAGGATTCTTTGATGAATAGAAAGCTCAAAAACACAGCATTTAATTGAAACAGAATTCTTTGGTGTCACTTTTCATGAATTTAAAGCATCCTTGATGAAGGTATTAAAAGTATTAATTTCTTTCAAAAATAAAAAATAAAATCTTACTGACCCCAAACCTTTGAGTGGTAGTGTAATTCACATCCTAAAGGGATAGTTCACCTAAAAATTTAAATTCTGTCATCATTTACTCAACCTCATGTTGTTTTAAACCTGTAAGGATTTCTTTCTTCTGCTGAACACAAAAGATGATATTTTGAAGAATGTCTGTAACCAAACAGATGCTGGTCCCCATTGACTTCCATAGTATGAAAAAGGTTACTGACATTCTTCAAAATATCGTCTTTTGTGTTCAGCAGAAGAAAGAAATTCATACAGGTTTAAAAGTCATATTTAACACAAAACACTTCAAGAACAACAGAATTCGATTTGAGTTAACCATGATGGTATAAAACGTGTGATTTCAACTCATTTCCCGCTCATATGTTCATTCGTTGTTCTCTCAGGTCTCAGTCTGCGTGTGACGACACCTCGTCTGAGCTGCAGCGAGTAGCTGCTCTAGAGCCCCAAGATACGCCATCAAGAAACTCCTTTAGAGGAAGAGGAGCTCTATCCAGGTTTAGGATCCATACAAATATGCACATACACATTCTCACATGTGCCACAGCAAGTCTGGATAGATCCTTTCTCTCTTGTGCTGCCAGGTTGGTGACTCTGGTGGTGACTCTGAGAGACTGGGCACACAGGAGTCTGATAGAGGAAGAAGAGAGACCCGATTCCTTCTTAGAGAGATTCCGGGGACCCGAAGGACGAGCCCCACCCAGTCGAAGGAGCAACAACCAACCAGACGCCAATGGAAATACTAAGGGAAATACAAAGTAATGTGACACATTTCTTTTTCTTTGACTTATGGGCATGAAACCTAGTCTGCATACAGAGAGGATAAATCTGATAACATTTGTTACATATGTGTGTTTTTTTCCCCACAGGAAACAATGGGAGACATTTATAGTTTCTCCATCTGATGATATTTACTACTACTGGCTCTTCTTCATCGCCGCTGCTGTGCTCTATAACTGGGTTCTTCTTGTAGCCAGGTGTGACTTTTCACCTAGTCTTTCTTCTTTACATATTCATCACTATACCCTTTGTTAATGTGCTCCTGATAAACACAGTTCCCTGTGCTGGCGGTTTGTTTCTGGCGTAACTAATTGTTACGATGCTCTAAGGCTCTTTCGTTACGCCTGTCACTCTTCCACAAAGAGAACAGTCCTTTGAGACAACTGCTTGACTAACTGTACAGATGTGTGTGTCTGCAGGTTGTCTAAATATTTGTGGTTCTTATGTTCTTTCTCTTTCTGTCTTTGTGTGAATAGAGCATGTTTTGATCAGCTTCAGACTGAGAATCCTATTGTCTGGCTGGTTTTTGACTATATTTGTGACATTGTCTACATACTGGATTCATGTATGCGGCTAAGGACAGGTATAGACACACACATACTCAAAATTCCTGACTTACACCACGTTAAAGTTAATTATCCCAATGATTGAATTCATTAAGTGCCTTCACTCATTACAGAAACACTATATGGAAATCATGTTATATATTATCATCACAAAATCTTGGCCAATTCTCTGGGAATTGAACCTATAACCTTGGCATTTCCTGCACCGTGCTTGACTGTATAAAGCTACAGGAGTGCTTTATATTTGTTTGTGGACAGCAAGTACAAAAATCAATTCTGAACACAACCATATTAGTTGCATTTTATTTGTTGCATAACTAATTGTGCATAGTTTAAATTAATAAAATAAATAGCCGTATTAACTTTTAAAAGAAAACACTTCCCATATATTTTGTTGTTGACCCCGTGTTTGTTCCATGTGATAGGCTGGAAAATCACAGTTATGCTGTTGTTTATGTATTTACAAAGTCAGTTTTTCTATTCGGGCAAAGTCATATTAAAACATATGCATATTTCATGTTAATTTATAACTGTAATGAAATGAAAATTCATCTATTTTCTAATTGCATGCTATTGATTTTATTGTAAACGTTTCATACATGTATGTTTTATTCTTTTTTTGTTTTGACCTCGTAATTTCTGAAACGACAGACTTCTCTCTGGTGACATATGCCAGACTTCTCCAATCATTTTGTCTGCTTTAACCCCACCCCTTTCTTTCACATCTGCCTCCATCCATTCAAAAACTGACGGACAGAACCAAGTTCTCGTCCTACATTTTTTCTTTTCCGTTTCACTCAGATGTACAACACAATATGGAAGATTGTGAAATTTTATTTTCATTCAGCAACTTGGAAGCACAACAATGTGCAGATTTTTGTATTCTTTGTGTTACTGAACAAACTATAAAGCATTTTTATGCTCTTCCAGGTTACCTGGAGCAAGGACTTCTGGTGAAGGACTTAGCGAAACTCAGAGACAGCTACATTCATACATTTCAGTTCAAAATGGACGTTTTCTCCATCCTTCCCACGGACCTGGCGTACATCATCGTGGGCATCAACACACCACAGGTCCGTTTCAACCGCCTCCTGCGCTTCTCTCGTATGTTTGAGTTCTTTAATCGTACTGAGACGAGAACCAACTACCCAAACATCTTCCGCATCTGGAACTTAGTGCTCTACATTCTAGTTATTATCCACTGGAATGCCTGCATCTTCTATGCCATCTCAAAGTCGCTTGGTTTTGGGTCAGATCAATGGGTTTATCCCAACATCTCATCCACAGAGGAAGGAGGTCTGAGACGGAGTTACGTATACTGCTTCTACTGGTCCACACTGACGCTGACCACCATCGGAGAGATGCCACCACCCGTACGGGACGAGGAATATGTGTTTGTGGTGTTTGATTTTCTTGTCGGAGTGCTCATTTTTGCCACCATTGTGGGTAATGTGGGTTCCATGATTTCCAATATGAACGCCACGCGGGCAGAGTTCCAGGGACGGATTGATGCTATTAAACATTACATGCACTTCCGCAAAGTCAGTCGCCATCTTGAGACACGTGTCATCAAATGGTTTGACTACCTGTGGACAAATCAGAAAGCGGTGGATGAGCAGGAAGTCTTAAAGAATCTTCCTGACAAGCTACGTGCAGAAATTGCCATCAACGTTCATTTATCTACTCTGAAGAAAGTTCGCATCTTTCAAGACTGTGAGGCCGGACTGTTAGTAGAACTGGTTTTAAAACTGCGCCCTCAAGTGTACAGTCCTGGTGACTACATCTGCCGAAAAGGAGACATTGGAAAAGAGATGTATATAATTAAAGAGGGAAAATTAGCAGTTGTTGCTGATGATGGGGTGACACAGTTTGCATTGCTAACAGCTGGAGGTTGTTTTGGTGAGATTAGCATTCTTAATATTCAGGGTAGTAAAATGGGAAACCGTCGGACAGCTAACATTCGTAGCATCGGCTACTCTGACCTCTTCTGCCTTTCAAAGGACGACCTAATGGAGGCCGTAACCGAATACCCAGACGCTCAGAAGGTTCTGGAAGAGCGTGGAAGGGAGATTCTGAGGAAGCAGGGGCTTCTGGATGAAAGCACCGCACAGGCAGGCTTGCTTGTCATGGACACAGATGAGAAGGTTAAACAGCTGGAGGGCTCACTGGATGTTCTACAAGCACGTTTCGCACGGTTGCTCGGGGAGTTCACAGTGACTCAAAGCAGTCTGAAGCAAAGAATCACAGCGCTTGAGAGACAACTGTGTCATACGGGCCTTGGGCTTGTTTCAGATCAAGAGATGGACTTTGAGAGTAATGCTAACCCACCACGAGCCAATTCAACTGCATAGATATGCGCATTTGCACCATGAAGATTGTGTGCCTCTATGTCACATGCAGGATTAGCCAATATTTCTAGATGCACATACATTTACAGTCACAAACATTTGCTTTTTCAAACATGTTCCAGCAGCCTCCAGCGTTTAGACTTGGTTTTTCAAGTATTTTTCAGGAAAGACGGCATATTTAATTTTCCCTAAATGAAAATGTGTGAGAGATAGATGTAGTCCTTCAATATATCATCAGTGTTGTTATTGTTAACTATTTTTAATTGAAAAAAAAAGCTGAAATAAAACATAAATTCATCTATCCATCAATTCTCCAAACCATGTGTCCATGTAAAGACAATAAAGTATAAATATTAGGTAATTATTATGTTTTAAATCAAACGAAAATGAGAAAAGTTGGCAACTAATTGAAATGAAAGTTGATGTAGCAATACCAAAATGACAAACTAAAACTGAAATATAAATTAATTAAAGATAAATTAATTAATAAAATTACAAATGCACTGAACAAAATTTAAATGAAAGCTAATTCAAAATATTAATATCAAATAATATTAATAAAGGCTCGTTTTCATTTGTGAAACATTTAATATGGCGTCCACTGTGAAAACAGTCTATACCAAGGACAAACGCTGCTGAGTCAAAATGTGTAACATATTGGGTCCATACCTTAATTTGCTTTTTCGCACTAATCTAAGCAGAAAATAACCAAATGTATATTCTGCATTATTACAGTGATCAGAATGTATACTGTTTGCAACTCGCTCATTTCCGTGCAAAAATAAAGCTGACATTGCCCATCCTCAGTCGTCTCCACGTGTGGTTATGACGAAATCCTATGAAGTAATTACGTCATCACATTACGTCAGTCACGGTCACAGCGTAGTTTCCGGTGCGCCATTTTAGGCTGCATGGCGCAAGTTCCACTGGGAAGATGGCGGGTGAAACTGGCTTTTGGTTAGTTTTTTCTTTTGGACAATTATAAGTTTTATGCCGATAATTGTTAAACGCATCTCTGCTGTTGGTTGTGCTAAATGCTCGACGGTGTGTTGAACCACCGCGCGTGAGGAAGCGATGTCTACTGAAGTCCTGAGGTAAGGCGCACTATTTTATTTTCCACTGCTAACGTACACACTGGTGTGTTTGTTAATATTCCTCGACAATACATCAATTAAATCCAGTCGCTGTTTGAATTAAATCTCTGCTCTTTAATCTCCCTTACATAAAGGAATGTTAGGTTTTACGTTTTGACTTTGCAGTTTTGGTCTATCTGCACCAGCCGAACAAAGAGTCGGTGCTCCTCTGAGAAAGATCTATAAATTACCCTATTTAAATCTTATTAAACGTAAACCTCACATATTCCTGTCAGACTGAAGCCTGAGATATGGTTCTGTATATTAGAAACTCTCTGTGGTTGTGTGTAGTGTGGTTTGGGGTTTATAAAGGGCTATTCGGTGTATTTAATGTATCATGAGGGATTCCAGCGGGAGGCAGTTGCCATGGAGATGAGCTGTGTCTTGTCTTTGCAGACCCAGGCCGGTGGCCGGTGGAGGAAGTAAGTTAGGTGAGCTGATTGGGAAGCTCCATGAATACCTGTCGGCATCTACGGAAGACAAAAATGAACCTACTTTACCCGGACACTGGAATGGTGAGAACAGTAGTGAAAATATATTGATCATTACAGTCACAACTGACCAGAACCAAAATTAAACTCATTAATGGAGCAGTTATAGTTCAATTTCTATCATGTCTCGTTGACAGGAACTACGGCCAAAGAATACCTGGAGCAGCAGGCTCTTGTCCAGACCGCAGAGGAGGTAGACTTTTTCTAGACTGCTGCAGGGATGAGATGATCTTCACAAATGAAAACAACTTGCATACCTAAGCCTAAATACAATTGTATCAGAAAGTTAAAGGAGAACTCCAGTCAATAGCCAGCGCACATACCTGTATTTTCTTCCTGTTTTCGGTCGAAGTCCAAAGTAATCGATTGTTGACCGAAAACAGGAAGAAAATACAGGTATGTGCGCTGGCTGAATTAACATCACTTTTATTCATATCTTTCACATCTACTGCAGTCAGATTTACCCGTGTTCACTCTGAAGGAATCACTCACATGGCTGGGCACTTGTAATGACACATCAAGGATGTTAAAGGGGGGGGTGAACTGCTCATTTTCACTCAATCTCCTGTTAATCTTGAGTACCTATAGAGTAGTATTGCATCCTTCATATCTCCAAAAAGTCTTTAGTTTTATTATATTTATTAAAGAAAGATAGGCTGTACCGAGTCTTTCCGGAAAAAAACGAGCGGCTGGAGGCGGGCCCTGTGGGCGAAGCTAAAGCTGTGCTAACGCGCCGAGCTAGTAACAACACACAGAGACAATAGAAGCAGTTTTACTCACCGAACTTATCATTGTGACTGCTCGATCCTTAAGCATATAGACGATCTGCAAATCTGTCGATCTGGGCTTTGTTTATAAAACAATCATCGTCGAAATGCAGGGAACAAACAGTCTACACAACTCCGTTTATGCTCAGGAAAAACAAACTCCATCCACTGGTGCCTTAACGCCGGGTTCTTTGGGAATCTGTGCAGGGTTGTCTTGCCCTGGCAACCAAAAACACACTTCTTTGGTGACATTGGCTTCCCAAAAGCCGGGCAGGGCGCTTTGATGGCGAACTGCTTTCGCTCTCTTGCTCTGGTCTACGAGTGCGCGCGCGGCCGCGATCTTACCGGAGAAGTGCCCTTAGGACCCATATAAGGAAATTCCGTTACATCTGACGTCACACATACCCATACTCGAAAAAAACTTTCCGAAACTTGTGACAAACCGGAAGGACAATTTTTGGCACAGAAATACTCCTTCAAACGTACAATTTAATTTTTGAAACTTTGTCCATGTTTAGCATGGGAATCCAACTCTTTAACAGTGTAAAAAACTCAGTATGCATGAAATAGCATTTCACCCCCCCTTTAAGAGGCTAAAAGCAGGTTTAAAACTTGCCCCATTTAAGTCAACAGGGTGCAAATTTTAAAAAGAGGATAACAAGGTGTAGGCAACACCGATTTTTGTCGTTGTTCTCTGTACTGACAGCACTCCAAATTTACAAAAATATTAGCTCAATGTTAAAATTGACCGGAGTTCTCCTTTAAAGTTAGGCTATAAACGAACTTCACTGCAGTCGCATGACTTTAACGTCACCACCTCTAAGCTTCAGATGACACTTTCCATCTTTATTTAAAAATCTACAATTTGGAAAGTTTGATTTAGAATAGTTTGCAAGAGCGTGAGTTTATACACAGTGATCCTGTAGAAGTGGACTATTGAGTAGATGATATTCCTGTTTGCCATGATGACGTTTAATGTCTCTGACAATCTTTAGTCTCATTTAGCCACAGCTTAGCAACCGCCTTTTTCAAGACACATAAAAACTTAAAGAAATCACAAGTGGGTTATTGGTGATGTATTTTATGTAGTAGAATAAAGAAAATATCTTGAGCTTGTATTAACCACAGATGTTATTTGATGCATTTAAACAAAAACCCATTGACTTTGGTATGATGGAACCGGAAGTTTAAAAATGCTAACTTGTTTCTGGGCTTTAGGTCCTGTGGCACTCTATTGTATAGATTAACAAGAACTCTCATTGTAATTTAAGTTGGCTGAAATTTAGTTAGTTAGTTTTTTTTAAATGGAAAAATTCTTGAGATTTAATTGTTTTTAAAATGTTTTTTCTTTTCAGCCCAGCGGTCCCTCAGAAGTGGGAATGTTTTCGTCGGCTCGTTCAAGAAGGTTTGTCAATTAAGGATGAACCACATCTGGAGACCCTTTGTGCTCTGACTTAGTGAACTCATTTGTAAACTGTTACTCTTACAGGAAACCGACTGTTGTCACCAAACACAGCGGGATAAACGAGTCGGACGCTTCGTCTGAGAGTGGAGCAGAGGATGTGATGTCTGTCCACTCCAACGACCATGACACTAACTTTCTACCCAAAGGTGCTACTCCCATTCTCGTATTCACTTGGCTGATTCAGATGATCGTGCCTGTGTGATGTATTTTATGTTATGGTTTCTGTTATTGAATACATTAGGGTATTTCAAGTTGTCTTTGAGCCCCTTTATTATCTGACACAGGAACGGCGTTTGTGCTGCCAGAGCCGGTCTTTAATGAAGCTCGTGATGATTTCCGTGGTCCAGAATTCCGCAGTAGGCGTGTTTACAAGCCGCACAGAGATGGTGACAGACGCCGAGGTAAGAGAGAGGCACAACGTTAAGCTTTAAGTAGGGCTGGCCGATATATATATTCTGGTGACGATGTAAAGTGTGTATAGAGATTTTGCTGTATCATGTATTGGACTGCTTGAAGTTATTGACTTGTTAGATCAATAAAGAAACATGCAAAATGAGAAAACAAAGCATAGGACATGCTTAATGTTAAAAAGATTTTTAAGTGTAATAAGTTGCAAGAAACTAAACAAAACAATGCTGTACTTGTGCTGTCTGACACCTGAAGCTGGAGCAAGTGCACAAAAAGCCGCCATTCAGAAAGAATGCTATCCTGAACTCAGTTCTCTTTCACGGCTTATTGCACTTCATTGATACAAATGAAATAACAGCACAATCTTGGTGAGAATTCACATAAACATGGTGCGTTGTCTCTTACTTGAGCGTAAATGGATAGGGAAGAATTTGGATGTGTCAGTACATTAGAACTGTGCACAGCAGAGTAATATACCTGCTTCCTGTGTCCTTAATGTTAATCAAACAACAAAAGACAGAAAATCAATCACTGCTCTTTAGTGAATAACTTAAAGGGGTGGTTGATTATGATTTCACTTTTCTAACTTTAGTTAGTGTGTAATGTTGATGTTTGAGCATAAACAACATCTGCAAAGTTACCACGCTCAAAGTTTAAAGCAAAGGGACATATTTTCTTTGAAAGAAATTGCTTTTTAAGGACTACAACAAATGGCTGGTAAGGACTACACGACTTTCCTCCTGGGTTAGTGACATCACCAACCCCAATATTTACATAAACCCCTCTCCCGGAACACGGTTTATAGATCATCAAGACAGAATATGCTAATCAATGACTAGAAGATAACGCCACATAAGTTACATAAATTCATCAACTAACCATTCAGAAATGTTGTCTACGTCTCCATCTTCCTGACTCCAGTTTAAACATAAAAGGCTAAAAGTTTTTGAAATTTTCACTGCATGCCTGTGTGAGGTAATCAAAGCTGCTAAGGACAAGAGCTCTTGTAGCTCCGCCCCCTGTGCTGGGAGCAGCAGCTCATTTGCATTTAAAGGGACAGACACAAAACGGTGCGTTTTTGCTCACCCTCAGGGAGTGACAATTTTAACATGCTATATAAAAAATATCTGTGGGCAATTTTGAGCTAAAACTTCACATAGGCCTACACACTCTGGGGACATCAGAGATTTATTTTACATCTTGTGAAAAGGGCATTATTCCACCCCTTTAAGTGGCTTTAATAAGGGTTAAATGTGTATTTGTTTCATACACTGAAGACTGTAAAATATTTTGTTTATTCAATTTCTGTAGTATTTCCTACTGTACCTAAAGCACTGTTTGTTTGTTTATTGTATTTGTCCTTTTGTCGTTTGCATCTTTGATCTTTTTATTAACAAAGATAACTTAAAACAAATCATTCAGGGCTCAACACTAAAGATTTTTTTCTACTGGCCCAGTTGTTTTTGACCCATGTAACCTTGTATTGTAATAAATAAGGTTATTATGACACCACAATTTTAGATACTGATTAAATTTCACAATTTTGATAATACAGCAAAAACTGCTTGCCTAAAACTAAGATGATTTTTAAACATCTAAATTACATGATGTGCCGATTAATTAGTCTAATTTATCACAAATTAATTGCAAAGATCATTTAAAGTCATTAATGTGTTAAATGAGAAAAGCACCAAATAGACAATACAAAAAGTAAATTTAGAAAGAAATATTTCATCTGATTCAAACGAGAATTTATTAAACGCAAATTTTTAGGCTTCAACGGCCATGTTTTTTTGTTTGTTTTTTTAGAAGCTGCATCGGTATTGGTATTTACATATATTTACAGACCAAAACTATTACCTTCAACAAAATCAACATCTTCCAAATATCTTTTATATTCTGCAAAAGAAAGTCATAGAGGTTTGAAACAACATGAAGATGAGTAAATGTATATAAACAGAACTTTCATTTAGACAAACTATCCCCAAAATAGGAAATTGTTTTTCAATGAAATTATAATTTAAATAAGTAACTAAAACCACCAGTAGGTGGTGGTAAATGTCTAAATAAGTAAGTTGAGTCATTCGTTTGATTTGTTTCAATGAAGGCAGCGCTGTGCAGACTGCTCTGTGTTTGAGAAGCAGAGGTCTAGAGAGTACATGCATTTCCTGGAAAACTCACTCTACTGGATGTTTTGACTGTTATCTCTTTCCGATTAGAGGGATAAAATGGTGTCCCGAGCGGCTTCAACATGCTGTGTGTCAGAGACGATAACGTACATAATTGACTCTTACAAACATAGCTTTGGGAACTTGACCATGATCAAACTACATTTGATAAAAAATTGCCTACCGTCTCAGTTGTTTAAAAGATTAAGGCAATTATCAGAGTAATTGATAATGTTTAATTTTCTAATAAAATATGTTACATTCTTACATGATTTGTTACATGTAATTTCTCCTTAGCAGAATTTGGCTATATCATGAAACATAAGGGTTTGAATTAAAAAATGTCAAACTGATGGTGATGCTTTCGTTATTATTAGAGCTCCCGGGACAGAAGACTAACAGCCACCTCAAATCCTTTCAGAGATGTTCCCAAGCACCCAATCTCAAAACACTGTTTTGTAGTACACATAAAACAAAGAATTCAGTGTTCATGCCAGAAACAGTTTATCAGCCAACCTTGAAAGATAGTTTGTCACCCAATCTTACACAAAATAACTTTCCTCACAATGGGGAATTCAGACCATTTTCTGTGGCGCTTTTAGCTGTGTGTGTCAGGCTATGAGGGTAAACTCTTCTGATTTGTGTTTGTGTGTGTTAGGAGGATATGAGTTGGAGAGGGTAAACTGCACAGCGTGTGGTCAGCAGGTGAATCATTTCCAACGTGACTCAGTCTACAGACACCCTATGCTTAAAGTGCTTATCTGCAAGGTATGTAAATGTGATTCTCTGCAGTAATCTGTGTAATGTTTGTTTATGCATATGAAAGTTAACAGGAGAGTCTTAAAATCAACGCTACTTTCTCATACCTGCATTGGTTTTAGAGCATGTTTAACAACTAGTGAAATCTTCCGCAGAGTTTTATAAGAATCTGTTTGCTTTCTTGTAGAGTTGCTTTAAATATTATATGAGTGATGACATCAGCAAAGATTCAGAGGGGATGGACGAGCAATGCAGGTACGTGTGTGATTTGTCAAAAAGTTGAGTTTTTTTTTTTTTTTTTTTTTTGAGTCTAGAGAGAATTTTATGAAGCAGATTAGGATCATACATGATTAACTAATATGTGTGGTTTAATATCTCCTGTACCTTCATTTACAAAATGATACATTTATATTTAGGATTTAAGAAAATGTGGCTTGTTGAAAAATATAAGTATACACCAATCAGCGGATGGCGGGCGGGTGCGGTTTTGAAAATTGGTCAAAAACGTTGATGGCGGACGGATGATGAGTTTTGTGATGCGGTTGCGGATGAAATAATAGCCCAAAAGCGCATCTCTAGTTGAAGTATTCACTTATTTGTGGGTTTGTAAAACAAGTGCTCTAAATCCCTGTTCATTCAGGTGGTGTGCAGAGGGAGGCAGTCTGATTGGCTGTGATTACTGCAGTAACGCCTTCTGTAAGAAATGTGTCCTGCGTAACCTGGGGAGGAAGGAGCTGTCCACCATCCTGGAGGAGGAGAGGAAGTGGTACTGTTATGTGTGCAGTCCCGAGCCACTGGTGGAGCTGGTGTTGGCCTGCGACTCTGTTCTAGAGAGCTTGGAGCAGGCTCAAAAACGAGTCTCCCGTACCGACCCAAACTCGGTCAGGGGGAGGGCTAACAAAGGTCGTAGTGCGTCCTATCTGATGGGGGCTGGAGGTGGAACGGTGCCCTCTGAAGGCCTTTACCAGCGAATGCAGCGGTTTGTAGATGTCACAACATCTTTGAGTCATTCCTTCAAGGCAGTTGTTCAAAGTGAAAGAGAGGAGGATGGAAACCAAGAAGACAAGGTAGAGAGAATTGGGCAGTTACGGATGTTCCGCGCTGTACTGGATGATCTGCAAGCAGCCAACAGTGCATTACAGGTAAAAGAAGTTACCAGTTTTTACTAATTAAACTGTAAGAAGAATGCTTACAAAAGAATGCTTACAATAAAAGAACCATACAATTTTGATTAGGGATGCACAGATAAGCCGGTAATTATTATTTCCATGTTAAGATTGATAGCGATACTTGTCTGATTTTAAAATTAATAATTAAAAAAACACTAAAACCTAAAATCAATAATTTTAAATGCTAGTGTAAGTTGAATTTAGACGTCTTATGTTAAACTATGGCAGATATAACATTTGATCAATGATACAGTAAAAAAACTTTATTCTGAAATATTACAATTTAAAATAACTAATTTAAATGTAAATTATTCCTGTGATAGTAATGCTGAATTTGCAGTCATTTCTACAGTCTTTGGTGTCACTAAAATCATTCTAATATGCTAATTTGGTGCTCAAGAAACTTTTCTTATCAATGTTTAAAACAGTTGTTGCTTCTAAATATATTTGTGGAAACCATAATACTTTTTTGCAGTTCGTTCATATGAATGTATTACAACAACATCTAATTTGTAATTGCAGGAAGCCCTGGACCATGAGCTGACTGGGCCCAAATGTGCCAGTAGAGTTGCTTTAGATAATAAATCAAAAGGGAGACGTAGACCGAAGAAGGCCATGTCATCACGGAGCCCTGGACTCACTAAAGAGCTGGTGGTCAAACTTACTCCCGTACCAGTCAGCCCACAGCCCATCAGCAGCAACTTTCCTTCTGTTCATCCATCACCTGACAGACAAAACATAAACATTGGAGAGACTGATGGAACACTGGAAGAAAGTGAAGCAAAGGTGGAGATGGAGAAAGGGATTGAGATGGAGGGAATTACTGAGAGAGATCGACACGTGGAGAATTTTTGTGGTAATAATGAAGAGGAAGAGAAAGAGGAGGAAGAAGAGGAGGAGGAGGAAGAAGAGGAGGAGGATCAAACTGACCCAAAAAGTTTGTCTTTATCAGAGGAGAATAAACGTTCTCCACGTGTAAAAACCACACCGCGCCGTCGGCGGACAAACACAAACCCCTCTGCCGAGCATGCTGGTTTAGCTGAGGATGACTCTGATTCTGACGAGGTGCCTGAAGTGCTGCTCCAGACCGCTGCTGCCATGGCGAATAGTGAGGAAGAGGGTTTGGTAGGTAGCAGTTGGGACGGGGATGAGGCAAACCAGCATGTCAGAAAGCAGCGACTCTTTGGGCTGGTAAAAACCACACCTCCCGACAGAGGTTCTCGTAAGCGGAATCTCAAGGAGAGATCTTCATCGTCCTCGTCATCCTCTTCTGCGTCTTCAAGGAGGGGCTCCCAAGACCAGGGGTCTGCGGTCAGAATGACCAGAGGAAGAGCCCACAAAGTTGCTAGGATGACGGGACAGAGCGGGAGTTCATCAAGTGAGGTGGGAGGACAGGAACTGGAAAGTGGTCCGAGCAGCGACTCCGACGATCAGAGGATCAAACCGCTGACAGAGGGCGTCACATTGCTGGGCTCTGGAAATTTCCAGCAGTCTTCCGGTAAGTTTGTGTGTGGGTGCAAAAAGCCAACATTTTCTTTATACAGTAATACCAGGAACATGTTTTTCTTAAGAAAAAAAAAATGTAAATATAAAAGTGTTTGTAATCTATATGTAAAAACTTCTTTTTTTTTTTACATTGATCTTTAAAAAATCTGACATGAAGAGAGCACTTTTCATTTCTGTTTCTGTTTTGTTTTTCATATTTCAGAAGCAAAATTTTGTTTTTAATTTGAATCATTCTTATTCTCTGTCTATATCTAGGTGATGAGATGGACATCCAGCCAGGTCCGTCTTTGTCTGTGGAGGACGATGATTTAGAAAATAGGTACGATTCTGACTACACCAGGGCCACACACACTTTCCCAGCACAGGCCTTCTCCACTGGACTCCAACTGTCCCAAACCCACTACAGCGAGAGCTTTGATCCAAATCCCATTTAAAAGCACGCAAGCTTCCCTTCCATCCACATGCACAGCCGCTAGACAGGGCTTTTGAACATGTCTCTCACCCAAACACGCTTTTTTGGCTCGATCAACACTGTCCGATTTTTATTTCCCCACAGTTTCTTCCACACGCAGTAGAGAATCTGTAGCCGTAGGCACACACCGCCCGTCAGTGGGGAAGCTCTGAGCCTGCACTGTCTAACGGAAGTCAGTGAATCATCTCCGGAGAAGCTCCTGTGTTTGAATTTTACTTCACTGACACAGACCATTGCATGTCTTTAGCAGAACTCCTGAAAGCCACACTGTCCTCTTTACTGTCTGTGCTGCTAATAAAGATTTTAAGAGGGTAGAAAGACTCTAAACCTCTAAACCTCGGATCTGATGGATCCTGTGCTCAGTAAGACAGACAACTTCTTGTGTGTGTTTGTGTTTTAGGGCTCAGCTTCCCGGTTCTCACGCTGTAATGTTTTCGGTCAGTCAAAACAAAGGCTGTGTGGTTTGCTAACGGTAGGTGTTAGTTTCATATAACACTTTTGTTATTGACAGTAAAATGTCATTATTGGTGGAATTCAAGTGAACACGTTTCTTAGGCAGAGTGAAACGCAGTCGTACAGTATTAGCATTTATGTTAAACGCGGTTGTGTTTGTTCTTTTTCAGGAGATTAATCCTGCGACAGACAACTGAATTTTCTACATTTAGGAGCTTAAACTGAAGATTTGTTTATCCCTTTGTCTGAACTGCCTTTGTTAAATAAGTTACCGTTGTTTTTTTTCACGTAGTTACTTGCGTTGTTTTTTTTATATTATTATTGGTCCAGTATTACATTTTCAAATAATTTACACAGAATTTATGTCCTCGTAAATTGGTGAGAAGGTCAAAAGTTTATCCTGTTAATGATTGTTCATTTTAGCAGAAGTTGATGGATGTCAGGGATTGGAAATTTGAGGGAACAGAAAACTTGACTCCAGCACGTAAAAGTTTTTGAGTTGGTGGTTTAAATGGTAGTTTAGATTGGAGCCATGGCCTCGCAGGTGGTGCATGCGCTCTAACTCATTGATTAATGGTGCTCGCTCATGCAATGTAAATTTTAAGCCAGGCTTGTGTTATTTCCCCCTCGTTCCCACCCTTTTTTAATATTCATATAAATAAAATCGGTTAGAAGGCTGAACCAACCCAAATGTGAAACGATTGCTTTGGTGGACGTGGCTTCAGTTTGTGTTCGAATGTTCACGGGGCAGCAGCAGGTGGCAGTGATGATGCTCTTTCAGGCCCAACATGCAATCTGTAAGCTTGTGTGTAGTCAGTCGCTAAAAACAGCGCGTGATCGAGTGTAGTCTTCACTCTCACATGAGTGGTTTCTGTGTGTTATTTGCATGGTTCTTATGGAGAGGCAATAAACACTTATTTATTCTTTCTCTTGTTCTCTGTTTTTTCCCCGTTTCGTCTCTTTTTCTGTAGCTTAACAGGGTTCCCACGCATCCTGGAAAACCTGGAAAACTTTGAATTTTGTAATGCGATTTTCCAATAATGGAAAAATCATGGGAAATGTACCTCAGTATCTTGGAAAATGTCTTTACTGTAACCTTTTAATCAAACTGGTTCACCGTATCACTGACAACGTTTTCATAAAATGAAGAAATCCTGGGACCCATCGGGATTTGGAACCGGGGTCAGTTCTCATGGATTCTGGCATGAATGACATCGCAGAATCATATCGTTTTGTTTTTTCGTTTGCGTTTGCCTGTGTATTGTCATGAGCAGGAATACGTCATAGTCTCTGCACACTCACCGTCATTTCTGTTCTCCGTATAGAAATCACTCATTGATATCAACTGACATTGATACCATACATATTTCAATACATTATTATTACTATTATTATTTTCCAAAGGAAAGTTACTATATCAGGTTAATTCGAGTGGACAGTTAGAATCTTCCGGAGGCTTCTTTTGTCACTCAAATCAAAGGCCAATTCACATTAGCTGTGCATTTTGAACCATGCCAATAACCACGATACCTCAGTGGCTATGTTACCTGTAAACATTAAATGATTCACAAAAATATTTGTTTTGCTTAAGTGTGCCTGTAGAAAATATAATTATTAGATTTATGAAGATTCTTCCAAAATTATAATCAAGATTAAATCCAGCGGAATCAGAATCTGTGGCATGCTGTCAATTACCATGGAAAACTAGCTTGACTCATCTCCATAACCATTGAACATTACATGTGTTTAACATGACACTGGTGCTATCGAATCAGAATGTGATCTAATTCTGATTAATATCTTCTGTGTTTGTGTTGTGTTTCTTAACTCAGTCAATCAGATTTGAACGTTACAGTTCAAAAGTCAAACATAAACCTTTGTATTTCTGCTTTTAAACTCTCAAGCCTACAAAACTTCCATTGTAAGTGCAGTACTGCAAAAATGTTTTATAATTTTTGCAATCTAATGGACGTCAACTTTTATTTTCTAAGGCAAACAACAGCAGGCCATAGATGTTGATTAAATATTAGAGATGACCGTCACATAAAATGCCTTGAATAAATGGAAAAAATATCTTGGACCAAGTGGGAACCCTGCCTGACCTTAACATGCATTAACATTAACATGCTTTTGATAATAATCCATTTTTTTCACCCATCTTTCAAAGTGTTCTTTTTTTCTGTTTGTTGTCTTTACTTTCTTGTAGAATCCTCTCACTTTTCATTGCATTTCAAAAACCCTAAGAGCTCAAATATTTATTGCATGCTAATGTCCTTTTGTTTGGAAGTATTTATTACTGCTATTGTTTTATTAAAATGTTTTATGCAGAAACAGCCTTTTCATTATTTTCATCAGAAAGAAGCATGCATTAATTTGCATCTGAGAAGAGAAAATGTAAATAACTGTGTAAGAACTGTATATGAATTGTAGTTGTAATAAAAGTTTATACCCCACCCACAACAGCCTCTGTGCATTTTGTATTATATATATTTTGTTATTGTTATTTAGTTTTTGGGGTTGTTGCATTCAGTTTGTCATATTCAGAGGTTCAGAATGCCTCATCTACATTTCTTGTGTCTTTTTACGTTTCACTCATAAATTAAGGGGTTTTATATTTGTGAAACTAACAGACCACTTTACAGCCCATTTGATATTTTTCATTGTTTAGTAACCTGTTATTTAAATGTTGGTATGTCCTTTATATTTACGTCCTTCCTAATTTAAATGAAAAGAAAAAAGAATAGAAACTACTTCTGTTCTTCTGAATTGTTTCTGTGTAACAAAACATGTAATCTTGCTACTATTTAAGTGCACTTTTGAGAAATTACAATGAAAGAGGTTGGAGGAAGATGCATTGTTTAATGAATCTGAATCCATTGGTCACCCACCTCACATTTTGTCCCTCTTTTCTCTTCATCCCTTTTCTCTCTCTATTCTCTTTACTGCTTCATCCCATCATTTGTTTTATAAAGAATTGCGAGGCAGATTCTGCTGGCTCAGATCAGAGCTAACCTCTCTGATTCTGAGCTGGACGCCAGCTCAGATGAGCAATCAGAGAGCACGAAAGGAGAGGATGAGGAGAAGAAGAAGAAGAAGAGCAAGAGCGAAGCATCTGAGACAACAGACGAGGAAGGTGAGTGAAGGCCAATACCACTGGTACCATGGAGAACAGACCTTGCAACTACTTTTGCATCTCAATGTATATGGCATTTCTGATGAAAACAACATAAACAGCATCTGAAACTGATTTAACTTCACTGTATTTGTATGTAGCTTTATAACACTTTATAATATCTTTTATTAACATATGCAGCAGATCCTTCGAATAGTTACAATATTATTAGACGTATGCTTGTATTTTATTGTTGCGTGAACAAAAATAGTTTCTCTTCAGACAATGATGGCTCAGAGTCCAGTGGGTCAAAGTCAGGGTCACGGCACCGCCACCGATTACTGCGACATGGTCTTACCTTATCAGAGGCAGAAACAAAAAGTCAAAAGCAAGGGGAGAAGAAGAAGAAGAGTAAAAGAGAAGTCCAAGATTTTGGATGCGTTGTTGGTGAGTTAAACGTCAGATGTACGGTTGCACAGGTTTTTTTTTTTTTTAACTCTTAAAAATAATGTAATGTTCTGATTATTTGTTCGGACCTGGTGTTATTTAGATTTTTTTTCCCATTTTAATCCTAGTGAGCAGCAGTGATGAAACGGTTGACTCTGCCCAATATGAGGAACTCAGCCTTTCAGAGTCTGAGGAAATAGGGTAAAGCTCAAGATATCATATTCATCAACTGGAGTCTGTTATGGACATCAAACACTTGAATAAAAAAGCACATTTTCAATTAGTACCTACCAACAAGCCTAAATGTGTGCAGTGATGATTCATTTTTTCCCAATGTATTCATTTTTGTAGGTCCCAGTTGCCCACTCATAATGAGAAGCTTCAAAGTCCATCACGCACACCTGACAAGACCACCGCTGCTGATGTGTGTGTTTGTTCCTTCTATATCATAGATGCTGTGAATGTGGATTCTTCAATTATTTATGTAATTTTATTTTTTGGGGGGGGTCAATATGTAGGATGATGTCTCTCCAACCACCGAGGAAAGTTTGAGGAGCACCCCTCGAGGGAGAAGGCAGATCAGACGGCTTCTAGAGGTGGGTCAGCTGGCCCGGGAGACACAGAGCGCTCTGAAAGAAGAGGAGGAGCGCAGGAAGAGATTAGCAGAGAGAGAAAAACAAAGACTGGACCGTGAGAGGAGAGAACGGGAAGAAGCAGACCCAGAGGTGATGACCTGCATAGTGTCATATTATGTTACATTTTTAAATATTAAAGAGATTAAGATATTGAAATTCTGTCCCTATTTACTCTTCCTCATGTCAAGATGTTGTGGGATTTTTATTTATTTATTTTGTCCATACAGTTTTGGCCAAAATATCTTTAATGTTCCACAAAAGAAAGTCATACAGGTTTTGAATGACATGAGGGTGATTTAAGTCATGACAGAATTTTCATTATTGGCTTAACTATTCCTTCAATGTTTTTTAATGTTCATTATTAATGACATGCTTTTAACCTGAATGATAAATTTAGTGTTTGGTCTATCATTTGTCATTTTTTTTCTCCTCTCACCTTCTTTAGGTCATCTTAGTTTCTGAGAGACAGGCCACACCATTGGTTCTTGAGCAAGATGATGTAACGCAAAAGCCTATGTTGCAAGTGCACATGGGCTTTCTGAATAAACTTAAACCACACCAGCGAGAGGGTGAGAAAATTTGCCTTTGTACAGTGTTAATACAGTAAGTTGCACGAGGCACATTAGATGATTCACAAAAATATTTGTTTTAACATGCTTATTTATTTGTTTTGCTTAAGTGTGCCTGTAGAAAATATAATTATTTGATTTCTGAAGATTCTTCTTGCAAATATTGTAATAATACAGTGAGATATTTGTGTGGGCAAAAATCCTGCAACAGAGATCTGATCTCACCATCATCGAGTCAGTCTAGTATTGCATAAAGAGACAGAAGCAGTCGAAACAGCCTAAATCATGGGGTTAACCACTAATATTTGATGTAATGGTTTTGAAAAATACTAACATAGTCATTTGCGTTGCGGGTGTGGGTCAGGAGTCAATATGCAGGAGTGGACTGTGGGTCAAATTGCCAAGGCAATTTTTATGTGTCAAATAATGTTCATTGTATTATCTTACTTACACATTTTATGCTTTTCAAATGTATTAACTCACCTGTCTGTCATTATGACATGTAATAACTGTGCAGTACAGGAGCTCTCCAAAACTCACTCCCTGTTTTCTTTTTTTTGTCTTTCTGGTGTATAATTTTTATAAAAGTCCATTGAAGAACTGTGGCAGACTCAAAAGGATAAATAAAAACATAGTTATAAAAGTCTTTACTGTCACTTTTAATCAATTGAATGCATCCTTACTGAATAAAAGTATTAAGTTCTTCTTTTTTTTAAACAAACTTTTAAGGATACATTAGGGGATATGCCCTATGACATTTTCCTAACGATTTACAACAGTAGAAATTAGTCAGAACATGACTGTTTTTCATCCGTTTTAATATTTACATGCATTTATGAAGCAGCATGAATGAAATGAAAGCCAGTGATGTGACCTAGTGACAGTTTGTGATAGAGATGGTTCATGTAGTGCATGTATTTGTGTGTTGTTAGGTGTACGGTTCATGTGGGACTGCTGTTGTGAGTCTGTTCAGAGTGTTAAGTCGTCTCCAGGCTCCGGCTGTATTCTGGCCCATTGCATGGGCCTGGGCAAGACCTTTCAGGTAAGGGGCACATGAATATTCTCCTTTTGTTTGAAAAATCAGAAAGTGGAAGTTTCACAGACAGTAACTGTGTGTGTGTGTTTCAGGTCATCGTGTTCCTTCACACAGTGCTGTTGTGTAAAGAGTTGCCACTGAAGACGGCTCTGGTGGTGTGTCCTCTCAACACGGTGCTGAACTGGAAGAGTGAGTTTGACCAGTGGCAGAGGGGCTTAAGACCACACAGACTGAGGGTCGGTAGAATTATTTCACTTCTTGTGTTGATCAATAAAAATGATTACAATTTAGAATAACTGTTTTCTATTTTAATGTATTTTAAAATGTAATTTATTCCTGTGATGGCAAAGCTGAATTTTCAGCATCATTACTCCAGTCTTCAGTGTCACGTGATTCTTCAGAAAGAATTTGAAAATGCTTATTTGGTTCTCAAGAAACATTTCTTATCAATGTTAAAAATGCTTGTGTTGCTTAATATTTTTGTGGCAACTGCGATATGTTCTTTGATGAATACAGAGTTCAAAAGAACAGCATTTATTTGAAATGGAAGTCTTTTGTAACATTATAAATGTTATTACTGTCACTTTTAATCGTTACTGTATAAAATAAGTTTCTTTAAAAAACAAAATTTTGACCCCAAACTTGAATGGAAGTTTACATTAGAAAGGTGCAGAACTAGCTAACATAGGGGCTTTTTTTTTCAGACCTGAATCTCTCCTTATATGTGTTGCATTTATTCATCTTTAATTATGTGTTTCTAATGTAAAGCTATCACATGACTTCAGAAGACTTGGAATAAAGCGCTCAAGTAATGTTTAGGCTTTTTACACTACACATAATGTAACCCTTTTTTAACTCGAGGTTAAGGCCACTTTCAATCTGTACTTAAACACTGACAGTGCAAAAGGGATAAGGCTAACTCGGGGTTACATTAATCCAGGGATAAAATTAAAATTGTCATAATTTACTCACCCTCATGTTGTTCCAAACCTTTATGAGTTTCTTTCTTCTGTTGAACACAAAATATTTTTGAAGAATGTTGGTAAGACAGTTGACTGTAGCCATTGACTTCCATAGTAGGAAAAAAATACAATGGAAGTCAATGCGGTACATCAACTGTTTGGTTCCCAACATTCTTCAAAATATCATCTTTTATGTTCAACAGAAGAACGAAACTCATACAGGTTTGGAACAACTTGAGGGTGAGTAAATGATGACAACAATCATTTTTGAGTGAACTATCCCTTTAAGATCACTGACCTAGAATCACTGAGCCTAGAAAAATCTGTTAAGCATAATCTTTTTTTGTGTTGCATAAAAAAACAAAACAAAATTTCTTGTTTTCTTGCCACTTTGTTGAATATGGACTTTTGACCACATCACTGATATTTTTTTCTGATCATCTCTGCCTTTTTTCTTGGGTCTGCCTCACACAGGTGGCAGAGCTGGCTACGGTGAAGTCTTTGGCTGTTCGCGTTGAGCTGTTGACTGAATGGTTTAAGAATGGTGGCGTGATAATCATGGGTTATGAGGTTTTTCGTGTTCTGACGAACACAGATAGTGCAAAATACAGCAAGCACAAAGAAAGCTTCCGCTCAATTCTCCTGGATCCAGGTAAATTCTTCTGAATAATCCATCTTCAAATACTGAGTACAGTTAAAATGTTTTTTAAAGTATTTTAAAACCTGTGTGTGTGTTAGGCCCTGATCTGGTGGTGTGTGACGAGGGCCATGTCCTTAGGAATGCAGACTCCAGCATCTCAAAAGCCATGCGAGCTATACGTACACGTAGGAGAGTCATTTTGACGGGAACACCGCTTCAAAACAACCTCACTGAGTGTAATCACTTTTCATCTCCGTTTCTATAAAAAGCTGCTTGTGAAAAATTACTTTCTTAATAATTTTTTTAATATTAAACTCAATCAATCTTTTTGAGGTTTTCTGACTTTAAAGGCAAAGTGTGTAATTTTTTTGTTTATTGTTTTAGATCACTGCATGATAAACTTCATTAAGGAGAACCTGCTGGGTTCTCTAAAGGAGTTCCGAAACCGTTTTATTAATCCAATCCAGAACGGCCAGTGCGCAGACTCCACCCCTGCTGATGTCAGACTGATGAAGAATAGATCGCACGTGCTCCATCAGATGATGTCAGGATTCATACAGGTGAAAGAGAGAGAATAAATAGAGCTAGAGGCTGTGGAAAAAAAGGTTAAATGTTTTGTATTTGATGATCTGTGTTTGTGTTGCAGAGGCGGGACTATGCAGTTTTGACGTCCTGTTTGCCGCCCAAGCGCGAGTATGTGCTGTCAGTCCGGATGACACCTCTGCAGTGTCGGTTATACACACACTATCTGCAAACCTACAAAGGTCAGAGTCTCACAAGCACACACTAGAGCTGGACTAGTACTGTGACAGTAGAAAAATGTCAACCTGTAGAGACTAAGCTAATATTTGTTTTCATGGTATGGCTCATATTGAAATTCTATACTTGTTTTTTTTTTCTAAATAAATTCAAAATAAAACACTAATCATTTTAAATGACTGATTTTAGTTTTTAGTTTAAGCATCATGTCATTATAATGTACCAAAATATATATTTTGTTATTAAATTGTGTTGTATAGATGAATTTTAAGTCAGTTTTAGATGGTGTAAAATATCATCTAAATGTAAAAATTGGATAAATGAGCATGTACAATTAAATATCCAATATTGGCTGATATTTTAATCCAGTATTGCATAAAAATAGCCTTAGATACTAACATGGATTTAATATTGCTATATGGTGATGTGATGATAACTTTTTTTATTTTATTTTAATTTCAAACATTGCATTAACACACACTGCGCTAAAAGATTGATAGCTTGCAAATGATAAGAGTGTCTTTATTTTAGGGCAAGGAGCAGGTGTGAACAGTTTGTTTCAGGATCTTCATGTTCTGAGTTTGATTTGGACTCATCCCTGGTGTCTTAAACTTGCTCAGCTGAGCAGGAATAAGGTATACAACCCCTCATTCAGATACACTACTGTTCAAAAGTTTGGCGCCAGAAAGATTTTTTTAATAAAGAAATGATTACTTTTATTCAGCAAGGTGGCATAAAATTGATCAAAAGACAGTTAAGACTTTTGCATTGTTAAAAATTGTATTTCAAACTAATTCTGTTCTTTTGAACTTTCTATTCATCAAAGAATCCTTAAAAAAAATCTCAAATGTTAGGCTGCACAAGTGATTTCAACATTTATAAAAAATAAGAAACGTTTCTTGAGCAGCAAATCAGCATATTAGAATGATTTCTGAAGGATCATGTGACACTGAAGACTGGAGTAATGATGCTGAAAATGACAAGTAAATGACGTTTTAAAATCTATTCAACTTATTAACAATCTATTCAAAACTTATTTTAAATGATCATATTTCACAATGCTACTGTTTTTACTGTCGTTCTGATCAAATAAATGTAGCCTTGGTGAGAATGAGAAGATTTTGAATGGTAGTGTACATGCATCATGACTCATTTTTACAAACATCCTATCAGTTGTCACTGATTTTTCTCCATCACCTTATATATTTCTGTGTGATGCAGGGGAAAGAGCAAGAGCCTGCTCCTGTCTTCACAGGGCTGGATGCAGGTTTGGAGAGAGATTCCGTAAAGCCAAATGGCTCTGAAAGGTATGCTGTGTCATATCAGATTTCAGTCTTTTCTATACCAATAATGTTTCTCATGCTTTTGTAAAATATCACACATTGATGCTTGAGTGACTTTGAATAGAAGAGTAATTTGAGAACATTTTGTTTTGGAAACAATTGGTAAATGAAAGACTGCTGCTTGAATGACACAATCACAACCGACCAGAACATATTTTATTTGTAATACACAGTTATGTAGAGACCTGCTAGAAGTCAAATTTTGGACAAGACCAGGTTTGCTCTGATGTTTCCACCATCTGTCTCATAGGAGAGATGCAACGATCACAGGTTTAGTGGGTGATGAAGAGGGAAATACTGATCCAGTCTCCTCAGTCTGTGGGTCCAATCAAAAGCAAGATGTCACAAACAAACCCACGATGGAAATTCCTGGTGGGGAAGCAGGTACATGTACACAGTCTCTCTCTGTTTCTTTGAATCTGTCTCTCTTTGTCTGTATGTCTGTCTCACTTTTAGTGTCTCTGTCTATTATTCAGGATTTATTGTGGGGAACGGGTCATCTGCGGACTGGTATCTGCCGTTTGTAACAGCAGCTGATGCCAAGGTGCTGGAGCATTCTGGGAAATTACAGTTGCTACTGGAGATTTTACACTGGGCAGAGGAACTACAAGACAAAGTGTGAGGAACACATACTTGAATAGAAGTAGCACTTGTTATAAGCTTTGTTTTGGTTCATTTTCATATTTGGGTCATTGAAAGAAATCAAGCAAGAATGCTTAAAATTGTGACAGTAAAAGTGACAGTAAAGACTGTTATAAAAGCTTTCTATTTCAAATAAATGTTGTTCTTTTGAACTCTATTCATTCAAGAATCCTAAAAAACATTTCACAATTTCCATCAAAAAATTAAGCAGAACTTGGTGATAATTAGAAATAAGAAATGTTTCTTGAGCACCAAATCAGCCTATTAGAATGATTTCTGAAGGATCATGTGACACTGAAGACTGGAGTAATTCAGCTTTTCCATTACAGGAATAAATTATTTTTAAATTAATTAAAATAGAAATCACGTTCAATTGTAATATTTCACAATATTACTGTTTTTACTGTATTTCTAAACTTTTAAACGATATTGTGGATTAAACGGTTGTGTGTTAAATGTTAAGAGTGACTAAGTTTGACACATGAATGAATGCTGTTTGCTTTTGTTCAGGTTGGTGTTCAGTCAATCTCTGATATCACTGGACCTTATTGAGAGTTTCCTCCTGTATGCAGATGAGACCAGCGGGAAGGAAGGGTGTCCATACAAAGGTAAAAACAGTTTGTACAGGGGATTGTTAGAGCTGTCATTTGTTCATTGCATACAATAGTGTTTTTTGTTTGTGTGTATTGGCAGGAAAGAAATCTTGGGTAAAAAATAAAGATTATTATCGTTTGGATGGCAACACTAGTGCTTGTGCTCGCAAGAGATGGGCTCAAGAGTTTAACAACACTAAAAACATAAGGTACTGCACACAAAATGCTTATAAACATTACATTTAAGTTTTCTGGATTTCTTGTCCTGACTCTGTGTTTCCTCTGTGCCAGAGGGAGGTTGTTTCTGATCTCCACTCGTGCGGGGTCTCTAGGAATCAATCTGGTTGCTGCAAACCGAGTCGTGGTGTTTGACGCTTGCTGGAATCCATCATATGACATCCAGAGCATCTTCAGAGTCTATCGCTTTGGGCAGAAAAAAACTGTAGCTGTGTACCGGTTTCTGGCTCAGGTATGCACATAGAATCACACATACTTGGGCGGACTTCTCATATTTAAGAAAAATATGTATTAAAATGAATGAAAAAAACAATTACAGATGCTATTTTAAGATTTTAGTTAAGGAATTTTTAACCCATTCATGAAGATTTTATTACTTGTGAGGACTGTCTTAGTTTTAATTATTTTTTTATTTTAAGAGTAAAATATTTTAATATATAATATATATATATATATATATATATATATATATATATATATATATATATATATTTGTATTTTTTTGTATTTATTTTAGAATTTATACAGTACCTGTCAAAAGTTTGGAAAACATTACAATGTTTTAATGTTTTTGAAAGAAATCTCTTATGCTTACCAAGGCTGCATTTATTTAATCAAAAATACAGTAAAAATAGTAATATTCTGAAATATTGAAATTTAAAATAATTGTTTTCTATTTTAATAAATTAAAAAAATATATTTATTCCTGTGGGGGAAAAAAAAGTATTAGTTTCCACAAAAATTTTAAGCATAGCAACACAGCTATTTTCAACATTGATAACAATAAGACAATCAGACAGTAATGATGCTGAAATTTCAGCTTTGCCATCACAGGAATATTACATTTTAAAACATATTAAAAATATAATTTGTTTTAAATTGTAATAATATTTTGCAATATTACTGTTTTTACTGTATTTTTATCCAAATAAATGCAGACTTGGTGAGCATAAGAGACAAAAACATTACATTTGTTATTATTATTATCATTAAATGTTTCCAAACTTTTGACAGGTACTGTGTATTTGATAATTTTTTATATATATACATTTTTAATGTTTTTTTTTTTTTGTGTGTGTGTGTGTGTGTAGGGGACGATGGAACAGAACATTTATGAGCGGCAGGTTGCTAAGCAGTCTCTGTCCTCCCGTGTTCTGGACCAGCAGCAGATTCAGAGACACTTCACACACAGTCAGCTGAACGAGCTGTACCACTTCCAGCCTGACCTACGGCCCAGTAAACACACAGAAACGCCTGCGGTAAACACGCATATATGGACCTGCTGTTGTACAACACACAGATGTGGTTACGTGAGATAATTATGACCACAAGGCTTTATCTTCCTTTTGTCTATCAGGATGAGGTGTTGGTCCGGCTGCTGCAGAGCTGTGAGCAGCTCATAGTAAGTTATCATGAGCACAACTCATTGTTAGACCACCGGGAGGAAGAGGAGCTGAGTGAGGAAGAGCGCAGAGCAGCCTGGGATGAATATCGTGCAGAAAAGAAGGTACATATTGCAAGTCTGTGTTTTTAAACTGTGGTACAGAGTGCCCCCAGGTGGTACATCACAACCCTGGTAATTTACACTTTTAGAGCACGGATGTCCAATCCTGCTCCTGGTGGGCCACTGTCCTGCAGAGTTTAGCTCCGACCCCAATTAAACACACCTGAACCAGCTATTCAAGGTCTTACCAGGCATACTAGAAACTTCTAGGCAAAAATTTCTGTGCAATAAAGAGAGTGACCAAAAACTGAGACATTAAAAGCAATTATTGTGTTTTCTGTGAGTTTTATCTTCTTAAGGCAGTTTTAAAGATTGGGGTTGCCCAAACCTGGGTTACACGACCCTGACCTTTATGTGAAAATAAAAATTGTCTGTATGCATCATGTTGATGCATATTCACACACTAGCCTTCATTCTGCATGTCACATTTGTTCAACAGCTCATTCATGATTTGTCTCTTTCAGGCCGCTGTACAGATCTCCAATGAAGCCGCCTCCAGACAAGCCAATCGGGACCTACAGGTACAGTTTAATCGCTAACATTTAAGGATTCTGTATTTGTGTGTGTATTAAACAGAAATTCTGCAGCTGTAGACTGCAGTGCTAAAAATCTCTCTCTTTCTCTCAGCAGGCTGTGGCTTTTCGAAATGTCGGCTATACAACCAAGAGCGTTCCTCCGACTTCACTTGCTGTCAAACAAGGCAATGCCCAACATTCTGC
This sequence comes from Squalius cephalus, assembly GCF_949319135.1. Lineage (NCBI taxonomy): Eukaryota > Metazoa > Chordata > Actinopteri > Cypriniformes > Leuciscidae > Squalius > Squalius cephalus. The sequence goes on along the minus strand of NC_137126.1, from coordinate 37,643,700 downwards.
TGCTTTGGATGTTTATAACAACCCCAGCATCACCTTCCAGCTGCAACCCAAAGTGGTTTACTCCGTTTCAAAAGCAAATACATAGCCTGATATTGACTTGATATAAAAAAGGTCCAAGACCTATTGCTTTTCGAACTACCTCAAAACCAGTATGAATATGCTGAAATGTATCCGGCACATGTATGTCCTTTTGGGCACAATGGGGTTCAGAAGCCTGTATACAAAAAGACAGTTGTTAAGTGTCTTTGCTAACACTTTTTATGTTTAAATATAAAAAATATAAAATAATTTTGTTTTCAAAAGGTCTTAAAAGTCAGCTCAATCTGTTTTATGACGTGAGGATTGTTCTCTGTTCAACTGCTTTGTAGATGTAATCAGATAAAAGAAATAAAGATACACTTGCTTGATAGAAAAAAACCCACTTGCTTGCTGTGTCCTGTGCAGGCGCTGTTTCTCTTATTACTGTGCTTCATACCATGGACTGGTCACTCCAGTCACAGATGCTTCATAGACTCGCGTCTCGCGCTGGTCTCGCGCCGGTCACCCTGATGCTTCTGCCCGCGTGTCTGCGCCGCTGCGCGCGGCTGCTTTACTGCATCCCTGTTACGATCATTATCGTGGTTGTGATGTGGTCATACTACGCCTATGTCGTGCACTTCTGTTGGAGTGAGTAATATTTTTGCAAAATTATTAAAGTTAGTTTAATGACGCAGATTTCGTGGGATTAAAAGGCCATACGTGATATTAAAATGTAGAAGAGACCGAAGTTCATGTAACATTTTGTTTTAGCGTCTGTGTAACTCGGTGTTTTTTGTTGTTTCTCAACTTTTATAAGATGCTCCTGTATTTGACTGCTACAGGTTAAGTATCACTTATCTGTTATTTAATGTCAGAGTTACAACTACATTGCTGAGGTGTGTTTTAAGACTATCTTAAATCATGGGCGTCAGTTTTATATATATAAATAAAAAATATGTAATTCATTTGAGTGCAAAATGCTAAACGAATAGAAAACATTTTAATTCAAAACGGCAATCAATCAATCCAAAAAAAAAAAAAATATATATATATATATATATATATATATAGATTGTGTGTGTATTAGTCAGACGACTGGTCGTTGTGGGTCCAGTAGAAGTGCATTGGTGGTCAAGTATTGTAGTGATTTCAGCCTTGCAGCTCATGTCATATTGGTTAAATTGTGGCTGTTGCACTCCCTGGTCTCCCTCTTATTTTGGAAAGTCATTGAGCACCAGTTATTAATCTAAGTATTTAAAACTGTTCAGTAACGTAGATATGGCATCAGATGTTATAACTGATGAATGACTCTTGTTCATATTTGTGTGCCAGTCCTGCTTACCTGTGCAACGCAGAGAGGTATGAAATATTTGTGGTGTTATAAATAGTTATTGTGTGAAAAAATGCAGTTCTAAAGTTTGAATGAACAAATTTGGCATTTGCTTCCTGCTATTTTGATTGATAATTGTATATGTACTTATTCTCTCAGTGGTGTTCCTTTGCCTGTTCCACGTGTGTTTTGGGATGTTCTCGTGGTCATTTTGGAAAGCAGTGTCTACTCCACCATCCTCTCCTTCTGTGGAGGTACAGTAGCATTAGAAATGTATAGTTCTTAACCAAAAAACAAGTTCCTCCCCTGACTTCTGGAGAATGGTCGTCTATGGCTTTTTGCAAATGGTACAATCGTAACGGCATGTTTTTTGTACACATCATAGAAAAGACTTTTGATGTACCTATCTTGGAGTACCATGTAAATACTATAGTATATAAATTAAGGACAGTAGTATGACTATATTATACCATTGCTGCAGGACTGTAACCACCATAGACATTGAGGGGGACAAGTCCCCCCAATAATCAGATATGGTCAAATTGTTATTAGGATAAAAAAGTTTTAAAAGTTAACATTTTTAGGCTGGTCTGCCTTAGTGGTCTGACAGCACTTGTCAATGTCAAAATGATTGAGATGGCCAATCGAATCAAAGAAGGCAGGCTTTACTGACCGCAGAACATGAATTACAGTGTGTGGGTTTTTTTTTTTGGTTTTTTTTTGATAGAGTGCAATGTAAGTAGCTAACTATTTAATGTTTGACTTATTTTTTTACTATAGAAATGTTGAATGGCCAACAGTAATATTCAGTGATGCAAACTACTTGACTTTTATGCCAAATTGTACTGTTTGAATAAAAAAATACAGGATTTCACATGATTCATGCAATTTATAATTAAATGTGACAAGACGAGGAACATTAACAAAGCCGTTTTGGCACATTAGGCAAAAATACTAAGAGGGAATGTGTATAATAAATATTTAGAAATAATTTTTAACTTATAAAATTTAAAGCAAAACTCAAAGCCTATCTTTTTTCTTTGGCTTTTAATTGTAGTTGATTTGTGCTGTCTGTTCTGTAATTTATGTTGTACATGGTGTTAAATGTTGATGATATTTGATATAGTGCACTGCACCTTGGTCAACATTTGTTGTTTTTAGTGGTGCTATATGTTGAGTATTATTTGAAAATAATTCAAATAGATAAATTCTAGTTCTTTTTCTGTTTTTGTTTTCTTTATTCCTTTAAATCCCTAAAAATCCTTTAAATATTTAAAGGAACCAACCCCCAACCCCCCCAAAAAATTAGTTTTCAGGCTTGCATCAATGTACTATAGTACACCCGCAGCCAGTACTTTCTTTGCAAGGGGAATTTAAACTCTTCACCATTTCTGCTGGCTTTAACCTCACAGTTAGAAGAGATGAGTAGACTTGGGCTCTTACGGGGGTCAGCCCATCCACTTGCAAGTTATTCAAGTCAGGCATGTCATATGTGACAAATGAGCGTAAAAGAAACCCCTCTCCCTCTCAGAGCACCGCTATCTAATTTACTAATTGTGTTTGTGTGTGCTTGGGTGTCTGTGTTCAGTTTCAGCTCTCCTCTTCAGACTCGATGCTCTTTGAGCAGGAACATGGCGGTATGGAGAAGAGTCAGATTCTTCTGGAAATCTCCCAGAAGCTTCCAGTTCATACACGTACAGCAACCGGAGGTCAGGAAACCTGTCAGTGCTATAATGGAGAAACATGACAATGTTAAGTAAATCAAATCTCCAAACTAAACTGGACCCACTCCAAATGTAACTCGATTCACACTGAACCTGTAAACATTAACCTGCATCATGTAATTGAGGGAAGACACTGAACTCTAGATTACTCTAGACACACTGAACCTGCAATTAGTGCATTTTGAATGGCTTTCAGTGAAAAGCATCTGCATCATGTTAGAAGGTTCACTGCATCAGTGTTCCCTTCACTGCTTCGTAAGAGAGGGGAATCTGATGCCTGTACTGAATACTCAGCACTGTGGCAAAAGAAATTATATTCCAGGTCTGTGTCTTGGGTTTGCAGTCTGATTCACAAACAGTGACTATTATGTGTCCGTTCTTTTTAGTGAATCAAAAAAAGAAATGCAGCCGTATCAGTGTAGCTCAGATCCTGAACCAAATGGCTCTTATGAGCTTTTTGTTTTATTGAATATTTCAAAAGACAAGTTGCCATTTTAATCAATATCAAACGCTGCCTTTATTTTCAGCTTTAGTAGAGAGAGAATTTCTACCATATAGATGCATGATTAAATAATAGATGATTAAAACTGAAATACACCCAAATTAATTGGAAATCTGGAATCAGATTGAATTGGAAAGTCTGTATCAATACCCAGTCCCACAACAGACTGACAAACAAAATGATGTTACTTGCTGAAAATCTGAACAATAATGATGCCGACTAACTGAACACAGTTATACTGAGTCACACTGGTTTGGTGAAATGTAAGGATAAGAAAATGACGACGAAATATTCTTTTTAAATTCATTTTACTTTAATGCAAAGTAGATCAATAACACCAATGTGTCAACAACAAACAAAACCAATAAACGTCTTTTTTTTAAAGAATAAATTCCAGCTCACTTACCAATCAATATGGTAACACTTTAGTTTAGGGTCCAATTCTCACAATTAACTAGTTGCTTATTGGCATGCATATTACTAGGATATTGGCTGTTTATTAGTACTTATAAAGCACATATTAATGCCTTAATCTGCATGACCATATTCTACATACCATAATTCACCCAATACCTTAAAAACTACCTTACTAACTATTAATAAGCAGTATTTAGGAGTTTGAAGCAAAAGTCGTAGTTAATAGTTAGGTAATAGTGAGAATTGGAACCTAAAATGAAGTGTGACCTATATATATATCCTCCAAGATTTTTTGTTAACTAATCTAAAATGATCTTCTATTATAAGATATACAACATAATGAAAACATAACAGTCTCTTATCAAAAAGGAATTCTATTTTCCTAAACGTTGGAGAAAATGTTATTTATTCATTTGATTGCTTGTGTGTGTGTTCATCTCAGCTATCAGGTTCTGTCATCACTGCCAATTGATAAAACCAGATCGCTGCCATCACTGTTCTGTCTGCCAAATGTAAGAATTGTTCTCTCTCTCTCTCTCCATTTCTGTGTGCGCATCAGTGCATCTCCCACTCACCTACACACTCTTCCCTTAATGAAAGGGAGAGATGCTGAAATGTGATCTGTGTGTGAGTGTGTGTGTGATAATTACAGGATGTTGTTGTAGCGCTTGGTCACATTTATTTGAGCGGACACAGTGAATCTTCTCAAATGAGTTTCAGCTCCGTGTCAATATCAGGTTCCCTGCCTTTGATTAAAGTCCAGGTCTGAGTGTCTGTGTGAGAGCGAGTGAGTGCAATGGAGAAAAAGAATGACTGTGTGTGTTTGTGGAGATTTTGAATGTGTGTGTGTGTGTGTGTCTGATTACACTAGGGTTTTTATTATTATTTAATGAGAATAGTTCCTGTGGCCTGTGCACTTCACTCCTGCGGTCTGTCTCTCTCTCTTTTTGTAGGTGTGTACTGAAGATGGATCATCATTGCCCCTGGTTTGTAAACTAAATTCAAATGGACCCTATTTACTTGCTAAATTCTTGTTTCTGTTTATTGTGAATTACTTATTGGTGTATTTTATTCTAAAGAATAAATAATCTTTGTAATCTATAGTTTAGTAATGGTTAATCAAAGGTTAGTAACTTACTTTTCCTGTAAACATCTTTTATTTTCAGCTGTTGTTGCTTAGTCTGTGAAGGCTATTGGATATTGAAGCCAAATATCTACTTAGATATTTAATTAGCTTTCATTCAGGAAGTAAAATGGTTATTTACGTTCACTGAAAAGACTTAACATGTTACATTTTGTTTAAATGAGTAATGTTGCCATTTTTAAAAAGTGACACTTATTCTCCTCTTCCGTGTGTGTGTTGTGTGTTGTTGTGAGCATGTTCAGGCTGAATAACTGTATTGGGTTCTCCAACTATAAGTTCTTCATGCTCTTCCTCCTCTACTCACTCCTGTACTGCCTCCTCATCGTTGCAACGGTTACACCGACCTTCATCCAACTGTGGCTGGTGGGTGACTTTTTTTTGTTGTTGCAAGATTTACATGCACTTTGAGTGGTAGTGAGTCACAGATTTTAAATATTAATGAAATATCATTAAAATATTTTAAATATACTCAGAATTTTACACACATTCTACAACCCCACTCCCAGAAAAGTTGGGATATTTTGTAAAGTGTAATAAAATGAAGAACCTCTGATTTGTTAATTCTCTTTCACCTTTATTTTACTGGTAAAAGTACAAAGAAAAGATTTTCAATGTTTTCAAGTGAATTGTATTCTGTAAAGATGGCCAAATTTTGATTTTGATGGCTGCAACACACTCCAAAATTAAAAGTTAAAAGATTATAAAATATACAAGTTAAACTTTTGAAACAGCCCACAATAAGCTGGTGAATTGGAAATAGCTGAGGGTATCTTGATTGGGTATAAAAGGAACATCTCAGTCTTTGCTAGCAAAGATGTGTAATGGCTTACCACTCTGTGCCAAGTTCATGAGAGAATTGTCAAACAATTTAAAAAATCACATTTCTCAATGCAAGATTGCAAACAATTTGTCCATACATAATACTGTGAAAAGATTCTGGGAATCCAGAGAAATCTGAGGCTGTGTAGGGCAAGGAAAGAAAACCTCTGTTGGTTGTGCGTCACCTTCAAGCCCTCAGATGGCACTGCATGAGAAACTCTGTTAAATACAGCCACATGGGCTCGGGAGTACTTCGGAAAACCGTTTTCGCTTTACACGCTCTGCTGCTGCATCAAGAAATGCTTGAGTCTCTGTTACACAAGGAGAAATACATCAGATCAATGCAGAGATGCTGGTGAGTTCTCTGGACCCGAGCTCATCTCAGATGGTCTAAAAGACAGTGGAAATGTGTGCTGTGGTTTGATGAGTCCATGTTTCAGCTTGTTTTTGGGAGAAACGGACATTGGGATCTCAGTCGCAAGGACAAAAGGGACCATCCAGACTTTCATCAGCGACAGGTGCAAAAGCAAACATCTGTCATGGTATGGAGGCGCATCAGTGCAAATGGCAGGGGTGACTTGCATGTGTGTGAAGGTATCACTGACGTGGAGGCGTATATTGGGATTGTACAGAGACATACACTGCCATCAAGATGACATCTTTCCTGGGAAGCAAGACAATACCAGGCCTTATTCAGCACGTGCTTCATCAGAGTGGTTTCTAAACACCATAGAGTGGATGTGCCGGACAGTCCAGATCTATCTCTTATTGAAAATGTATGTTGTGCAGCTGTCTCGTATCATGCGAGATTGGGCAAAAATTCCACTTGCAGAATGTATTGTATTGCATTGCACTTGCATTGTATTCTCAGTTCCCGAACAATTAAAAAGTGAAATTAAAAGGAAAGGTGATGTGACACAGTGGTAAACATGCCTCTGTCCCAACTTATTTGGAGTGTGTTTCAGCCATCAAAATCCAAATTTGTTTATATTTACAAAATACAATTAAGTTCATCAGTGAAAACATTGGAAATCTTTTCTTTGTACTTTTGTCAGATAAATAAAGGTTAAAGAGAATTAACAAATCACAGATTCTTAATTTTATTGCATTTAACAAAATGTCCCAACTTTTCTGGAAATGTGGTTGTAATAAAGTGTTTGTGAGTAAATTTGATATACAACGTTTTATCTTTTGCAGTATAATGAATTCTTATTTATATAATAATTTGGTAACACTTACAATAAGTTTTCATGTGTTAACATTAGATAACGACATACTAAACATGAACGAACAATGAACAATACATCTACAGGAATTTTTAAACTTAGTTGATGTTAATTTCTACATTTACTAACACATTTTTCAAATCAAAACTTGTATGTTAACATTAGTTAATTTGCTGTAAACAAACAATGAACTTTTTTTTTATTAAGAAATGCTATGAAAAGTATATTGCTCATTGTTAGTTCGTTAGCTTCTGCATTTACTAATATTAATGGGACCTCTCTCTCTCTTTCTCTCTCAGGGCAAACTGTTTGATAGTTGTGTTAAACTGCACGTCTTGTTCTTGACACTGGTGTCGGCCATGTTTGCTGTTACCCTCTGTTTTTTGCTCTTCTTCCACATCTGGCTGCTCGCCAGCAACAAAACTACTCTTGGTAAAACCTACATTTCACATATGCTCATTATTCGAATGAGGTTTTGTAGGCGTCATAACATCTCTGGCTCTCTTTCTCTCAGAGTGGTTGTCAGTCCCCTTTTTTGCGGATGGACCAGGAAGTGAAGCATTTGATGTGGGTGTCAGGGCAAACTTCTTACAGGTGTTTGGAAAGAAAAAGAGACACTGGCCATTTCCAGTGTTTGGCAGGTCAGTATTAAGCAGTAATCACCATTGATGGCACCCATAAACAGCCTTCAGATTATAAACACTATTTTTTGCAGAATAATTAAAAAGTGACAGTGAAGCTTTTACAATGCAACAAAAGACTTCTATTTCAAATGAATGCTGTTTTTTGTTTTTTTTTCTATTAATAAAAGATTCCTGAAAAACTGTGCCACGGTTTCTACAAAATATCAAGAAGAACAATTGTTTCGATAATAAAAATGACTCTTCAGCACCAAATCGGCATAATAGAATGATTTCCAAAGGAAAGCTTTGCTATTACAGAATAAAACCGATGTGTGTATAAATACAGTACTGTGCAAAAGTCTTTGGCATGTTAGTATTTTCAACAAATCAATTATTTTAAGCCAGTTATTTATATCTTTTGCTTTAGTGTGTCAGTAGGAAATATCAGTTTGTATTTCCAAACATTCCTTTTGCCATTAATTGTAATAATCCAGTGAGATTTTTGCATGCACAAGCAGTCTGACAACAGCTGGTATGATCTGATCTCACCATCATAGAGTCCATCTGTGATTATATGAAGAAATAGAAAAAACTGAGACGGACTAAATCCAGAAGGACTGTGGCAACGTCTCCAAGACGCTTGAAGAAACCGACCTGCGCAAGTGTACCTGGGACAAAAGCTGTTTTAAACGCAAAGGGTGGTCACACTAAATATTGATTTGATTTAGTTAATAAAAGTTAATTAATAAAATCTATTTATGGCATTATTTTTGAAAGCATCCTCACTTTTCACAGTACTGTAGCTTTGCTGGTCGGTTTCTTCAATCCACTTGGAGGCATTGCTGCAGTTCTTCATGTATTTACAGACAGACTCAATGATGGTGAGAACAAATATCTGTGTGGAGCATAACGGATTCTCACTGGATTATTACAATTAATGGCAAAAGGAATGTTTGGAAATGTAAACTGATATTTCCTACTGACACACTTCAGCAAAAGATATAAATAACTGGCTTAAAAGTCTACGACTTTTGCACAGTGCTGTGTGTGTGTGTGTATATATATAGCAGCTATTTTAAATTGCAATAATATTTCACAATATTACTGTTTTTTTTTTTTTTTTTGATCAAATACACAGCCTTGGTGAGCCTAAGAGACTTAATTAAAATTGTATATTAATGCTTCCTGTCATTTAAATTGCTGTTGGCAATACCACTCAAGCCTGGTCTTTCAGTAGTTAAGGGAGTTTTAGGCATTCTGCTTCGTTTTGCCTAAGTAAACTGCTCACTCATGATAAAATCACTGTAAGCACAGCCATGAGAATGAGAAACATGTCCCAATAATAACATTTTCCAGTTTTCAGATTAAAATGCCAGTTTTGATGAATTTCCAAACTGCATTTCCTTGTTAAATACTGGCATTTCGCTGTTTAGTAAACAGACATTTAATTTAAGCCACCAGTCACAAACATTTAAGGGCCTGGTTTCACAGACAGGGTTTAAGATTAAGCCAGGATTAGGCTGTTCAATTACGACATTTAAGTAGCTTTTATAAATGTTCCATAGAAGAAAACATCACTGGTGTGAATTTTGAGACAAAAAATTGGCATTGACATTTTAAGATCAGTTATAACAGCTCAAACATGCATTTTAGTCTGGATTATCTTAAGCCTTGTCTGTGAAACCAGCCAAAGATGTGATTTCTTTTGATTTAATGCCACATCACAGATGCCATAGCTTATGTTTACCAACTGTTTCTTTTATATCCATCACAGTCAAGGGGATGGACATTCATTCCCCTTGAGATGGCAGATGTCGTCTCGCAGTCCTTCAGTGATAAATGGAAATGGGCATTGTGTCATGGAAGGAACTGTGGGTAAGAAATATATTATCTGAATCATATTTCAAAATTTAACAAATTGGTTAATCAATCCAAGTCATGTTTCCCGGTATAGAGAGAGTCATCTAGTTATGTGTCAGCACTGTAGTCAGAATGGTTTGGTAAATCTTTTATTTAGAGGGAGACTGAATTTATCCCAGTTCTCACGCTGTCTCGAAGGTGATCTCCTCTCTGCTTCTGTCATTAACTTAAGTGTGCTATCACAAAGAGTAGGATTACGAACACACATCCTCTAAAATTCCCCCAGTAACTCTAAATAGTACTCTGAATATTCTTTTTTTTTTTAATTCTCAGAAGTAACTGGCAGTTTAGGAGAGAAATGAAAGGAATCTTCTGTTGTAATACAAAGTTTAGATTTTTGTAATTTAGAATTTTGGGAAAAGGTTCAGACTCCAAGTGTATACTGCCCCCGTGAGGCCAATCTAGGGCTGCACAGGCTAATCGAAAATTCTGATTTGAGCCATTTGTATCATTCTGTTCTGCCACCAGTCTCACCTGAGGGGGTCTCCGTTACCATAGCAGTGGATGATTAGAAGTCTTGAAATTAGGTATGAGAAATGCTTGTTCTGCATTTTCAGCAGTGTTCAAATGAAACTAAATGAAATCCAAATAATAGAAACGTGTTTTTGTCTTTCTAGGTTAACGGAATGTGTTGTGTGACATTGTCACAGTGAGGTGATTTTAGAAAGATCTCAGTCACAGGTTAAGCTTACAGGAGTGGCGGCCGGCCCTCGGGGAGAACAAGGGGTGAGGGTGAACACCTGCCCGCATGCTCAGTTTTCACCTGGAACACTTCCTAAGGGAGCGATCAGGTCTCCGAAACCTCTTTTACTGATCAGGGTGTGAGAGCGCTTTATCAGGTGTCCTTGCTCAGCGATAATCTTTTAAATTCAATATTTTTGTGCTGAAATGTAGTGGTTTTTCTGTTGTAGGATTGGATTCTAGCTTTACGGTGACACTATTAAATAGTGTCTCATAGATGAATTGAATAACACATTTTATGAAAATAAAGGCAATTCATTTAATACAAAATATTTTTATTTGTAATTCTTTTATTTGCATCATTCTAGAGTGTTCAGGAACAGTCTAGAACACAGTTTGTTTTAATCCTGGTGGTATCATGGAAAAGCACATGTTTTTGAAAGATCACTTGATCCATTTGCTCACATTAAACATGGATAAATACATAACCAATAAAAATACAGAGGCCAGCCCTGATCAACCAATCTCACACTCAGACACTTGCTGTGGGGCTGGTCAGGCTTCAGATGAATCCAAATGAACTCGTGTGGAATTGGTGGTTTGTCAGTCTGTGCCGAAATACCTCTGGCCGAAATGTGTCGGAGCGACAGCATGAACTTCAGTTGTCAGTATTGTGATGTCAGGAAACTCCTGAACAATGGACCGTGCACCTGCACACATACATTGCACAATTTAAAAAATGGACTTATATGAAGAAAATCAAAAGTGACATTAAAGACATTTATAATCTTACAAAAGATTTCTATTTCAAATGCCTGCTGTTCTTTTGAACTTTTAATTAAAGCTGCAGTCCGTAGTTTTTCCTCTTTGTCGCCATCTCTGTTTGAAATCTGCAATTGCAGTTATTCGCAGAATTATCAACTTTACGTGGGTTGTGCCTCGGCACAGCACGGATGAATCCCAATGTTTTGAGGAGAGCGTGCGGCTGTCAGTCACCGCGCAGTGTGGAGACTCATTCGACCAACATAAGAATTTTCACCGGAAAATGTCGTCTGAACAAGTAAGTAACATCCACTTTTGTTCTGAACAACTAAGATTAAAAAAGCATTGCAGTTAATCACGCTGATTAAATCTAATGATCGCTTATCATATCACGCCAAACCGTGCAAATTATACTTTGTTCTCAAATTGTTAATGTTAACAACATCAGCATTGCGTGACTACATTTAATGCCCTTCAGATATTTATCGTTGTTTTCGCATGGGCCCGGTTGCAGTCTTTTTTTTCTGTAGCCACTCCTAAGTCTTTTGCATTTTACAGTGGGAGAATCTCCAGTTGTCACTAGTGATTGTCGTTTGAACCTTTCTGGATCCGCCATCAAATTAATAAATTTAATTATATCAAGTGCTGTGAGAATAGGCTATAAATCTCCACCTCCAACATCCTCACACGCAATATAGCCTACTAGCCGGGACACCTTCTTTAAGTGTACAGATGTGACGTAATGATGCAAAGACATGCTTGAATTTCCCGCGGAAATCCACCAGTACCACTGGAACTAAAAACATTATTACAAGCTTACCATTTTGAATGGCGCTAAGGCGAGCAGATAGTTTTGAACACTGGCTGGTTATGTAGGCTACCTGTTCAAGTTTATTTTGGATAATTTTTAACCCAAAAAAGTTATGGACTGTCACTGGAGCTTTGATCAAAAAGTCCTGAAAACAAATGTTTCCACAAGCAGCACAACCATTTTCAACATTGATAATAATAAGAAATGTTTCTTGACCACCAACATCAGCATATTAGAATGATTTCTAAAGGATCTTGTGACACGATGGCTGTAATGGCTGAAAAAATTACTTTACTCTCACAAGGAAAAATTACATTGTAAAATACATTAAAACAGAAAACAGTTATTTTAAATTGTATTATTTTACTGTATTTTTTTTATAAAATAAATGCAGCCTTGGTGAGCATAAAATACTTCTTTTAAAATCATCCTACTGGCCCAAAACTTTTGAATAGTAGAGTATATCATTTATCATTTATTAAATCAAGTTACCTTCATTTATATAGCACTTTTTACAATACAGATTGTTTCAAAGCAGCTTTACAGTGATAATAGTAAATGAATGCAACAAAGATTGTTTTGGCTGTACAGCAGCTCTAGAAAAAAGTCATTGTCTAGCTTAAGTAAGTTTTTAATTGATTACTTTCCATTGTAAAAATCATTAGTCATTAACTTAGGGACTGCTTACACACCGTTTTCAACTGAAAACAGAAAACTTTTAATGCGTTCTGGCTGTTCATTTACACAACAAACAGCGTTTTGGTGTCCTGAGAACACAAACTTTGAAATGGGTTTTAAAGTGCAAGTTTTTGAAAACGTGTTTTACAAGCAGTACGTGAACCTGCGCATGTCTGTCTTTACAAAGTGACATTGCCAATTACTTGTCTGGCATGCATTATACAGCGTTTTTAGTCGTTTCCGCGTATCGTGTGAACGGGAATCATTTTGATAACGTTTTCATCTGTACTGAGGAAAAATGTTAGTCGTGAAAAAAAAAACTTTGTGTCGATGAGGCCTTCGAAGGGGATAGTCTAGATGACACGGTCTCTGCTGACACTTCAGGGTTGAGTTAAAAAGTTATTATAAATGACAGAATATTCCAAATATACAGCTAAGTTCAAATTGTTTCTCGTTTGTATGTTACCAAGAGTGTTATTAACATGTACTAATATAGATACAGACATTTATGATGTGATTGGTTTGTAAATGAGAATACAAATCAAGTCTTCACCGTTCACTGTGTTCGTGTCTTACCGTGTGGAGTGGAGAATAGACTCAGTAGTATGATATGTTTGGCCAGCAGGCCGTGTTCATTCAGCACCCGCACCGCTTCTATCACAGTGTTGCCTGTACCTGAACACATACAATAATAAATCGTCTCTTTGAATGCCATATTTGACCATTTTTAAATCCAGATTTCCCCCCAAATCAGTGCAGAAAATGCAAAAAATCGCTCAAATTCCACGTGGGCTGGCTTAATGCCTTGTTAGAGGTGAATTACTCACTGAGAATAGGGTACATGAGCAGAACTTTCCTTCTGCTGATGTCAGGAGGAAACTTTGCATAGTAAACTTTGGCCTTTTGTGTCTCCTCATCACTCTGGATCAGAATCTTCCCAATACGGATTGACCTGCAGCAATCTCTCAGGCCTTGCTCCATGGCCTCACCTGCTCACATTAACATATGCGTTTAAGTATAAAAGGCATGCACACTAAATAGGGCTGGGGTTTTTTTCACCATGGCTGTGTGTGTATGACTTTGTGAGAAAGAAAGAGACTCACCACTCCTCATGATGCTAACCCCACAGTTTCCCTTTTCAAATTTCACACCCTCATATTTATGCCCTGCATAAGGAGTATAGAATGAAACTTTGAATTTGGACAAATTCAACAGCTGATGGCAGCAATGCCATGTTCATATGCAAAAGGAAGAGGGGAGGGGGGGGTAATCACCATGGTGACAGGCTCACCTGTTGGTGTGGTTACAGTGCATTCACTGTATGGAAGCTGATTGAGACCCTCTTCCACCACTAATCTTATCTGAGAGCAAAACAAACAACCAATCAGAATAGGGAGTAGCAAACCAAATACAGAACATAAGAGTTGACCTACTAATTTGACAATACAAAAAAAAAAAAAAAAAATCAAGTTTTGATTCTTTAATGAATATAGTCAAATAAAAAAAGCAATCAAGGAATGTGAAACGTAATTAATCAACGATACATTCACTTTGTGTTGATTGCAAAATTTCTTGTGTGAGCTGCCTTTATTTACAAGGTCTTTATAAGAATAATGGCTGGTTTAGTAGGATATAAGACAAGACCACAATTCTTTACCATTTTTTGGTGATGCTTACCAATCTATCGGCACAGAACACAAAATCACCTCTACTGGTAGTTCTGGGAGAGAGAGAAGAAGAAAAGTCACTATGTGACAAACTATTGCAATATACATGTTGATTGATGTGCAACCAAATGACATGAGGCTATATCCCAGTTTATTCCATGGACATTTTAGATACATTCTGATAAGTTACAAGTTTATGTTCCTGTACACATGAAATTATATACAGGTGCATATGGTACAGATCTGGCCTATGGGGACACGCAATGTGCACTCAATCTGGTTAAAATGCGGACTGGAGACTCACTTGTCCCGAATGATAGTCTGAAGTTCTCGTATTTGGTCATTTAATGGCAAGAGTTTCAGCTGAGGTCCTATTTGTCCCTGGATGTCGCTCATGGTTTGGTTTTCACACGGTTCCGTGTCATCTTGACAGGTCTCGGCAGCAGCGCTACTGCGGGCGAAGCGGACGTGCTTCGCGGCGTGTTCGGGGCTTTCACTGTTATTCAGCTGCTGATTATGGCACGGCATCTTTTCGATAAGATCCGTTTCCATAGGACTAAAACCACAAGAAGGAAACACTACACGAAACCACCTGGTCCACTTAAATGATGGCTGTTCTTTTCAACTGATGAGGTTTTCAGTGATCCACTATCTCGCCATGTCTATAGCTGAGCGGAGGAGACGCATGCTACATGACGCACGCTCCCGGGAACAACAACCTGACGTCATATCCCATGTTCACATGATTGGATAGAAATTGTGCCAATCTAAATCTCACTGACGTAAGGGGCGGGACACTGCGGCCCTCATTCAAGCAAGTGACTATTCACTTGCAGTGAATTTATAGGGTAATAATTACAAGGTAAAAGATAGCATCACACCAGGCAGCAGTGCAGAACATATGTTACATATTCCACTAAATATTCATGTATGTCAAACTTTCAAAAACAGATATAACTAGTGTTGATAGTGTTTGTTTAAAGGGAGCGTTGTTGCAAGTTTTCTACACGAGAAATTAAGATAATTTTTATTTTCAATGTGTAAGAAATGTTGGCTTTAAAATTCATTCGAACATATTTATTTATTTGTTTGTTTAAAGTAACTGCATTTGTAATATCAGTTTCGTAGATGAAGATTATTTGTTATTTTCAATATGATGGATTTTTCCAAATTTTGTCTTTCAAATTTCCTCGCTGACATTTATTTATCTAATGCAACTGGCTGCGTGTGTGTAATACTATCACTGTCGTAAAGGTTATTTTTATTTTCAACTTGATGGATTTTTCTAAATTTTGGTTTTCAAATTTCCTCGCTGATATTTACTTATTTATTTAAAGTAACTGTGCATGTTATACCAGCTTATAAATAAGCAGAAATAAACTAAATCTGCAGAGACCACTAGCTGGTGCTTGGAGCTTGTGAAACATCAGTACGCATGCGTGCGCCTCTGCACCTGTTCAGCAGTGCCGCGCGCTCCCGATTCCTCAGCGCGCCGCCGTGCAAAATATGGGGGCGCGCTCTTTATGGCAGCTCTCAAAAGAGGGGGAGCAGCAGCGCACGAGCGCGCCGTCGTTGTCAGGGACGGACGGGGTACAGCTGGGAAAAACACATACACACACACGCACACCCCCGTCTCCGTCATACACGCACATACGGCAAAAAAAACAAAAGCGACTCTAAGGGAAGAGCGGAACGGGAGAGAGGGAGCATGCGGCGAGGAGCAGGGGCTGCTGCAGACCTTTGTTTGTTTCCTGGAAACCCTGGAGCGCGAGGAAATAAAATGGAGTGGTAGGGGCTCCGAGGCGCGAGAGGCGCGTCCACCTGCTGCTACCGGGAAGGCAGTCCGGGCTCGCGAGAGGGGAAACATGTTGAGACCACTGCATTGAAGTGGGTAACAAAAAAAACAAAACAAAAAAGCAAAAAAAACAACATATGACAACATTCCACGCGCCGAGCTATCAAACGGAGTCTTAAGAGCGGGCGGGACGTGCGGCCCGAGTGTAACGGGAGGTGAGTATGTGGGCTGTGCGTGTTTATGTGCGTGATGCGGTGAGCGGGCCAGTGTGACGCGCGTCAAACGCTGCAATGGGGAGAAATGGTGGAGCGAGTGTCAGCTGTCATGATGCGTCCATATTGCACAGGTGTGTGAGTGAGTGAGTGAGGGAGAAGAGGAGGAGGAATGGTTCTGTGTCCTGCGAAAGCTGAGTCGCAGGCCATCGTTTGAGGGGACAGAAAGCATTGGTGCTACGTGAGGCAAACACACACACTCTCTCTCTCTTTCGCTCTTACACACCATCCCCCCTAAGCCAAGGCCATCACAGCTACATACGCATTCGTTCACACAGAGCAATAAACACGAACGATGTTATGTGGCGACATTCTGTATGTGCCGTTTTACGCATTTTCATTTCCCCCCGCGTTTTGCTTGTGGTCGGTGCTCGGCGCCTGCGACCGATGCGGCATTTGGCGATGGGAGATGCAGAACAGCAGAGCGCGTATCATAGCGCACCAGGCCTTCAATAATTAAGGGTGGACTCAAACCTGTTACGTCTCTCTGAATAATGTAAATTCTCTTGGTTATCCGAGATGTTGAAAGCGTGCTCATCTTTCAGGCCCTTGATATAATCATGTTTAGAGTATAGGACCTGTCTGTCACCGGATACCTGTCCTGGGAAGCTGTTATGGAAGTTTCTTTGATGCTGTCAAGCTGCACCGCACACGTACGGCTATAACAGAACCGAAGGTGTCTTGCACAACAACCACCCCAATCAATCAATCAATCAATCAATCAATCAATCGATCGACGAAACAATCAATCAGAATGGATGCATAGGTCTATTGGTTTTCCACACAGAAGCCAGACTTGCAGTGTTTAAACCTTCTACCTTGAGTTAAGTAGTCAGTCAGTGAAGTAATGTTTTCATTTACATAAATGGATGGATGTTTGATCATTTGGTTGCTTGTCTGACAGATGACCAAGGACAGATTGCAGCAGATTTATCGATCTCTGAAAAAGATCTAACAAACTCACACCGACGTGGATTAGGGGTCTCTCTCTCTCTCTCTCTCTCTCTCTCTCTCTCTCTCTCTCTCTCTCTCTCTCTCTCTCTCTCTCTCTCTCTCTCTCCCCCCTGTAATTCCATTGTCTGTCTCTTGGGTGGATGTTGAAGCTGAATAAATATTAATTTCGTTTTTAATAAAAGCAGTTTGCAGACAGTGCCACTGCCCTGTTCTCTGTCTCTGTCTGCAATGCTGGCAAGAATGAGCCCAGCCATGCTGTTCTCAGAACAGCCCTGGGCTTTTTCTCATACTGGCACTGGTTTGGAAGGAGCAAATCCTAGATCATAGCCATTTCCAGATCCGGAAATGGTGTTTTTAGTGGATTACTCTGTGTGTTGTTGGAAATGGGTGTTATGGAATTTTTTCCTGATGATATTTTAAAATTATCCAGAGAATATCTTTATGGGGTATAAGACAAATGTGTTGTTGACAGTAACAGCTTATTGAAATAGTTGGGCCATAAACATTTTAAGGTATAGGTAAATGTTCACGTATTTATGATCAGAAGCATGTTTTAATAACATTTGATAAATACATTTCTGAATTAGCGGTTATGTTTGTTGAACAATAGTAATTGAACAAACCGTAAATAACAACAAATCAGTTATATGAATTCGAATTGAATGTATCCACAAAAATTTCATATGGAATTCCAAGTGATAATGAAATTAGATTTATTTTTTTATTTTATTTTTTTTTGTTTAAATTACATTATTTAAAGTGTATAGAAAAATATTGTAATTGGAGAAGCAAACCACTGAAATACACACAATGCCCACTCAACAGTTTCAAAACTCATGTGCGATTCATAAATCTTCAATAGGTCAGTTCTGATTTCCTATATAAATTCACCTCATGGGAACACTTCAAACAGTGTACTAGAGATCAGCATTTCTCCCCACAGCATATGCTGCTGCGTTATGTTTATTTATTTATTTTTTAAATAAAAAGCTGCATGTCTTTTTACTTGCATATATGGCACACTATTCTGACACATGCACACACAGCCTGAGGCAAGAGATAGCACTCTTTCTTTTCTCTGTCTCTGCTGTTACAAAGCTCTTTCATTTCTTTCACATCCTCAAGAGTTGTACTTCACAGTGAAGGGCAATCAGAGGACAGAATGATGTAAAGCAATACAACTTACTGTAATCCTTGAGAGTAAAAGTGAGAGACCGGAACGGAAAACGGGACACAAATCAAGGAAGTACTAGAGAGAGAAGGCTGATTTGTAACTCATAGTTGTCATGTTAAATAAATAATTTCTCTTCTCAATTCTCTGAATATAAGTTTTGAACATTGAAATACTGAATATTTTTTTCTGGACCTGAAGCTAAAATTCCCCTAAATTAACAAGTCATTCTTCATCATTTTAGCTGCTGATAAACTTAAAAGAATAGTTCACCCAAATAAAATGAAAATACCATCATGTCTATTTAAATGTTTTGTATGACTTTGATGGAACACAAAAGAAGTTTATGAGAATTCCCTAGGTTTTATTTTCTATTAATTGGCTAAGAACTGATGTTTTCTGACACTTTTTTTTTATACACTTATAAAAATGTATACACTTATTTTCTGCATTTCACTTCTGGTCTAGCTAGAGTAATTTTATCCTTTACACTTGCCATTGTGTAGTGCAAATAATGTTGGCTCTTATGACAAATTGATTGGGATATTCCTTATTTGTAAGTCACTGTGAATACAGAATACAGATAAAAGAATACGTTAACACCATACTAAAATACCAAGAACACTACTGGTTTATCGGTCAAATCTAGAGTTCTGAAAAGTGTGATTTGTTTTAGTTTTTTTTCCAGACTTTAGCGCTGACAGATTTTAAAGATTGCATGGCTTCCACTATAGCCTTTACTGTGTGTGTCTTTGTGTTTCTACAGGCTGGACAGTGGTAATTATGTTAGTGAGAGAGAGATTCAGTTCAGATTGATGGATGTTCTACGGGAGTCTCGATTCTCAGGGGCAGATCACAGCCCCTGCCCAAGAGATGCCAGTGAAAATGGTAGGAGTTCCCACATGCATATAATATGCAGCATTTTAAGAACTATTATTGCACCTAATTTAAAAAATCACATTGATTTCAGTGTAATATGTAAAATGCGTCTTTTATATCTATAAAAATCTTTACAGATGTTTGTCAGGAAAAACTTGAATTTCACTTTAAAGATTTTTCTCACCCTCTTTTTGTTTTTGACTTTTTTAGAACCACATGACCCGTTGGCAGATGTGCCACATGACTTAAGGCGCTGTGATGACATCACTCCTGCAGTGCTGTCCCTGCCCTCCCTCTGTGGCCAGAGTCAGACCTCTGAAGGTCCCCTTAGCCCAGCTGACCTGCATGATGGGTCTGTCTCCAACACCACCTCTCTATCCTCTCTCTCTTCGTTCTCCTCTCTTTCCTCCCTCTCATCTCTCTCTTCTGTGCCCTGTTCCAAACCTGTGACGCCCTGGTCTGTGCCGCAGACCTGTGACAGGTCATCCCTCTCTAACATGGACTCCAGGGGCGGAGATTGCCTTAGCTGTCTGATCCCCAAAAATCAGACAGAACCGGAATCCTGTGAGTCCGTACTCGGCTTTGCCAGCATCAATTTGCAATGCCTTGGCCCCGCCCCCAGCGCAGGTCGCTATGGTGACCAGGTCCTATCTGACCAGCTGCTCAGCGGCCCCGCCCATCCAGCTGTGACCAATGAGGGGGCTGAGGAAGGGAGGTCGATGCAGGAGAGCGAATCAGATGAGGATCCTGCATCCAGGAGCATATACGAAGGTCTCGGTGAGGAGGCGCAGGACTGGAGCTGTCTAGAGACACTCATCAGTGAAAGCCGTATGGAGCTCTTGGACTTATGCTCTCGCAGTGAACTTGCAGTCAATCTGTTCTGTGAAGAAGATGTGGAGAATTACATGTTTCAAGAGGAGGAGACAGCACTCAGTACTGACGTCTGCTCACTTAAGATACGCTACGAGTCCTATCAGGATGGAGTACAGGAGAGAAGTGAATCTGCCCTACAGGATGAATCTCAGCTAGGTTTCTTTCCCAGTTTACCTTGCAGTAGAAAAGAGGGGCCAAAAGAGAAAACGGACCAATCCATTGAGATTAAGGGTGATGACCATGTGACCCCCAATATTAGCCCAGACAGTAACTTTCTTTTTGACCTCAGTAATTCTCCAGAAGATTCTGGTGAATTCAGTGATGACAGCTCTTGCACAGGCTCCCCAGACCACGCTCTCTCCCTTCGCCATGGCCGTTTGTCCAGAGAAAACTCTAGCTCCTCCAGCCAGCTAAGCTACCGCCTCCGAGCCAAGAGGAAGGTGGCCTACCGAGAAGACTACCTGTATGATGTGGACTCTATAGAAAGTGAGAAAAACGCAGAGAAACGAGATAAACAGCCTGCTGGGCTCAAGAAAGAGCGTGATGATGACTGGTGTCCGAAGAAGAGGAGGCGGTCCAATAGGAAGGACCCACCTGTCATTATAAAATACATAATCATTAATCGGTTTAAAGGCCAGAGGCACATGAGGGTGCGGCTGGGACGAGTCGACCCATCACCTTCTGTAGTCTGTTTGAGTCCAAATGCTCTGCTACGCTATGAGAGACTTGCACCGTTAAAAGCTTACTGGCAGAAAAGAGAAAAGGAGTTGCAGGAACAGAATAGATTGAAAGCTGCAGAAACAACCAAACGTCTCAATGGCTGCAAAAGACCGCCAAACACTACACCCAAACGCAAGCACAGGTTGGCCAGACTCAGGATCCAGCAGATCCATGCAGTACAGAATTCCCTCCCCAGCCAAACTATAGTGGTCCACGCCAACAATCAGCCAGAGGAGACTGAATCACTGAAAAGCACAGAGGAACCAAAAGATGACATTACCCCCATTAAGCACACTGCCAGGGCTAAAAGCAGAACACAGGAGAGAGAAGAAAGAAGAAAGGCAGGTAAAACAGGAAAGATAAAGAAGTTTAAAAGTGAAGCAAGACTTCGGTTGAAAAAGTTAAAAGACGCTGAGACACAGGGAGTCCCTGAAGCCTCTGAGATTGAGCAGTGCAGCCCATGTTTACCAGAAAACCTTAGTAACTCTTTAGAAGTTAAAGTTACAAATGAAACCTCCAGTAATGACCCTGAAAAATGCACTTTGACCCCAACAGCTCCAGGGACTAATGGAAACGCTGAACTCCTCCCGGGAGGATACCTGCAGACTCTTCTCGAAGCCTCTGAGTCATCGAGCACTGCTAACATCACTTATTTCCATCCAGGGCTGCAGAATCCCACCCTTCAGCCAGTCCAGAGCTGTGTTCTCTCTCCTCCCTCTGAATCAGAGCTGCCCCACTCTCCTCCACCTATGAACCACGGGCCCAACCACACACATTATGCTGAGCCAAACCTTACTGAACAAACCCAGCCCATTTCATGGCCATCCCAACCATCTGCTGAACAGCTGCCCTTCTCCCCAGACATCCCAACCCAGTCGCCTATGATGCCATCAGGCTTTCCCACACCGTTGCCTGTGTTAGCAGGGGATGGCACAAATGTCGCAGGGTATGGGCAAGTGTCTCTATCAGGGTGCAGGGTGACATATGAAGAGTCCCAACCTGATGCTGATTATGGCTTGAGTCCGACTGGGTCTAGGAGTGACAGTGGTGTAGGGCGGCTGGTTAGCTTTAACTCCCTTGGGTCACTTTCTGCCACCTCTAGCAACTACAGCTCGCTCAGCCTAAGAGAGGGTGAAAGAGAGAGGGAAGAAGAGATCAGTGAGATCAACGATGGCTTCTTGCCACATTGCAGTCCACGGCTCATCCTACAGCAAAGTCTAGAGGAGGTTGCTCCACTTCGAGAGTCCACTGACCTTCTGGATATCTCCAACTTTACCCCTGACAAGTTCCGTCATTCATCGCTATCTGAGATGTCCCCACCAGACACACCTAACTCTTCCCCACAGCTGCTGGGGAATTGTGGTAAAGTTGGAGAGTTCTCTGAGGCAGCAGAAGCAAATGTACAATGGAACTGTGGAGTTGTCCCACAACTAAATGAAGATGGAAGCCCACACCTCCTTCAGATACAGTCTTTCAACACAGAGGAGGAAGATGTAGGGCTAAGGGATCACAAAGGTTCTACGAAAAAGGGTGGGAAAAATGGACAAGGCACTAAAAAGACCAAAACTCCAAAAGCAGTAAAAGGAGAGAAAGTCAAGCTCCCACGTCAGGGTTCTCGTTCTGTGAAGAAGATCAAAGCCTTGCTAGAGGGAAAAGCAGCCAAATGTGGCGGAGGGTCAGGAAGTTGCGCTTCATCCCCCACCCCATCGCTTGGCTTGATTGGAGCTCAGGGGGAGTGGCCTATTCCCGGGGGACTGTCGAACGATGACCAACGAGAGTTCCAGGAACCATCAAACATCCTGTCCAATATAGTGTCTGGCATGGCTGAGGTACAGCGTTTTATGAGGGCCTCTGTGGAACCTCTTTGGGGGCCTTGCCTGTCACCAGGTCAACATGCCCTCCAGAGCCAGACTCTGAAGATTCTGGGTAGTGCCGCTGACCTTAAAAAGCGGGGTGGTGCCTCAGGCGGAGGTCGAGGGAAGAAAGGGGCTGGGCGTGGTGGTAAAGCACTGCCTAAACTTCTCCCACCAGGCTTCTTTCCTACCCTTGGATTAGACTGCCTCCCACTTCCACACCGCCCAGCCCACAAAAAAATGTACCGTCACAAAAGCAGTGCTAAGTTTGCCCGTGAGGAACTCTTAGCGGGCAAAAGGGACATAAAAGGAGTAGCATTGACCGCTTTGGTAGAGAAACGGAGGTAATATTTTCTCTCTGCAATGTGCCCCTTCTCTTTCTCCGTTCCCTTCCCTCGCACCCTGCCAAATCCTCCTAAAATCCTTTCCACATTTCAGAGCTGCATGGCACCGACTTTACCCACAATCCTTTGCCTAGCCCACTGGAAGGCAGGCACATCCTGCATGTCAGCCCTGCTAAACTACCTACTAGACTGACTGAAGTCTCACTGTCATGGCTGCACCCTACTCACCATTGCTGCTTTGTTGCATTTTTACCTGACAAATTTTCAGTTGTTTTTAGTTGTGTTTTGTTTGTTTTACAAGAAGAAAAATGCCTTGAAAGTCTTTGGATTCTCTTTTAGTGTGGTGTTTATCTAAATATCAATATTTTGTCTTTTTGTTTTCCGTTGCAGCTACAACACTGTATGTGTTAAATCGGTGTCACAGCACCATGGTTTAAATCGAGCCCAGCGCCCTGCTCTGTCTCTCAGCAAATGGTTGCCTTCTGTTCAGGGGTCAAAGGTCATGTGTAGTATTCTGTGCTAAGAATCGTTTTCCCCTCGTTTCTGTGCCAACCCCTCAGAACATTGGGCTTTGACAAGCTAAAAGAAAGCGTCCTCACCAAGATGTGCGTTTTCTGAGGTTCTGAAATTCCGAAAGAGATTTTTTTTCATTGTTGTTTGTTTATAAGTTGTGAAAAGGGGGTTCATTCATCTGTTCTCCAGTGAATCTCCTGCCAGTATCAAAATGCTGTTGTACACAAACATATGCACTATTTACAAAACAAGATTATATCAAACATGTTTAAATTAATGTGCCAAACTATGAACAATTAAATGTACAGACATTTTTATCTACATAAATATTTGCTGTTTTATAATGTGGCAGTGATTGAGGAGTGTGTGTGTGTGTGTGTGTGTGGGTGCGTGCTTGGGATGGGGGGAGTTGTTAATCTGAGATTCACTCCTGTTGCATCACATCTGTACAAACAGCGAGGAGTCATCTCAACAATCAAAAGAAAAATGTTGGTTTATTTTCTGTTTTACACTCTTGGCTAGTTCCAGTTTAGAGGCATGAAGAGAGAGATGCATGACAAGAATTGGTGGTAGGAAGCCGAAGTGCTATAATGGCAGAGAAATTCATTGGTTGCCTTTCATTCTGATTTATTTCTGGATGGTAAAAGATCACTGTTCATCTATAACAAGGTAAGAAAATGATCATTCCTTCTCATAACAAGACATAAAATGCATTCTAACCGGTTTACGTCCCCAAGTTTCTAATTTAGCTTTCAGTAAATATTTTCTCTGTACCTCTAATGAATTTTACACCCTTAAAACCAGATAAGAACAGGACCAAATATTGTTTGAAAGTTTTTCTAATTTGTTGCTAGTGTTGTGCATGCATTTAAAACATATGAATATGTGCTGTGAATGCTGATCCCCTGTATTACTTTCTCTGACTAGCCTGTTTTTTTGTTTTTTTCTTACCTGATCTCAAAACCATTGTTTTTCAATTGCTGTTGGAATGTTATTTGTTGTGTTATAAAAAGAGGGAAAGAAGCCAACTTGGTTACCCCCATGTACTGTTTACTACATTGCTGCAGGATTGTACAACTCCCTGGATCCCCTCTTTTGTGAATATGTATTTGAAAAGAAGTTTTTTTTCTTTCTCTCTCTTTTTGTCTTTTAAGTTGTTCACTACATCGGGTTAGTTTGTGAACTGATCCTCCTATTTCAGAGTTCAATGGGTATTTGTGCAAATGCTGTTCACATTGCTGTGAATGAATTGAGGTTAAATTATTGGAGAAAATGTTGATGAACACAGGTGCAGATGATGAGTGACATTCCACAGCTGGTGGTGTGATTCAGAAGTGAGCTCCT
Organism: Squalius cephalus; assembly: GCF_949319135.1. Taxonomy (NCBI): domain Eukaryota; kingdom Metazoa; phylum Chordata; class Actinopteri; order Cypriniformes; family Leuciscidae; genus Squalius; species Squalius cephalus. The sequence goes on along the minus strand of NC_137126.1, from coordinate 37,618,660 downwards.
CTGAAAACTTCTTGACTTTAGGGTGAACTAATTAGAGCCTCGCCAAGCAAAAAGCCAGGAAATATTAGCCGGGGAAAGTTTGTTGTCCATGTTTTCCCCGTGCTGAGTGAATGGAGATGTAACACAGTTGGTTCAGGTCCGTTGGCTCAGGGAACCCAACTGCATTCACATCTCTCATTCCCTCAGCTGTCCGTCTCGACATAAACTCAAGCTGTTCTCAGCGGTGCCCCCTACTGTACTGTTTTTACATAGCCCTATTGTTGCTAAACCTGCAGGACATCTGTGATGCCAGTGCAGGGTGCTCTTGTTCATATTTTGAGAACGGAGTTTTACACCAGTGAAAACTTTATAGCACACATCCCCTGCACTTACTGTTCATATTTTTAAAAGTTCTTACACAGTGTTATTCCCCTATAAGTGCATCATGTAAAGTTAAAACAGGAATATCAAACACTTAATTGTGCCCTATTTATGAATGTATTATATTGTCAAGTTGGAAGTATTTTTATTTGATTTTTTTTCATGATTTATTTGACACTGCATTACTTGTAACTACTTTTGCCTTTTTTCATCAAGGAAAAAAAAAAGAAACTCTTTCTACTGCCTGGTCTGTGTTCACTAGGTGGATTCTCAATGAAAAAAATGATGACCTGTATATTTTTCATTGTGCCAATTTGTAACATATTTTCTAAGTGTATATTTTTCTTAGAAAGTGATGTGAGGTCGTTCTTACTGTGGCTTTGTTCTTTTCCCTTTTCAGCAAGTGAGAAGGTTGCTAATTGCCATGTTTTCTTTCTTTCTTTTTCTTTCTCTCTCTCTTATTTGTTTTTTGTTTGTTTGTTTTAAAACCAAAAATTGAAAATATTATAAAAAATAAATAAAAAACTATTGTAAAGGAGAGAGAAGGAGAGCAAGCTGTGACTCTTTGTTGAGAGTTTTTGTAATTGGACCAATCTTGTTGTAAGAGTGTTGTGCTCTAGTAAAAAATATATATTAATTTAAAGATAAAAAAGAAACCATGAAAACAGACAGTGGAACAATAACACTAATTTGTGATCTCATTGCTGTTTTATAGATTTTCATGTAAATTATTCTAGTATTTTGTTTTTGTTGTATCTGTCACAAAAGTTGAAATATTTGTGATCAAGCCTGTATGGTGACAAATGTAATATTGGTAACTTGCTGAGTTTTGTAATCATGTTTATGGAATAAATATTAATTAAAAGAGCTTTTGATCACTTGTTTCAGTACCGTTTCATTTTTGCTTGTAAAAATATGAACAAATCTGATTTAACTAAATTTGATGTAGCCATTCTGTTTTCCAACGTTGTTGCTCTGTCGAGTTATAAATATAAATATATCTGCATATCTCATGGTAAATCAGCTTTGATGGCAGTTTTTACAAACTTGTTACACCTCTTATACCACACGAGTGCACTATTAACTATGAAACCAGAGATTTTCCGTAGAAATCACTGAACTTAAAAACTAAAAGAATTTACAATACTGAAATTATTTTCATTCTTGCAAATGATTTTTTATATTTCATCTGTATGTAGGCTATGATACACAGGACAGGTTTAATAAAACCAGCCCTGATGACATAAGACTTACGACATTTCTATCTATATAGGCCAATTAGCTGGTTTCTAACTGTATCTCATTTGTTAAGCTTTATAATATAGTTACATTACGCTGAAACTGTAAACTGGAACATCATTATCGCGTTTTGCGCATATCTGTCTGTTTAGCTGTCAGTCATCAAGCCCCTAGAAATGTATCCAATCATATCCCAGAAATTGACGAGCGCCACAGTTTATGGGTGTGGTTTTGCTTGAGGGGGCGGGGCCACAAAGGCACATAGTACATTTGCTGCGTGGACGGACCCGAAATCAGATAACCGGTACCAAGGCCCTCTCTGCACTCACTTTATTGAGGTTAACATTGAATCAGAAGAGAATTTCACTTACAGTGTTTTGTAAAAAACACTGTACAGCACCCCGACACTATAGGCACCACGGATCAGCCAAGAATGCCAAATATAAAGATTTTTAGCGGCAGTTCGCATCCGGATCTGTCGCAGAAGATCGCGGACCGACTGGGACTCGAGCTGGGCAAAGTGGTCACCAAAAAATTCAGCAATCAGGAAACCTGGTGAGTTATTTTCAGTCAGAATTGATACTGAAACTATGCTTTCACGTAATGTTTTGGCTAGGGTACACGGAATGGTAAACACATGGTAACCATGTTTTGTTTTTTTAGTTTGTAGTTTTCTGAATTGGAAGATGTCGTCTGGCGCAATGCACCTCAAACATGCAACAGACTCAGTTTCCCAGCATGCACCTGCATTAAGCATGTGACTCTAGGGCCGCTAATGCTAATTTTAAACGTCCTGTCTGGCCTCCTCTGCCACGTGAGGAGTCATACTGTTATTAATTGTGCCCTTTTGAAATGCAGCTGTATTATTATTTATTATTAATAGTTGTAATACTGCTGTACACATTACACGTAATAAAAAAAAAAATACACAACTCTCATATGTAGACGTGAAAAATCATCTTGGCTCTGCTGTCTGTTTATATAATTGACATTTAGCCCAAGATGAGTGGAAGGCTTGTGACCCTAAGATAAAATGTCTCTTACTCTTTATCTGCTCCTGACTTTTGATAAATGTAGCCAGGTTCTTGACGCAACAGTTTCAGTTTGTTTTTGCAATGGTTAACAGTCAAGACCAAATATCAGCTCGTATCAGATAATCCCCTTTAATCAGGCTGACAAATATATAGATTTATTGTGTACTGTCTTTAGTGATTGAGACTCAGCCTTATCTGTGTGTTTTTGTGTGTTTTTTGTGTGTAGTGTTGAGATAGGAGAGAGTGTGCGTGGAGAAGATGTATATATTGTCCAGAGTGGCTGTGGGGAAATAAACGACAATTTAATGGAGCTGTTGATCATGATCAATGCCTGTAAGATTGCGTCAGCATCCAGAGTCACCGCGGTCATTCCTTGCTTTCCATACGCTCGGCAGGACAAGAAGGACAAGGTGGGGGTGAGAGAAACAGCTTGCTTATTAACATGTACACACAGTTGATCATACATTAATCACATCACTGTTGATGGATCCATGTGGGCTACTTTCTGTAAGTCTTTCTTCTGTGGTGTCACTGTGTGTTTCTTGTATTCTCCTTTTCTGGCCTCTTGGCAACTTATAAGGCATGGCTAATTATGCTTGCTCTTTTCCTGTTAATGTGTCTATAGTTAATGGTCGTGATGATACCCGTTTATGAGTGTGTGTTTAGTTACGAGTGAAAATTTTGTCTGGTAGAGTCGGGCTCCAATCTCAGCCAAGCTGGTCGCCAACATGCTGTCTGTAGCCGGAGCAGACCACATCATCACTATGGACCTACATGCATCTCAAATTCAGGTACACACAGTAAAACGCCTTCCCTGTTCCCTCTACAGACTCAAAACAAACCCTTATCTCTCAAGAACAGAGATCAGTGACATAACCCTACAGTCAGGCACATGTAACACTGGGTGGGCATTACATTTTATAGTTTCGAGACTTGGACACAAAGTGTTTTTTTTTTGTGTTTTTTTTCTTAAACGTTTTTGCTCAAGGTATGATTTTAAGTCGATGTGTTTTTTTTTTGTCAGGGATTCTTTGATATCCCAGTTGATAACTTGTATGCTGAGCCAGCAGTCCTCAAATGGATAAAGGAAAACATCAATGAGTGGAAGAATTGCACCATTGTTTCTCCTGATGCCGGTGGAGCCAAGAGGTGTGTTTTTTCTATTTCCTCTCCTGCCTCTCTCTCAAAAACATAGGGTCTCGTTCAGTGACCCATGTGTATGCAGAAATATGTGTGATACCTGCGTACAAAGGTTTTCACAAACAAATAAATCAAGATTCATCAGTTGTTGTACCAAAAGTTTAGAATAACTTCACAATAAATGTAACATCAACTGAAACCAGACAGGCAAAAATCACAGTCTTGGTGGTCTTATAAACGTTTTTATATATATTTACATGTTTATATAGTTATATTTATGTTTAGGGCCTAAAATTAACACTCGCCAAGCACCACATGCAAATAAAAATGTTGTTGGCGAGTATATGAAACCGTGTCAATCGCCAGTTGGCCGGTAACATTTTTATGTATTCTAACAATGCAGTATTGTGAAAACATTAAAGGAGTAGTTCACTTTAAAATGAAAATTACCCCATTATTTACTCACTAGGTGTATGAATTTCTTCTTTCAGACAAATACAATCGGAGTTATATTAATAAACACCCTGACGCTATAATGGCAGTGGATTGAAGCTCAAAAAGTGCATCCATCCATTATAAAAGTGCTCCACATGGCTCCGGGGGGTTAATAAAGGCCCTCTGAAGCAAAGCGATGAGTTTGTGTAAGAAAAATATTCATGTTTAAAACTTAAGTAAAATAAGTAAAATAACTAGCTTCCGGCCAAACGAACATACGGATTGCACTTCAGTGTAAAGCGCAACTTATGCGAGTAATGTGACGTACTGCTGATATCTACGCTACGCCATGACGCACTACGCTACTTCTGACGTCATGAGTTGCGCAAGTTGCGCATCAGGGGCAAGTAGACTGTGTTTAGCCGGAAGCTAGAATTTTACTTTGTAGCGTGTTAAATATGAATATTTTTCTTACACAAACTCATCGCTTTGCTTCAGAGAGCCTTTATTGACCCTCCCGGAGCCATGTGGAGCACTTTTATAATGGATGGATGCAGTTTTTGAGCTTCAATCTGATGGTTGCAATCCACTGTCATTATAATGCTTGCAAGCGTCAGGGTGTTTATTAATATAATTAGAAAGAAGAAAGTCATACACCTTGTCATATACTTGGTGTATAGTATAGGAAAGTCATATACATGGCTTGAGGGTGAGTAAATCATGGGGTAATTTTCATTTTAAAGTGAACAACGCTCAGGAAAGTTTACGGGCCAGTGATGCATCATCATGAAAGTTAAAGCTTTGCCAATTTATATAATCAAGCACAAGAAGACGTGAAAGGGAACTCAATTTGTTTCTCGAAGCACACGTCTCAGTGAGCGCGCGATACTGAATTGAGCTCTTTCACATCATCTTGTGCTTGAACAGACCTATTCAAACAAAATTGTTGAAAGGCCCGTCATGGCAAGTAAACATTGTCACTTATGTCTTAAGTCAGTGTATGTATATATTATATTATATTATATTATATTATATTATATTATATTATACTTTATATTATATATAATAAACCTTTTTTCTTTCATGAGGAAAAAGTAAGTAAGGCCTAATAATATTTCCATGTTTGTGGAGTGACCAGAAGCTGTGTGGAAACGCCACATATGGAAATGGTTTGGGTGTGTTTTACACAAATTACTAACCGGGGGCGAATTCAGGATAATCCAAATTCATTAACATTCCAATAAGGTTAAGAACAAACGAGTGTCTGTATGCACGTGGTCTAAATTTGGACCACCATGTATAAATTTGAATAATTTACACAATTATCATTGAATGAGACCCATTCTCTTCCTCACTTATTTCTTTTCTTGTTTCACTGTCATTCTTGTCATTTAGATTTCCAGTTTGTTTAAAAAGTTTTTAAAAAAAGAATGTATTTTGTGATCTTTTTAAGTATTGGATTGCAAATAATATGATTTAAAGCAACATAACCCTTTCAGGTTGTTAAACCTGGAGAATTCTAGTTTATAATGTTGATAAGGCTCTTTCAAGACGATGGACATGAGTGTGTTTTACTCTTTTTAGGTGTGGAGGGTGAGGAAATGTCAGGTTTTTTGTGTGTTTGTGTGTGAGTGTGTGATTCTCTGCTAACAGTCGATGGCTTGGCCTAAACCTTTAGCTGTACAATATAGTGGTGGGCATTTTTTCAAATCTGTTTGAAGAAGCCTTTTAAAGCTTGGCTAATTTAATCACGCTGATTACATCATGTGATGTGTTTCTGGAGAAATGGACTGACTGCAGCGCCCCCTTTTGTAACAATTTAAGGCACTCGAGTGAGTGAGTGATCTTAAACACACTGTGACTGGAGTTTGTACTTGTTTTTTACTGACATTTGCGCATGTGGCCTATCTGTGATGTCTGTATATGATACTTGCAGAGAAGCCTGAATGCATCCATTGTCATTTCTCACTGTTGTACAGAATGCTACCTAAGAATTGTGTGTTCATTTTATCAGAGTAACATCCATCGCTGACCGACTGAACGTGGACTTTGCCCTAATCCACAAGGAGCGGAAGAAGGCCAATGAGGTGGATCGTATGGTGCTGGTTGGGGACGTGAAGGACCGAGTGGCGATTTTAGTAGATGACATGGCGGACACATGTGGGACAGTATGTCACGCGGCTGACAAGTGAGGACTCGCATGATACACTTTCATGCTCAAACACATGCACATTCCTGAATTTCCTAGTAATCTGTCATGCCTCCATACAGGCCTGTCTGTGTTTTAACCGCATATGTGCGTCTCTGTCCTCTATCAGACTGGTGTCTGCAGGAGCCACTAAAGTCTACGCCATCTTGACTCACGGTATCTTCTCTGGGCCTGCCATTTCTCGGATCAACAATGCCAACTTTGAGGCCGTCGTGGTCACCAACACAATTCCACAGGAGGACAAAATCAAACACTGCAACAAGATTCAGGCACAGACATTTATCATATAAAAAATGGGGGATGTTATAGGGATGGGTAATAATTTCCAAATAATAACAATCAATTTAAATATCGATTCTTCAAGATCTATTTTTAAAAATAATTCAAACAAATGTTTCCGGTCACACAGTATTGTAATAAACATAATCACATGATAATGCAATAATTGTATAATATGTGTTTCAAAGTCAGAATCGAATCTCAAGCTTGTGAATCTGAATCAAATCAGTGATGATATGCAACTCTATTATGGTCTCACAATTTTACCATATATTTGTATTACATGTACACTATTGTTTAAAAGTTAGCTGAGGCTAGATGTTATTTTTTTCTATTTAAATATATTTTCAAATGTAATTTATTCCTGTGATGACAAAGATGAATTTTCAGCATTACTCCAGTCTTCAGTGACAAATGATCCTTCAGAAATCATTCTAATATGCTGATTTGGTATTCAGGAAACATTTCTTATTAATATCAGTATATTTGCTATAAATGAATGCTTATTACTATGAATGAATGTTGCCGCTGAATATATTTAGTAAATTACTTTCAGGAATTTTTTTTTTTTTTTAATGAATATCGAAGAACAGCAATTTAATGCATCCTTGCTGAATAAAAGTATTAAATTCTTACCAACAACAAACAAACAATTGAACGGTAGTGTAATCTGGTTTTAACTTCTGGAATATTATATCTGATTTGGTTGTTTTACTGTACAGATAGTATTTTTTAGTTGTTGTTCTTTACTCTGAGCATTCTGACTGATTTATTTTTCTCTCCCTCTCCAGGTGATCGACATTTCTATGATCCTGGCTGAAGCCATCAGGCGAACTCATAATGGGGAGTCTGTCTCGTATTTGTTCAGCCACGTCCCTTTGTAACACGCACATACATGCAGACACGCACACGCACACACGTCATCTCTTTACACGTCATCAGTGTACAGACTCGCATGATGGAGAACCATTGCTGGGTCTGTCACACGTAAGAGTCTCACACACGCTTTAACATTTAACTGAAGACATATCCTGGACAGTGAATGAAAAGAATGAAAGCTTTCCCCCTTTCTGCTGCATGTGCTGACTCGCCTTTTTCCCCCCAAGAACATTGTGAAATGTAATAATTTGATACTTCTATCATCTTGATTTCCATCTACTATCCACTCATTGAATTTCACCCGTCACACTGTTGCATAAATGTTACTTGCATGTTTGTCTGTCTGTTATTTCCTTAGAAACCATTTAAAGCAACAATTAGACAAAAAACCTTGTAATGCTTATAATGGAAAATCTCCTGTAAAACTGGATTTTTTTGGTATTTTAACTCCAAGTTTACTGTTTAACTTAAGGTACGATGGACGTTTATGAGTTTTGTATCTTATTTTTGTTATAGAATATAATTACTAACATGTGGCAAGATTGGAAAAGAATAGAGATGGGTTAGGGCCCTTTAGATTGCCGTTGTTATGGCAGCTGGATTTTTTTCTTCCTTTTTGTTCCTCTTCTCAGGTTTTATTTTATTTTAATTTACTTTAATGATTTTCATCTTTTCAGGGTCTTGACAGGGCAAAAGCCAAAATCTGAGTGGACAAATTAGGTCATTTAAAAAAAAAAAAAAAAGGGTTCTGGTTAAGATGTTTGTTCATGTTTACAGTTAGGCAGTGTTTTGGTTTGCTTGAACACAGATCTGTGAAGTGCCCTTCAGATTGGGCTGAAAACACACACTCAAGCCCTATTAAGTGGCTACTGTGGAATTGGCCTGAACAATCAGCCTATTGAACCATATTTTCGTTGTTTCTTGCTTATGTCTGTGTGGGTCCGTGTGTTTGTTCTTTGAAGTATGTTTCTTTTTTCCCATGCTACTTAAGGGGTTAGTTCACCCCAAAAAATGAAATTGATGTTAATTGCTCACCCTCATGTCGTTCCAAACCCCTAAGACCTTTGTTCATATTTGGAACACAAATTAAGTTATTTTTGATGAAATCTGAGAGCTTTCTAACCCCATCGACTGCAACTTTATTGACAATTTCAGGGCCCAGAGAAGTAGTGAAGACTTTGTTGAAATAGTCCATGTGACCACAGTGGTTCAACCTTAATTTTAACGAAGCAACGAGAATACTTTGAACGCCGGCTCCTGCATCAGCATCACATGTGTGTGTCGTGGTGCTCACGTAAACAGAAGAAAATGTTGAACAAAATCATTTTTCTTTTGCTTTGTTGTTGTTTTTTGTACACAAAAAGTATTCTTGTCATTTCATAATATTAAGGTTGAACCACTGTAGTCACATGGACTATTTTTACAATGTCTTCACTACCTTTCTGGGCCTGAAAGTGTCAATTACATTGCAGTCTATGAGGGGTCAGAAAGCTATCGGATTTCATCAAAAATATCTTAATTTGTGTTCTGAAGATGAACGAAGGTTTTACGAGATTGGAACGACATGAGGGTGAGCAATTAACAACAGACATTTTCGTTTTTGGGTGAACTAATCCTTTAAACGAGCTCAGAGAATACACCTAACTATCCTACAGCTTACACTGGAGAAATATGTGAGATGGCAGAGCTTGATTTGATAGGTCTATGCCGTTTGCCTTAATGAAGGAAAAAAAATACTGACGACTGTATCTTGTCTGAATACAGAACAAGTAAAGCATTTCATGTATAAACTGCACACCTGCTTGTTTTTCCAATTATTATATAGGGTTGGGAGGGTTACTTTTAAAATGTATTCTGTTGCAGTTACAAATTACTTCATAAAAAAAGTATTCAGTAACGTAATCCAAGCACCACATTATGAAAGTAATGTAATCTGATTACTTTTGGATTCCTTTAAGGTCACATATATAAAGTCAGGTAAAAAGCAATCATCAAAGTAATTTTATTTAATCGTGCCTTGACATGATCACCAACTAGATTACAGAGCCCCGTACATATATTTATATAAAAGGCTACAGACATCTAGTGGCTACCGGTATTACATATGGTTTTATTTTTATTTCTTTAACATGTACAAGGGAAAAAATACTTATAGATTATACACAATATTTAAAAAAGTCTGCACCATCTACATATTAGTCTACATTAAATTAAACGCCAGAGGAGAACTGGCCCCTGACTGAGCCTGGGTTCTCCCAAGGTTTTTTTTTTTTTTCTCCATTAGGTCACCTGATGGAGTTTCAGCTCACCATTAGGTCACCTGATGGAGTTTCAGCTCACCATTAGGTCACCTGATGGAGTTTTTTTGGTTCTTTGCCACTGTTGCCTTTGGCTTGCTCAGTTGGGGATATTTTGGGAATATTTAATTTAATTTTATCAATCAATAAATTTCACTAGAAACAAACCTTGTTGTATTTTAATTTAATACTGTGAAGCTGCTTTGATACAATTGTGAAAAGCGCTATACAAATATACTTGACTTAAAATACATGTTGATCAAGGCTGTTATCTTTCTTAATTTCACTGACTGACCCTGCGCGTTAGTGGTGGGAGTTTTGGTTAATTTGCCTCTAGAAACTTAGATACAACTGCGATCAAAAATAAATTATGGAATTTTAAATCACTAACAAACACTATATTTAGAATATTCTCCTCTGATTTAAAGTCCCTTTTTTCTTCCTTTAAGAAAATGTCAAAACCTTTAAACTCAAAGGTTTCTAAAACAAATAATATCCTTGAGTCTGTTGTAAAGAACCTTTAATTTGTTATATTTACAAACTGTAATGTTGTATTGATTTGTGTAGCCTATTTCAATCTCTTTTGATAATAATAATAATAATTCATTACATTTATATAGCGCTTTTTCTGAGACCTCAAAGCGCTTTACATAGATGGGGGAATCTCCTCAACCACCACCAATGTGCAGCATCCATCTGGATGATGCGACGGCAGCCATATTGCGCCAGAACGCCCACCACACACCAGCTTACTGGTGGAGAGGAGACAGTGATGAAGCCAATCAGTATATGGGGATGATTAGGAGGCCATGATGGACAGAGGCCAAGGGGCAAATTTGGCCAGGATGCCGGGGTTACACTCCTACTCTTTTTCGAAGGACATCCTGGGATTTTTAATGACCACAGAGAGTCAGGACCTCGGTTTAACGTCTCATCCGAAGGATGATGTCCGTATCCCCTCCTTGTTTTATTATATATATATATTTTTTTTTTTTCTCTTATCACTGTTAATGTATGTATCTCTCAATTTGCAATAATAATAATAAATAAATAAATAAACACTATATTTTAGCTAACACGTTGTCCGTGCTAGTCGTACGCTACCTTTGAATGTTGAGTCCTTTGATAAAGAAAGCGTTTTCATAGCCTGGAAGGCATTTGCGCTACACAACTATGTATTTTCCTTTTTCCTCTTTTTCGTAATTAATAACTGTGTCTCAACCTGCGTCTGAGGAGAATGGTTGTAGACAGTTAGGCTATTTGAACATAAATATTTAATTGGATATTTAAGCGTCATTTCCGTTGACAACATGGAGCTCTAAAAGCAGTGCACACTAGACGTTTATAAACAGAAGTAGACTTATACGCAAGTGCACTAGGTGGCGCATATAGGCTATAGGCCTACACGACAATATCAGTTGACAATATCAGCTACTGCATATTGCCTGTGTTGCCTATCTGTCTACTGATATGTTTGGAAATATTTCCCTATATGAATCATGACCTATATGAATTTATTATCAATAAAATATGAAAAGTGGTTCGAGGTCTGGTTTACAGATCATGTCAGGCCCATTCTTGCTGACAGCCCACCACAGCAACCGATATGAGATTTATATTCACCTGTCACTCTCAGCAGAAACAAAAATGAAAATAATAGTCATCATCAGTAATGAAGTAATTGTAAGGAAAACCGATTTGCCAAATTATCTTGTTTGTCAACGTTAAACAGAGCCTAATCCAAATACCGACAAGTCACAAGCTCGATCGGCGTCAAACTCGCGCTCTCCGTGGTGTGTCCTGTCGTTATCTCGCCGGCCGCACGATTGCGGGGTAGTGTCTTATCTTAACGAGCAATGTTCCCACGGCTCGGGCTCAGTAGTGCAAGCTATCCTGTTATCATCCACTTGTCTTATTTATGGAAGCCTGTTTAGAAATGTGCACGAGTGACAGAGAACGCGCGTGCTTGGACACACTCATTAAATAGATTAAATAATATTTCCAAAGTTATCATTGAGGGGAATTTTGTTTTCTATCACCAACAAACAAAAACAAGCGGATTCGCACAGAGAGAGAGAGAGAGAGAGAGAGAGAGAGAGAGAGAGAGAGAGAGGACAGAGCGCTCGCTTACCTCCTTTCGACCTCCTAAACTTTTAACCCCGCAGCGCGCGCAACCGTCGCGCGCAGTGATGTTGACTGACAAGCGCCGCTTTTTTACCGCACAATTTGCACCCTGAGCATAAATTCTGCACCATAAATGTGAGTATAGTAAATTTCTCTTCTTACGCTTTTTAGGCTTAATTTTTTAGTTGTATTTTGGAAGCACATATAGGAACAAGCAGATATATCACGGATAGGAGTTCGCGAAATGTGGTGTTTATTTTGTCGCCGTGTGTGAGTTTGGACATGGCGTGTCGAGTGTATGAATGAAAAAGGTGTGACGACATAGAAGGCATCCCGCTAATGGGAGACCGAGAAATCAGATGGAGAGACACGACAGAAGAAGGGACAGAGCTTGCATAGGTGTCTGAGAAGAGAAACCCCAAAATCAAAACGTTCTAAACGCTTTTGCCAACATTCTCATTTGTTTTCACGGAGATAAAAATGCCTATTGGAGAAACTGCCTAACAAATCAGTGGGGACGAATTTTAAATCTGTTTCGGAATTAATTCACCAACGAAAAGCTCCTTATAACGATGAGGTAAGAGACATCAAAAATCCAAATATGCCTATGCCTATGCGCGAGAAAAATAAAGGTTAAAGAGAAAATAAATGTAGCTAAGTATTTCTTCGGATAGAAATAAATGAAGATAATTTTTTTTCTATAAAGCAGCCTGCAAATCGAGATTTTCCAACAGTCGGTATAGCTACATAATATTATTTATAGCTAACGTTAAACGTTTTACATTTTCAGCCAAAAAACGTCGCTCTTATTCTGTCCTAAAATTCTAGCCTACAGATTTATCATCGAACGCAAACTGAAAACCCGAAACTTTTTTTTTTTTTTTTATCAAGGCTAAATCAGTAGCCTACTTAATCACATTTCACACGAATTTTAAGAAATCGGCTGTTTTGAACGCATTTTTTAAAGAACATTGTGAGTTTGTGTGGATTTATTTATTTGTTTGTTTATTTGTAATTAACATATGGAGATCACCTGCTGATTATTTTTTTTATTTTATTTTTTACCATTTTCCATTGCGCATCTTTTAGTTCGCCGTAGTTAACCTCAAACGGGGATATGGCGGATTTAGAGTTCGGATCTCTACAATCGTGTTCCGGCGGCGATTCTCCAGCGATGGAATTCGAGAACGATAAAGATTCCGGACATCATGGTCGGAGCAAAACCGGGTCGCCGCCACTGCAAACTCAGCCTTCCCAACAGGTCAGCCATGACTGCACGTGCAGCCTCCCCGAGTATGCAAGGCAATAATTCTGCTGTCACATTTTTTTTTTTTTTTTTGGTACATTTTGTGATTATTATTATTATTATTATTGGTGGTGGTATTGTTGTTTATTTTAAGTGGAAATTGTTTATTGCACGTATGATATTCACTCCGCGGATACAGCTAAAAGGGAATAAATAATGTTTACAAAACAAATAGACATTTTTGTAGCATCACATTCATTACATGAGTGTATTAGGCCTATTTATATTACGTGGATTTAGTACGTAGTGTATTTAGATCGTTTGTTGTTGGGTGTCTTCAAAATTTACACGCATATCTTTTTATTTTGCTTTCAAATTCGATATTATTATTTCACAATTATCGTATGGGCTAATTTAAAAAAAACACACAAAAAAACAAAACACTGTATGGTTAAAAAAAAAACGTAAAAATGTATTACCAGACAGGAATCGCTTTCTTTTATTTAAATAATATATTATTATTATTATTATTATTATGTTTTAATATTTATTATTTTTATTTGTCAACATATTCAGACAGAATAAATAAATAAATAAATCAGCTGTAATTTCCATTTCCCCCCTTTTTTTTCCTCGTCGATGCAGGGTATGGAGGGAATCAAAGTTTATTTGCACGAGAGAGATCTGTGGGCGAAATTTCATGATGTCTCTACAGAGATGATCATTACCAAAGCTGGCCGGTGAGTGACACTTTGTCATCAAACTTTGTCATCATATTCAAACATGCTGGATGGATGCCAGAAAATATTTGGTTTGATTTATTTCCAAAAAAATCCATTCCCTTTTTAATAAGAGTGTGCCACATTGAATAAAATTGAAATTGATAAACAAATAATGTCTTTAAATATATGTGATAGTTTCAGGGACTCTCATTAGCGACATAAATCTGCAGCTCATTAAAATGATTGCATTATTGCAAAAAGAAAAAGCTCTTTCTTTACATGCAATGACTTCATGGATCAGGAAAATGTTCCAGTGCTCAGAGACAATCAAGAAAATACTCCATTGTAACATTATTGTTGTATGTATGTATGCATGCATGCATTTATGTATTATTATTATTAATTGTTGTTAGCTCTCTATAATGCATCATTAATCTTTTACAGACGAATGTTTCCCAGCTACAAAGTGAAGGTAACAGGCCTAAATCCCAAAGCAAAATATATCTTACTGATGGACATTATTTCAGCCGACGAGCATCGGTATAAATTTGCAGATAACAAATGGTAAGAACTACAGTGAAATTCATACATTTTAATTTATGTCATTTGTAATATTAATATTCATAAATGAATAGAAGGGTCAACCTTTTTATGATGTTAGATGATTCATTCTTTTACAACAATATTAAATGGGCATTTTATTAAAAAAAATTTCAGAGTGGTGAGCATTTTATTTACTGTAGGGCATTGAGCTGTTGAGCATGACTGAATGAAAATGAGAGATTTAGCTAAATCAATGCGTGGGGGGAATGCAAAGAGAAAGGAATGCGTAGTGTAAATATGACTGAATAGAAAATGAACTGTGTTGTTGTTGTGAAATGATGCATGACTCATATAATTATGAGCTTTGGTTAGGTTGTATTGTTCAGTGAGTGGAGGATCCACACAGAGATGCTCTGAGACAGAAGCTCATTTTGCACCCTGAACTTTTATCTTAGAGTTGTGGAGCAGACAGAAAGTCCTCATCTTCTTTAATGTTGACTAACCCGTTCCTATCTCCTCTGCAGGTCCATCAGTGGTAAAGCTGAGCCGGCGATTCCAGGCCGACTGTATGTGCACCCAGACTCACCGGCTTCAGGAGCTCATTGGATGAGACAGCTCGTCTCTTTCCAGAAACTCAAACTCACCAACAACCACCTGGACCCTTTCGGACATGTAAGTAATGATGTCAATCAGATTGAATTGGTTCTTTCATTTGCTCCCCACAGGTTTACATCTCAGTTTCTTAACCAGTGGGTTAACCAGGAAATCTCTTCCTGTTATTTGCTGCAGATCATTTTAAATTCCATGCATAAATACCAACCTCGCCTGCACATCGTGAAGGCAGACGAGAGGAACAGCTTTGGCTCCAGCAACACAAGTTTCTGCACACACTCCTTTCCTGAGACGACTTTCATCGCTGTAACTTCCTACCAGAACCACACAGTAAGCAGCAGGAGTCCTATGATCGTAAATAAATGGACAGATTTGCATAAAGTGTTCATCTTAAATCCTCTTTTATTTTCAGATCACTCAGCTGAAGATTGAGAATAATCCATTCGCTAAAGGTTTCCGTGGAAATGACGACGTCGAATTGCATCGCATGTCCCGTACGCCAAGGTGGAGCGCACATATTTTAAACATATCAATACGTATGCATGTCCACACACAAACATATTTTACTTTAGTAGATCATGTCAGCACCATAACAGTTGGTGAAGCGAGTAATGATGAATCATTAATGTTCTGTATTTTTTCTTTCTTTCAGTTTTCTTGTATGTGTGTGCCTGCATGTCATTGTGTGTCGCATGTTGTTGTCTCAGACACACAGAGAATATGGTGTACTTTAACTAGCAGGGTTTGGGAACAAAAGTCAAAGCTTTCTGTTGAATGTTGACACTATTGAATGTGACACACAAGAGAGGGATATTTATAGTGTAACAATATTAAGAGCAGAGCGGCACAACACACTGTCACACAGAAAGGTCACTGAAGGGCTAATGTGTGTGTGTCTGAATAAATGCGTTTTTGAGAGAGAGAGAGAGAAAACAGAGAGAAAGAGGAATGGGTCAGATTGGAAAGGGGGTATAGAGAAGATTTTTAGCTACTGTAATTGTCTCTTAGCTTAGAAATTTAATTAGAAACGATCAGTACTGTGCAAATGATATCCCTTACCCTCGCCGCCCCACCATGCCAATGCAAATCATGAGACTGCTCTCTCTCTTTTAACACCCTGATCTATCAACCCTAGTGCCAGTGTTTTGTGACTCCTCCCCTAAAAGTACCATAATTCACTTGGATATATCCTGGAAATATCCTTTTGAGTTTTTCCTCTAATCATCATTTTCTCAAATATTGTCTTTGGTCTCTGCTGGAGGAATCAGTGTGTCTGATGCCTTTTTTTTTCCACAGTAAGGAGTATCCACTTGTACCACGTAGTACTGCAAGGCAGCGTGTAGCTCCACCCTCTCCTGACTGTCTCTCTCGGTCAGAATACACTGTGACACAAAAACCCAGTCCAGGCTACACCTGCTCCGACACTTCAGGTATAGTCCAAAACAAAGAGTTTGTATTTTTGTGTTATAATATTTTGACTAAAGGTAAGTTTTATTTACTCAAATGTAGTTTTGTTATAGTGGCTCCAATAAATGATTTTAGCAGCTTAAAAAGATGAGTGCCTTATACCTCTCTAAATGACTTTAAACTTTACTCATTTAATATGTCATAATTTGATTTTATAAATTTGTAGATTTGTACTTATTATTTGTTACTTATACTTATTATTTATTATTTGTACTTTTATTTTGTACGTTCTTGTGTTGCTTCGGAATTTTTGTGTTTTTTTTTAAACAATGTTCAGGTAGGCCTACATCATTTTCTCTTTTCAGAAAACTCAAGTCCTCTTTATTTAGCGCTTTGTACAATACAGATTGTTTTACACTGCTGCTTTACACTGGTTAACAGGAAAAAGATAGCAAATAGCAAACAGTCACCATCCAGGTCAAATAAGTTCAGTGTTGATTCAGTTCGGTTCAATAAGTGTAAAGTTCATCAATTATGGTATGAATTCAATTCATCTATAAAGCAGTTCTGGAGAAAATCCAGCTCAGTTCAGTTCTCGTCCGATAGAGTCAGTACAGTCAAGTCAATAATATTACTGAATATTAAGTGTCCCCAACTAAGCAAGCTAAAAGTAACCATTATAAAATGTTACGACTGTTATGATTTGTTAGGTGTAAATGAATGAATGTAACTTCCTACGTTAGCCTTTGAAATGAGAAAACATTTATTTTCTGCACGCAAAAAAAAAAGAATAAAAACAGCCTGTGCTGTGATGTCTGATTCAAACAGGTTATTTTTAATGAGTCAGCCAAAAATGTTCACGAAGCCACGATATTGCTTGTGAGTTGAGGTTTGAATCGGGGAATGCAATGTGCTAATTTCTGCACTAAATTGATCTAATTTTGAGCCATATTAAATTATTATGCAAAACATATTACTTCAGATAAAAGTATTTTAGATAAAAATATATATTTTTATTATTTATTTTACTTACAGTGTAATTGAGCTCCTAAATATTTTATTTTATTGTCCTTTTCATTTTTGCTGTCTAGACTCTATTCTGTATGCAGCAGAGAGCACTCGGTAAACTTTTTTTGCCATCCTGGATGCATGTTATTATTAATTCAAAAGGTCAGTGGCCGTCTCCTAAGCTAGCAGCAACCAACTATATAAACCCAAAACAATGAACTACTCTTTTAAAGCAGAAATGCACATTTCAGCTCTTATTTGCCATGTCTTTACTGAAATGATTGAATCAGGGTTTTTTTTTCTCTGCAGGTGATCACACCCTCACTGAAGCCCCACGCGCTCATGACCCCACCTACCAGCTCTTCACCTACCAGCTCTCGCCCTGCAGTATGGACACCGCACAGCACCAGCCTTGCATGTACGGAAGCTCTCAGGGGGGCATGGAGGACCTCAGGTGGGCGTCTTATACAGACAGTACAACTTACCAGAGCTTTTCTTCTGCTAAAGAAATGGGTGGGACTTTTGGTCCCACCACTGACCTCTCTCAGGAACTGTATCCACAATACACCTGTGAGGTGGGTGTCCAGTCACACTGCATGATGACTGATTTATCGCTTTATGCTTGCAGTCGATCATTCAGCCAAAACCAACAACCAAACAGCTGGTGTGGGGGCAGTTGAGCAAGTGTGTGTATGTGTGTGTGTGTGTGTGTGTGTGTGTGTGTGTTTGTTTGTGTAAAAGGGGGGAAAAGTCTGTGAATAATTGTGATAACTTGCTCATAACATCCTGAAATCACACATTTGCATCTGTTTTGCTCCACAGATTCTATGTTGTTGGGAATCAGGTCTGGCAGATTAAAAATGGTACATTTTACAGTTCTGCTATTTCACCAAAATGAATAATAACAATAAAATTTGACATCAAAATTAACATTATCTGCAGTGTAGTAGCAAGCAATTATTTAATTTATTGATATACATATTTGTATATATTTTATATATACTGTTTTATAATATTTAATACTTTCTCATGATTTGTCATTAGCTTAAGTAAAAATAAAATTAATTAATTAAAAATAAAGTTTCCAATTATAACCAAACAGAGTATTATAGCATGCATATATATACAGTGTATATATATATATATATATATATATATATACAGTATATATATATATATATATATATATATATATATATATATATACAGTATATATATATATATATATATATATATATATATATATATATTAGGGCTGTCAAACGATTAATCGCGATTAATCGCATCCAAAATAAAAGTTTGTGTTTACATAATATATGTGTGTGTATGGAGTATAATTATTTTCTATATATAAATACACACACATGCATATATATTTAAGAAAAATGTGTTATTTATATATAAAATATTTATATATAATATAAATTATATATAATATAAATATATATACACAGTATATACATGCAAATATTTCTTAAATATATATATGCATGTGTGTGTATTTATATATAGAAAATAATTATACACCGTACACACACATATATTATGTAAAAACAAACTTTTATTTTGGATGCGATTAATCGCGATTAATCGTTTGACAGCCCTAATATATATATATATATATATATATATGAAAAACTTTGTCAATATATATATATATATATATATATATATATATATATATTGACAAAGTTTTTCATGTTCACATTCACTGTGGAGCAAGTGGAAACTAATGGGATTTCAGGATAAAAATGAGAAATTTTCATTTAATACTGAAAAAAAAAAAAACATTTAATTTCCTCTTATCCCGAACACAGTGATGGACGTTTGCATGTCCCTTGCATCTTCAGTGATGTGTGTGAGATTTTGTGTACCTTTGTATCTCATCAAATATCTCTTCTAGTAAAGATGTGTGAATCTCTGTTACCATTACCGCAGAAAAAAAATCATCAAGCTACATCTACACCAGGAAATAAAAAAGAAAAAAAAGTTAAGGAGGTGGGTTGTTTCACTGTGGCCAGTATTTGTGAAGATTTAGAGAGAATCCTCTCTTTTACTATTTCACTTGGGAAATGCTGATGTACAAGCACTAACAAACCCAAATGCAAAAGACTCTTAAATATCCACTTGAACACGCTCATGTGCTAGCTTCAGATGGGGGTCCTTTATTTTGTTTATTCTAACTCTATAATGAAGAAAAAAGGGAATGCTGGGTACTGCACGTGTCACAGTCCGTTAAGGGAGCAGTGATGTTACCAATCCTGCCATGGCCCAAGGCAAGAGAGACAGAGAGGAGGGGCATCAGCTGGACATTTATTTATAGACACAACATGCAATAAGAATTTCATTAGTGAAATAGGGTAATTTAAAAGAGTTTTTAATGTTGTGAAATTCATGTTCCAATTATTTATAATGATGAACTATTTATTGATTTTGAGTTCACAATTTGTGTTTGCTGATATTTATTTGTAAAGCGTTTTTTAAATTCATTGAGAGTGATCTACCCAGAAAATGTAGAGTTTCCGTGTTTCGTGAAGGTGTTTTCTGAAACTTGTTTGAATATGGGGCTGAAATAAAATGGTAATCCACAACCATGTATTTTGTGTTTAATCTAGAGCCTATGTCTTGAAATGTACTTCATTCATAGATTTTGATGTTTTGAATGTGTATGTTTGCATGCATGTATGACAACAGCAGTGTGTGGGTGGGGGGGGGGGCATTTTTGGCCCCCCATGAGGAAAACATCTTAAATCATCTTAAAAACATTCTATAAATCATATTAAGCGATGTTTTTTCAGCATGTAAAACTGCAGACGTTTTCTGTGCTGGGGAGATTTAGGGGTATGGTGAGGGTTGGGGGATCTTGTACAATATAAAAATCATTACGTCTATGGAAAGTTCCCATAAAACATGCAAACCCAACATGTGTGTGTTTCTGTGCCTTAGAGGTGTAGTTTCACACCTCATGTAAGAGTTCGAGTTGTTGCAGGGAAACAGAGAGAGAGAGAGAGAGAGAGAATTTGTCTTCACAGGAATGACTGGAAAGTTCTTTAGGGCAAAACAGTTTATCATGTAAAGACCAGGGAATTTCTTGTGCATTTCAACAACAATTTCTACTTGGAGGAAAATAATTCAGCCCTTTTCTGTCCCCTTTACCAGTTTTTATGTCATTGGATTATATGGCTGACATTTGAAAGGCCTATTATTATTATTAGGTTATTATAGGTTTTGTGAACAAACAACACTGCACTGTATTCAGAGAGCAATGTATCTGTTTGCCATTTATAACTAAATCTCAGATCAAATTTGGAACATCCCAACAAATTTTTAGGGATGTAAAAAAGCAATGTTTAAGTACACAGAATATGAACTGAATAATATGCCTGCTATCAGAATTCCCCTGTCTCATCTCAGCAGAGCTGTTTAGGGTGGCAGATGTCAAATCTGAACTCAAATCAAGTCTTTGAAAAGCCTCTGACCCTGACTGGATTTCCTGGCTCAGCTAAGCACTTATTTACTGCTAATTAAGTGATCTGAGCTCATTTTCCCAATCCTAATGGCATCATCCAGCTCCTCCAGGAAACACGCCGCTGCCCCCAGTACACTCTGGCATACGCACACACTCCAATAAGGGCCCTTTTACCTCCCTGACATTAGCTTGTAATGCTATTAACCCGTTCATCGTTAAGATGCCCACTTAAGCAAAATGCGAAAGCGAAAGATACCCATTTAACGGAATTTATTGCGGAGTGGGAAGAGATCGAAAAGCGTACATCTTAATGTTAATGCTGAGTTGTTAGGAGTGCAGCTCTCAACTAATGTATTCATAATTGTGTCTTCTTGTTCCTCATTTCCAGCTTTGACCTGAAGAATCTAATGTTGAATGTGTTGTATGTCAGCTGGTAGGCCTATAAATGTTTAAGAGTGGGGGTATCATAAGGTTTTAATAGGTTTTTCAACAAGGATACATTAAATTGATCAAAAGTGACAGTAAATACATTGATAATGCTTTAAAAGATTGTTTTTTCTTAACTTTCTAAATCATCATCATCATAGCAATAAATTACATTCTAAAATACATTAAAATAGAAAAGTTATTTTAAATCGTAACAACATTTCACAATATTACTATTTGCTGTATTTTTCATCAAATAAATGCAGCCTTGGTGAGCATAAGGGACTATGACAAAAACATCAAACATTCTTACAGACCCCAAAATTTTGAATGGTAGAGCCTCATAATGAAGTTACTCATAATTCAATTCACATTTATTCAGTAAGTTTGATTAGGTTAAGTTGATGGCAAGAGAGAAGGAGGCACTGTGACTTAACTGAATTTAAAACAAGAATTTTCTTTAACCTGAGGATTATACATTGAAAATATAGAAATTTTTTTTTATTAAATAAAGTCTTAAATATTTAAAGATGATGTGTTATAGCATTAAAATGTATGAACATATATTTTTTTTTACATTAATTCTTTATTTAAACTAAAATATTCCTCTAGATTTTTTAATACTGTTTTTCAATATTTATGCCAATAAACCTGTACTAAACTTGATAGAGAGGCAGAATGTAGTCAGCAGTTGTCAATAATCAGTAAATACCAGCAGCCAAGAGATTCAGAGTGGGTCAGTGCATCCATGTATCTGATGCTTAGTGGACCAGAAAACACTCATATGGAAGCCCCTCCCCCAACAGTTCATCCCAAGAAGACTGTTCCCTATGGAGACCTCATAATCCTCAAAGTCAAAGCCTGTAGCCAAACACAGACAGAAAAGACCTGAGCAGATCCTCAAAAACAATACATCGTAATAGAGATTTTCTGTAAATCAAAAACTAACACAAAAAGCAGTATGTGCTCATTTTACCTGCTCAGATAATATGATTTCTGTAGTGCGTTACTGATAATGTATAGAATAATTTAGATTTTTAATAAGTTAATAATTAAAATATATATTTAATCCTCCAAAGAATTGTCCATTTAACCATGTTTTTTTCTCTTATTTTTCTCTTTATTTTTTTAATTTACTGATTACTGTGTTTGATTTATGTAATGATCATGAACGCACAAATGATTCCCAGGCAAACAAGAGTAAGTAAAAAGAGTTGGAATGACGCACAACACACTGTCGATGTGGGGGTGAATACCCCCCTAGCGCACCCCACCTCCGAATGTTCTGGGGCAGTGTGCTTCGGCAGCAAGGAGCCACTGTCACTCTCCATTAGCAAGAAAGCCCTAATCCCTCCCATGCAAAACTGCCATAATGATATCACTAACCACGAGTGGCACCGCCGGTCATGCAGTGTCTGCGTATGTGTGTGTATGTGAGCGAGACCTAATGTCCAAAGCTTGACCTTTCACAAACACTTGTTTCACTAATCTGAACCTTTTTTTAAATGCCTTCCTACATCTTTTGTGTCTATTTGAATATGGTTTGAGCAAAATGAGATGTTTGGCCTCCTACATGACCTCAAAGAGAATATTGTTTTTGAATGTATATATAGGCGATATATATATATATATATATATATATATATATATATATATATATATATATATATATATATATATATATATATATATACTCACTCACTTATAGGTAAACCCTGCATGCAGTCCCGGGAATCTAGGATGGACCCCCTTTTGTCTTTGGAACTGCTTTCATTTTTGTGGCACATATTCAACAAGGTGCTGGAAACATTCCTCAGAGATTTTGGTTCATGTTAACATGAAAGCATCATGCATTTGCTGGAGATTTGTCGGCTGCACATCCATCATGCAAATCTCTCGTTCCACCACATCACAAAGGTGCTCTAATGGATTGAGATCTGGTGACTGTGGAGGCCATTTGAGAATAGTGAACTCTTTGTCATCTTCAAGAAACCAGTTTGAGATGATCTTTGTCACATGGTGTGTTATCCTGCTGGAAGTAGCAATCAGAAGATGGGTAAATGTGGTCATAAAGGGATGGACATGGTCTGCAAACAATGATGACTGTGGCATTTAAACGATGCATATACTAAGAGTCTAGAGGTCTAAAGTGTACCAAGAAAATATCCCAGAAACCATTACACCACCACCAGCAGCCTGAACCATTGATACAAGGCTTTCATGTTATCCATGTCATCCATGCTTTCATGTTATTTATGCCAAATTCTGACCCTACCATCTGAATGACTTTCTAAATGTTTTTGAATAGTATTGTATCACAGTTTCCACAATATTAAGAAAAAAAAAGTTTCAACATTGATAATAATAATATATTTTTTTTAGCCCCAAATCAGCATATTAGAATGATTTCTGAAGGATCATGTGACACTAGACTGGAGTAATGATGCTAAAAAATGAACTTTGCCATCACAGGAATAAATTACATTTTAAAATATATTAAAACGTTTCAATTGTAATAGTATTTCAAGTGTTTTTACTTTATTTCTGATCAAATAAATGCAGCCTTTGGTGAGCCAAGGAAAGAGACTTGGAAAGAGACTTCTTTCAAAAAACATAAAAAAAAAAATATATATATATCCAAAAGGTTTGAAATAGCTCGAGGGCCTGTAAAAGATGACAGAATTAACATTTTTGGCTAAACTATCGCTTTAATTCAACCTGTAGCTGTTCGGTCTTTATGAGCATTAGTCTCCCCCTCTCCTCTTTCTCACTCTCTCTCACTCTCTCTCACTCTCTCACCCCAGTGTTCTTGTTCGATATTGTTTACTACCCATAAGCAAGTCTCTTTTTGCAACACTAAACGGTGCATTACAACTATCAAACAAACAAACAAATGCTCCCTGACCCCGGCTCAGCGGGACAGCTGTGGTGTCTCATCACTTATCACAAATGCTAAGTGAGGGTAAACATCATCCTGAACATTGAGTGGCTCTCCTGCTCACTCACTCACCTCTGTTATGCTTTTGAATAATGAATTTCGCCTGCGCTTGTTCAGTGTTCGATCATGTGTGAACACAACAGAGAGACACACAGAAACCTGATGCCTCCTTAATTTACTGAACAGCATGCTGATATGTGGGGTTGTGTGGTTTTTTTTCTTTCTGAGATTTGAGGTCAGGGATAGGGTCAAATAATGGGCTAAATATGGGATCCCTGGCTTGATGGAGGACTGTTCAGGGAACCCCACTGTTTAACGTCTTCCAAAATAATTTTAGTTTAACTTCTTTTTTGTTCAAAAGCTGAGAAACATAAGCCAAATAGAGTGAAATAAATAAATGCCTGTTGTGAGGAAAAAATAGTTTCTTGTCTTTTCAGCATTTGGACATTTACATGGGTGTTAAAATCATTTCCTCTAATTCCACACTAAGACAACAGAAGCGTTCGTGGCCTTAATGCATTAGGAGAGAAGGTGACAGGAGACAGAAGCATGTTTATTAAAGATAAATGAAGGTCTGGACACACGCACGAAAACAAAAGGAATAAAAAAACACATAAAAACACTTAACGTATTTGAATTTATCTTATCAAGTCCATTAAGCATAGTAAAAAAAGAGGGAATTTTCATGTTCTCGCATTGTTATTCCAGTGGAATTATTCATTAAATAGCGAAAAAATATATTAAATTCTAATGATGTAGACAAAAAAGTGCATTTTGGCACGCTTTGAACCAAAAAAGACATTTAACAAGCTTGTGTATAAAAATTCCTCATAAATGTTTATAGCTTATACATTTGATAGTGCTTCAGTGTGCAGGGGGGAGACCGGGGGCAATTGTGACACACTTAATTCCTCCAATCAGGAACAAGCTAGAGTGATGACACTTAATCTGCACATGATCAGTAGGATTTTCTCTCTGCCTGTGGAAAAGGATCACAATCATTTCACCCCAGCAGAAGTTTTCAACATAATAGCCTACACAATTTTGAGTTATGTAAGTTACTTTTTAGATGAACACTATTTTTTGTTATTGTATTTTTCTAAAGTTTAGATGACTTCGAATTTAAACTTACATACATTTTATGTAAAATTGAAAAAAAAATGAAAATATGAACAACAACCTATGCTATTGCCCAGCAAACATCCCAGTGCTGTGGGTAAGTGTGGGTTTTCTGTGGGACAGTGTGGGCAAAGGCAAATCCTTTGGGGCCCCATGTGGGCAAGCCCACAGAAAACCCACACAGGCCCCCAGTGGGTTGCGGGGGCCCATAGCAGTTTTGCCCGTTTCGGCCCCCATGAGGATTTACTGTGGGTAACCCTCTATATATAGGTGTGGCTAGCTAGCATACAAGATTTGATCATGGCTGCAACATTGGGGGCAAATGTAACATTGTGTCACATGGCCCAGTGGAAGCACCTTGTTTGTCTGTGTTGACATACTTTTCTGTTAGAAAATGAATATATTTATACAGTGGGTATAAATATAATATGACTTATTTATCATTATTTATCATACAATTACCTCCAAACACTGTTACAATCGCCCCCACCAAGGCGGAAACTGTAACACTTAATTAATTTAATATTATAGTCTTGTCCTTATTAGTGAAAATATATAAATTGTATTGTTAATTGGTGCACCTATATTTGTTTCTTGTATCAAAAGATGATTAGTGAATTTCAAGTATTCTGAGTTACAAAGGAAAATGTAAAAAATGGTAGAATTGCCCCTGGTCTCCCCATATTGAAGATGATTATGTACTGATCCATACACCAAAACCGTTGTAGGAGATCTATATGATGTACAGTTAGTGTTAATAAAATGATTCACTCAGCAACTGCAACTGCAACTGTAACTGTAACGTGGCAGGCTGGAACACAGAAGGAAGCAGGATCCAAATGCAGCAGTAGTAGCCTACTTTTATTAAATAAACTAAAGACTAGACAGACTCAAAAACTCAGACATAGGGAACAGCACAACCAACATCAAGAACCCACAAACACTGAAACAAGAAACAGGGTTTAAATACAGAGACTAACAAGCTAAACAAGATAACAAGGGGGCGTGGTTAATCAGAAACACCTGGGATACTAATAAACTAGAAAAACTACAAAGGACTACAAAACATGACACAGAACAGGAAATAACTAAAGTCCACACAAGACAAGGGAAACACAAGACAGGAATCATTACAGCAACGTTATTCATAAAGACTACTCTATTATTATTCACACCAACGAAGTATTATCAGCACCAATCTTCACTAAATGCAGTTTTTATTTTTAAATGCCTGTTTAATGTCTAATCACGACGTGAGATGGTATTTATTTCGGTAAGGAAAAACATCAGTCTTCTCTTCAGTAATAACAAAGTTGGAATATTAATCTTACACTAGAGGGCAATAGAGGAAAAGCTTTCCTTTTTGTTGCCGTGGAAACGACACACGCGGAAAAAGTTTGTCCAGAAAGCTTTTTGTGGGACTTAAAAGATGAATTTAGAGGATTACTTTAAGTTGGTTTTCAAAGAACGGCCCTCATTGTAAGTATATCTAATTTATTACACCACAAATCTTGTTTTTGTATCTGTTACTCCGTTATGGCCACTGAGATTCAGAGTCGTTGAAGTGCAATTAACTGTAGTCAAAGCTTTGTTTGGGCGGATAAAGATAGTGAATTGCATGTAAGTTACTCAGAGATTGTTCAACCCTTTAGAAATAAGGCCGAGCAGAAGGATTTGACGGATATGAGTACAAACGTGATGCAACTTTTGGAGGTGCACGAGGAGTGCGCGAGCGTGACCACAGCACTGGAAGCGCAGAAAGAGGTGGTCGTATGAAAATAATTAAATAAACTACTGTATTTACATTTTCGCTGTTTCAGTTTGAATGAGTGTAATGTTTTCGTGCTCCATCTTGTGTGTGCTTTTGTCAGGGGATGCAGATGAAGCGGGAGAGTTTAAGAAAGAGAGGCGAAAACATGAAGAAAGAGGAGGAGAAGCTGAAGAAATCCATACTGAAATATAACAAGTTTTTGCAAGTAAAACAACATTCTAAAACAACTACTTTGATATGAATGAATAATATGTAAACTGACTTTTTGGAAACCTTTTTTGTGTTTTTCTTTCCCTTAAGGAAAATGATGCCAGGCGGTTGCGTGCCATAAAGAAAGCAGAGGCAGAGAGAGCTCAAATAAGACTGAAAGAACTGGAGATTCAGAAGCTAAAGAAAGAGAATGACGCCCTGCAGGCACGTAAAGAGCTTCTGGAGGAACGTGTCAGAAAAGCCATGTGCTACCAAGAGTTCCTGGAAAGAGCTGTAAAAATGTCTGGAAAGGTAGGCATTAAATAACTAGGTCTTTGCTGTTGTTGTGTCTGGAATGGGGAGAGGTACTGAAACAACTCAGAGAAACTGTCAAGCTGTCTGGACTCACCTGCCTCATTTGACTGACGAGTGAGACTTTCCACACTTTGAGAGTCTGAACTAAAGACTGTGTAGGGCAGAGATGGTCTGCTTGTACATTTATGAATTGCAACGCCAGGGTTCCTGCAGGGCATTTAAAAGTCTTAAAAGTCGAAATATTCAATACTGTGATAAAAGTTTCCACTAGCAGTAGCTCTGGGTAACACAATGGCAAACACAACTGCAAAGGTGCAAGTTTTGCTCCATCAGAAAAACTGAAGGCTGTGGGGTCTTCACAGTCGGCACCTCCACCTGAGATGTTGGGCTACTGATAAAACAGGCCCTTATGTTAACTCCCACTATTATGTGTAAAAAGGAAGAACACTGCTCTGGTGTGGAATTATTACTTTGTTTTTGAAATGCCAGTAGAATGAAAAACATAATGACTATCTGTCATTTGATCAGTCACATTACATCCAGTTATTCATGTTAGATTTGAACTTTTATTAATCACTGTTACATGTTTTAAGATGTTACATGTTATGTGTTTAGTATTTGTATATTTGCTTTTATAATATTATGAATTTTGATAATGGGTACGTTTGTTCTTTATGTGAATACAGTATTAATGTACATTTCTTCTTAAAAAATCTTACGTTTGATTTAAAAAAATGTGCAGCACCCCTGAATGCTCAATATGGCAACTGTAAACACTGGAGGAATGATAACTCTTTGTTTATTCCTAAGCGCACCAAGCCGCTTTGTCATCAGCTTAACTTTGTTAAAATGTTTTTATCACTCATCAGCTGAAAAAAAACATTCTGAAAGTGATTCTTAAGATATTGTTTCTCTGTGCCTTTATTATTATAGTTGTGGTGTGGACTCTGCTATTCTTTTATATTTAGAACAATATTTAGAACTATCCTATATCTTTATCATTATCATAATAGTTATCATCCTTGGTGTGAACGGGCCTTTATTCTGTGTGGTTGGATTTTCTGTTTTCTGAATGAGCCAGATGGGGTAACAAGAAAATATCTGCATAAAGATACTACTGAGTTTTTTTTTTATATTTGAAGACAAAACATGCATTTTTGAAAGTTTTTTTTTTATTATATTTGAATATTGTATAGTAATGTTACACTTTTTCTTTCTCTCCCCCCCCCCCCCATTTTTCTCATGACATTTGAGTTTGAGAATATTGGTCAAGTCATTGGCCGTCTTCAAGCACTCCAGTCCATTCACAAGGAACTTCTAGAAAACCAGACTGCGTTAGAGAAAGAGAGAGAGAGGACAAAGCGGGAACTGACACAATACATAAATAAACAGCGAACTGTTTTCCAGCACTGTAACAACCAACTACACCAGCGACAGACGCAGCTAGACAGCATACGCTTAGAAGCATACAAATGGGTAAAAACATACACACACACTTTTACAAAGGGTCAGTGTGTTAATGTACATACACAAAAAGACACACAGATGCCACTGTGGCACCTCTGTCTTTTGTACCGTTCTGTCTCCCAAGATTACAGATTATTCATGTATTCTACAGGAATTAAAACTGAAGCACTTCCGTTCCACTGCAGCAAAAGAGATTCTCTATTTTGCTCAGCTAAAGTCCACAATCCATAACATTTATCAAATGATCACACATTACAACAGAAGAGTCTCTGTGGACTCTGAGGACACCTTCAAGCAGTTGGAAATGGTGAATAATGTTTTGTTTGTCAAGTATTTGTTGCTGTTTTTTTTATTAAAACGAGGTACAGTAAAGTTATTAAAAGTCATCACAGCAATGTGTGATCAAATGCAGCATATGCAAGCTGATGTTTCACAACTGCTGTGTTGAATAAATTCTTTTTTTCTTCTTTTTTTCTCCAGATTCAGAACTATTTTCAGCTTATGGGAGCTCTAGTAGATGATGATCTAAAGTCCAACATTACGACAATGCCGAAACGAACTGAAGAAAATGATTGAGGAGATTAAGACCCAAGCTCTGAGGATGTACAGTACATCAACTGAAAATGACCAGATGTGCCTAAGCTAAATACAAATCATCATCTGATCAATCTTTTGACAGGATTATGCACTGGGGTGGGGAGGGACAGCAGGGATACTGTATGGAGATTACAAGGATGATTAATTTTAAGGGTTTTCCCTTTTAATTAATCAGTGAAATATTATCAAAGCATATTGCCCTCCTATTTCTATGGAAGCTTGTTTCCGCCACTGAATAAAACAATAAAAAAGGTAATTGCGTCTTTTTATCTCCCATTCTGACTTTCTTTCCCCCACAATTGCGAGTTTACATCTCACAATTCTGACTTTATTCTCAGAATTGTGATATAAACTGACAATTCTGAGAAATAAAGTCAAAATTTAAAGATATAAACTTGCGAGAAAAATTGCAGAATTGGACTTTATAATTATAATGACAAATGAAAACAATGGGTGTTCTGAAATCTGCTCAAAATATCAAACATATCTGAGTGGCCTACATACAAAAATCTGAGTAAAAGTATTAACAAAAGATGAATGTGAACACTTCTGAATGCTTCATGAGTCTCAGTCACAGTGGGCTTTATTGGTTTTATTTATCTAATAACATAGTAATAATGATGATTATCTTGCACTGTGCATTAGTTTCTAGTTCTCTCATTTTTTTTTTTTACCCTTTCCTTTCTTTCCTTTCTTGGGCTTTGCGCTGGCCTTCGTGGCCTTGCGCACACAGAAGCCTCTCCAGTGGGCCTGAATGATAGTGGCAGCTTGGCTCTGCATCTCTCTTTCTTTTTCCTGCTGTTTCCTCTTCTCCTGAGCCTCCTGTCGCTCCTTCATTATCTGGGAGTACTCCAGGTTCAAAACTGCAAAAAGTTCCTCCAGCCCTGTCAGCTCTGTCTTATCTTTCTCGTGCATGCTCGTAATTTCCTCCAACTCTGTCTAGACACACATATATACGTATAAAATCAAATACATGTATTCATAAAGACAACATACATTTAAATATTAAAATACATTCACACTGATGCACTGATACATTGAATGTTTTGAATGCAATTCATATACAATACTGTTCAAAAGTTTGGAGTCGGTAAGATTTAAAAAATACATAAAAATACAGCCATATTGTGATTTATTATTACAATTTAAAATAACTATTCTCTATTTTATTATTTATATATATATATATATATATATATATTTTTTTTTTTATGAACAAAAAATTTTTGACCGGTATCTGTAAATACATCTGGGAATGATATTGCATCAAACATCAGTTAAAGCCATATTAGATTAATGTCTACCTGTTTCTCTCCCATTTCAGCATCGTATTTCTGGATCAAGTTCTCTATCTCTGTTTCTACCTTGTATTTTTTCTGCAAATCAAAAATCAGTAACATTACAACAAACTAATCACTATACGCATGCTTCCTGTTTCATTAACTGGATGAGCCACGAGTGTGCACACCTTTCGTAGTTCCAGTTCGCTCTCTTTGTTTGCTGAAATCACATTATTGAACTGAGCTCTCAGTTGATTGGCCTCCTGCTGCATACGAGCTATCTTCCCCTCTGAAGTTTTCTTTTCTGATTGGCACTGTTTCTCAGCGTCCTGCTGAGTTCGGACAACAGACTCTTCCAAACCCTTTTCCATCTGATGCAGTGAGCTCCTCAGCTGGTGCACTTTATTATTCAACATGGAGATCTAATTAGGAGTGAAAGCCAGACAGAGAAAGAAAAGGGTGAAAAATAGAGGAGGACACATAGTTTGGAGAACTCATTAATCTGTCAAGATTCTGTCATCTGACTAATCACAACTGTTAACTTTTATAAAAAAAAATTCTCCTTATGGTGCTTCTCACCTTTGTATCCTTGGCTTTTATTGCCATTGCAACCTCTTTGTCCAGTGAGTCTATCACTGCCTGGTTGGCAGAGTCACGTAGACTGACTTCCAGCATCATCTCTCTGCGTTCTCTCTCCTCCGTAGGGGTTGTGAGGAGCCTCTCCAAAACGACCTCCCTCAACTCGCACAGGCCATCTCTCAGTTTCTGAGACCCCATCTCTCCCCCTGTATTAGGTTCTATCCGTTTTAGCACCTCCCTTGTGGTCGGAGTTGCCCTAAATAGCCGCACAATGTTACGAAAGGAATCCTGAATTGCTTTTGCTGATTTGGCTAGTTGATCCTTTTGTTCAAGACTCCCATCAAGCACCATAGCTTGGTACTTTTCTTCAAGTCTATGATGCTCTTTCAGGGCCCTCACCACCTCCTCTCGCAGGCTCGGGGAAAGAGCTTCTGGACTGTTCAGCAAAGTGCGGGAAAGAGTTTCTGGACAGTTCATCAAAGTGCGTAAAAGAGAGGCTATCTCCATCTTATCAATGCACTCATCTAGTACCCCTAAAATGAGCTTTGCTTCCCGAGATGATAGAGTCTTCATGGAGGGGTTGATGGTCTTTAAGAGGTCTCTCTTAGTTTTGTTTGGAATGCTGGCTGCATCTGATAGTCTCTCTTCAGGAGGGAGATCATCTAATTTTGAGCTCATCATTAGAGGTGTCTTTGATTGAGTAAGGGAGAGAAAACTATTCACACACCAAATAAACAGACAATATATCATCTATGGTGAAACATTACTAACAATATTGATTTTAAAAACATTTAAAACAAGATTTGAAAGACATTTAAATACAGAAGGTGTAAGTCTCCACAAAGTTGAAATGCAATTCATACAAAAAATACCTAAGTACACAAATGTTTTCATTTCAATAATAAAAACAGTTCTGAATTAAAATTCATTTTAATATGTAATACGTCACCGTGCTATTCTTTTTGGTCGAAATCCGTATTCACTTCATTAGAGTCAAACTCAAACTCTGTTGTTGTTTATACCAGTTGCCGTGACAACCGGCGTTGGCATGACATTCTTATATTTAACCCCTCCACTCCATTCAGTGACTTCCCACTCGACTCCAACAAAGAACAAAATTAGAAATCTCACTCATCGTTTAATTATACACGTGTATGAAAGAAAATTCATAAACCTCATATTATCAATGAATGAATTGAACATTTTGGCACAAGGGACATTTTTCAAATCGTGACTTTTATTGTGACATTTCAGCTGTTTTATCTCTGCGATCAAAAACGACACTGTCGTAAAAAGACGTAACGTCAGATCCTCCTGCTTGACGGCGTCGGTTCTTTTATTTAGAATGTTAAAAACGCGATTAAATCGCATTTTTCTGCATTATAAAGTTAAATTAGTTTATTACTAATTTAGAAAGCAGCTATATACCTTGCGCTTGCGATGGTATTTTAATAACAGCCGACGATAATGACGTAAACAGACAGGCTCTGTTAGTTTTTAATTCTGATTTGTTTAACTTAGACGTCTGTTAAAGTTAAATTAAAACACATTTTAGCATAAACGCGCTCAGTTGGGTGTTTGGGGACAATAAAGCGGTTTCTGTAACTCGTGTCGTGTAGCACAAGTTTCTCTGCAGCAGTGAAAGGTTAGTTTATCGAATATAGAGACTCCGTGTCCCCTAAAACCCGCGGTCCTCTCGCCGTTCTGCGGGATGGCGGACGGGGACGACGATGTGCCGCTGATTCTGACCTGGGACGATGCGACCAGCGGGCTGCTGGAGGAAGACGAGAGTGAGTATATGTGTCCTGTGCAATATTGTTCGGTCACCTGTATTTACCTGAGCTTTGCTGGTGGTAGAGCAGGACTGCGTACAGATCTTTAACCGGCTTTCAGCCTTCTTGTAAAGATCTGTCACCGGTTCAGCATCCTTCATGAATACTGTCAACGGCCTCTATCTCCTTGGCTTAGTCTGAGCTGTCAGATACTTTAGAGCAGGGAGTTTGAAACTTTTTCATTCCAAGGTCCGCAAATGTAATGCAAATATAGCCTAAATCCTGGCGAAGTAGCTACATATTTTCTAGTAACGTTAGGCTATAAAGAGAAGTATTTTAAGCGTGATATTATAACGACAACAACAATCGCTTTGATCTCTCACTGTTAACAACTAGTGAAGTCAATAGAACAATAGACCTATAAACACCATTTATAAAATTCTCTGAATTGTCTACAGACTCCCTGTAGTTCCCTAGTGTCCCAGGCAGAACCGACATTTGACAACTTCTGCTGTTGGGTGTCAGTTAATTATCAGTGATTAGCACTCTTACAGACATGTTGATTATTAGACTTCGCTGAGATATTACAGGCCTAGCTGTTCTACATGAAACCTGCTGATCTTTAACCCCCAGACTTCCATCATGTGACAGTGGATACTAGCAAAGATGGCCATTTATATAGTGTGAGTTCCAAACACTGACTCTAGAGGGCTCGGCAGTCAAACCTTTTCGTCGTTGTTGACTGCATTATTGACATTGCTAATGCGCTGAGAGATGATTTGTAGGCCTTCTGCATAGGCACAATTTACGGTTTTAGTAGAGCTAAAGCATGGCTGTTTTCCCCCCATACCGCTTTATAAAAGCTTTTCTAATGTTGAATTTAATTTCATCAGTGTGTGCCAGCTGTCATCAGTGGCGGATCTTGTTATAGAGGGGCTTGAGAGTGCTAGACTTAATCATGATGTCATCACACCAAATATCTTTTATGTTCATGTTCATGTGAAAATAATAATTGCACCCGCGACTTGTTTTTTGAAAAAAAAAAAAAAAAAAATTCTAATGATTTTCAAATATTGTTTAACAAATTATCTACAACATTCAGATAAACAGATATCAGTAGTATTTATTCATCAAAACACTAAAAAATATGTTTATGAAGTAAATCAAGTTGGCTTGACGGCCATACATCGGAAGCCAGTTTTGTTGAATATAACATAACTGTGTTACGTGTGGCATTTTTCACTAAACAGATTTGACATTGGATACAGATACACTATTGCTTATAGTGGTATTTGGCATATGTTGTTCTTAAAGGGCTAGTTCACCCAAAAATGAAAATGCTGCCATTATTTACTCACCCGCATGTTGTTCCAAACCTGTATGACTTTCTTTCTTCTGCTGAACACAAAAGAAGATATTTTGAAGAAAGTCGGTAACCAAACGACTGATGGACCCCATTGACTTCCATAGTAGTAAAAAAAAATACTATGGAAGTCAATGGGGACCAGCAACTGTTTAATTACCAACCTTCTTTAAAATATCTTCTTTTGTGTTCAGCAGAAGAAAGAAAATCATACAGGTTTGGAACAACATGGGGGTGAGTAAATGATGGCAGCATTTTCATTTTTGGGTGAACTAGCCCTTTAAGGCATCTTTACACAGCTGAGTTAAGGCTACTATGTGCCTGCTCAAAATTCAGTCTTAAGAAGCAATTTGGCATAAAAGCCAGACTAAATTATGCCTGCTCTCACCCAGCTCAGCCCCTAGAATCAAAGTTGTAATTTTGGTGTAAAAGTATTTACTATGCCACCTCTGAGCAGCATTAAACCTTAGACTTAGGCCACTTTGAAAGTACTTCTGTGACACATTTGCACTTTGCAGTGTAAAGTTAAGGAAAATAATCGAATTAAAAGGCTACTTTACACAGCAGAGTTAAATATGTGCTGTGTCTGCTTAATTCTGTGTAAAGACCAGACATAATGCTGCATAAGTATACAGTTGAAATTGCTTTGTAAATGCATTTATGCCACTTCTGAGCAGCATTAAAAAGTCTATGTAAAGACACCTAAATGCCACTTCAGAAGCGCATGTGTGACACCTTCGCAGTGTAAATTTGGCATAAGTGTTCAGAGCTGTAGTAAGAGTCATTTATAGATTGAGACTTTTGGTGTAGGCTAAGTGGTTTAAAATCACTGGGGAGATGCTGCACTCTAGTGCTATTGTGTGGTATTGCATTTTGGTGAAAACATTAACAAACATTATGTACATTTACATTTACATTTATTCATTTAGCTGACGCTTTTATCCAAAGCGACTTACAATTGCTATATATGTCAGAGGTCGCACGCCTCTGGAGCAACTAGGGGTTAAGTGTCTTGCTCAGGGACACATTGGTGTCGCACAGTGGATTCGAACCCGGGTCTCTCACACCAAAGGCATGTGTCTTATCCATTGCGCCACCACCACCCTTATGTGAATCAATTACCAAAAGACTATTTCTGTTCTGTAATTCTTTTGGGGAAGGACACTGTGAAGTACTTTCACTTTAAGAGTGAAGTATTCCCAACCCCAACGATCGTGTTCAAGTGTCCAATGCAGCAGCATACCAGCTTTTGTACATCACACACACACAGACAGAGGAGTTAAAATGCTGTGTCAGCCTATGGCAAATACAACGGTGTTTGTGGCCCCCTCTCCACTCCCATCTGGCACACACACAGTCCATGGCCTTGTGTCAAAACTGTGTGGGAGTGATGAGAGCTGGACGCGTGAATATTTTGAGGACATGAATGGAAATTGTAGCGCTCTTTTTGGGATTTGACATGTTCCTTTAGTTAGCCAAGAAAATTCTTCATTAAGAAAAAACAACGTAAGGACACAGTTTGTCTTTTTGGTTCCTGAACAGCTGTCTCTGAATTTATGAGGAAAGAAGCTGACGTGAATATCAGATGCCTTCACTTCCTCATTCTGCCTCAAGCTGCTATCTCAAAATGTTTGTCAGTGTCATGGTGAAGATTGTTTGGATATTTTAAATCTCTGGTCTTTAGTTCCGCTTTGTGTTTGAAGGAAATCTGGAACTGGACTGAAAAGAAAACTGCTATCAGTGCTGTCTCTCTTGTTCGCTCTTGCTCTGCCAGGAACTTATTGATCAGACAGACACAGAGCAAAACCCACACTGTTGTTGTCACGTGCGCACTCCATAAGAGCTGTTTACAATGAACTTATCGGCAACTCATTCAATCAGCTTGTGTTTGGTCAAACTAAAAGCTCTTACTGTTTGTGATTTAATCGGTAAGGCCAGGCATATTTACCAGGCTATGGCCTGACAGATCGTTTAAAAGGGTGTTAGTGGATTAATGTTATATTCATTGCTTACAGAGAAGCAATGGTAAGTATAAATCGAAAAAATGAATTGAAACTTTTGACTTCCCTCTGAGTCAAATGAGGCTCTCAGCTTGGTAGATTTGTTCAGCAGTACCCTCAATCTCAAAGGACTGCTGCGTTTTTGAGCTTGGAGAAAAAAAGGACTAAAATGGACACTGTATATAGAGGATGTAGCACTGGAAACAGAAGATGACACGGAAGAGAGGAGGCTATGACAAAGAGACTGAAACCGAGCTGATGGGGTTGGCCGGAAAAGGGACTAGTGTCGGACAAAGCAACTCTAAGATTCTGAAGGACATTCTCACTGTGTTTGGGACTGATGCTTAAGAAAATCCACTGGACTATCTATTCAACTGCTGGGTTACACTGTGATCTCTGAACCATCAACAGCGTCTCCTTCCCACATATCCTCTGAAAGAGAGGGGAAAGTGCAGAGTGGAATCCTTTTGGAATATCTAGCTATTTGGGATTCAACTGTCCAGTCAGTGTTTTGGGAAGCAGCTCTGAAGTGCATTTGTTCACATTTTATTCACATTTGAATTTTTTCAGTATTTGATTGTCTTTGAATATCTAAATCTTGTTGATGTTATTGAAAGCTGCCCTAATCTAATTCTTCACTTTTCTGTAAAATTGTCTAATCAAATTTTTTTTTAGAAGCAAAACTTTGTGGGATCCTCATTTGTGGATATTTTTTTATGTTTTGCCAGCGAAAGAGACTTTTTTGTGTAATCTATTTAGTTATTGTTAGCATAGAAACACATTATTAGCAATTGTTTTTCGTCTTTCTTAACAAACGTTACAATCAAATGAATGTATGAAGGTGCAGAGAGAGATGTTTAGAGTTTTAAAGTAGCGTTTGGCCTGAATTGACTTGAGTTTTCCTGGAATCCGTGTCGTCTTTGGAGGAATCGTGAGCATAACCACTGGATTCTGTTCTGCTTTCGGACCGTTGGCCACCGCAGCTGGCACAATGAAACTCGCATGTTCGAGTCCATTGTTTATAAT
Source organism: Squalius cephalus (assembly GCF_949319135.1). Classification (NCBI taxonomy): domain Eukaryota; kingdom Metazoa; phylum Chordata; class Actinopteri; order Cypriniformes; family Leuciscidae; genus Squalius; species Squalius cephalus. The sequence continues at coordinate 37,580,815 of NC_137126.1, read as the reverse complement.
TAACCCTTGCAGTGCTAAAACTGCTTGACCAGTGACATGCTCTCTGTCTGACTACTGGGACGTGGGGCCGATCACAGGGGCTGCTATGGAAATCAGTAGTGTGGTTGACAACATGACTGGACTAACACATGATAGGCCAGTCCAAACATCCTCCTTCTGCCAGCAGTTTCCATCTGTCGGTATGCTAATGAAATGTGTTGATCAACTGGCTTAAAACCTCCTCTACCTACCTAGAAGTTAATGCTTATTTTATATTGAGAAATCATTTTTACTATATATTTTTTTCTTTCTCTACACAGATGGGGCAGGAAATCATGATGTTGTGAATAATGTTGTCATACCGACCCCAGGAGCACCAGACCCCAGAGCCCAGAATTCTTTGCGGCAGAGTTGGGAAATGAACTACCAGGAAGCAGCAATATACCTGCAGGTCATCCTTTGAACTCCCAATGAAGCACCTAAATAGACGCAGATGATCACAAACACACACTCAGGGCTAATAATAATTCTCCCATTTGTCTGTGTTTGTCCTCAGGAGGGAGAGAATAATGACAAGTTTTTCACTCATCCGCGAAGTGCCCACGCGCTCAGCGCCTACCTGTTTGCTCACAATCACCTTTTCTATGTGATGGAGCTGCTGACTGCGGTGTTACTCATGCTACTGTCCCTCTCAGAGGCCCCTGCCGTCCCCTTCCTCCGTTTGGACGTCTATGTATGTGACTTCTACTTGCACTGTGTGCATACACTACCATTTAAAAGTTTGGGGTCGGTAAGACTTGACAAGAGAAATGAATTTGTTATTTAGCAAGGATGCATTAAATTGATCAGAAGGGACAGTAAAGACTTCTACATTGTTACAAAATGATTCTATTTCAAATAAATGCTTTTATTTAGAAATTTATATGAATTGAAGAATCCAGAATTCTTTTTCGTTTTCTACTAAAATATTAATCAGCACAACCGTTTTCAAAACTGATACTAATAAGAAATGTTTCTTGACCACCAAATCAGCAGACTGGAGTAATAACTGCTGAAAAATCAGCTTTGCCTTCACAAGAATACAGAAATTACATTTTGAAATATATTAAAGCAGGAAATGGTTATTTGAAGTTATAATAAAAATAAAATGTAATAATATTTCACAATATTATGCTTTTTACTGTATTTTTATTTCAAATAAATGCAGCCTTGGTGAGCATAAGACACTTCTTTGGAAAAACATTCAAAAATCTTACCGAGTACCGACCCCAAACTCTTGAAAGGTAGTGTATGTGTGTAAACCCAGTATGGCTTTACATACATCTCACACACATACATCTCTAAAAATGTTCTATTCTATGAACCAACGGGCTGCTCACATGGTCGTATGATTGACTGCTGTAAATAAAATGTCATATGAATAAATATTTATTTTAATAATAGTAATATCCTATTTATTATTTGGTTATTTAAATATGTTTAAAAATAGGAAAATAGACGTGCTACAGTTGGATTGCTTTTCTGTAATGCATTTTATCTCTCAAAATGATGGATGTCATTTTAAAAAACAGCAGTTAATTCGGCCGGGTATTTTTTACGTGGGTTTTGGAAGAAAAACAGACATTCTGGATTCGGACGGTAATAAAATCACAGACTAGTCCCTGTAAATGTTGAACATACCTTATGTCCCCATCAGAAACAATTTCCATCCAGACAGGGCTTATGCCTTTGTTATTTTTTTTTTTGTATGCTTGTGGATTTCGATTATATGAATAAGACTTTAAAAGTGTGTATTTTTGTTCCTGTCAGATTCACGCGACACTGGAGTTATTGGCATTGGCGTTGGTGGCATTTGAGTTGGGTATGAAGCTCCGATGGCTTGGCTTTCACACCTTTATAAAGCATAAAAGGACCATGGTGAAGGTGTGTGGATTTTGTAATAGACTATGTTCATTTAAAATGGTTTATGTTTTCCTCTTTGAATCGGCATGCATCGTAGATTCATATTCACAGAAGTTCAGCTCATGAATCCTGTTATCCTCTCTTGATTTGTGTGCTTTTCAGACATGTGTCCTGTTTCTTCAATTCATCGAGGCGATTGTGGTCTTAGTCCGGCAGACATCTCACCTGCGTGTGACGAGAGCCCTGCGACCGATCTTTTTGGTGGACTGCCGTTACTGTGGAGCCGTTCGCAGGCATATTATTATTATTATTATTATGTTTTATAATCATTTCTAAATTATCATTATTAAATTAAAAGTTTACTACTAGTAATAATAAAACATTGTTTGTTAAACATTGGTGTTTTTTATGCTGTTGCTGTTTCTGAGATCTTATAAAAGCAATAAGCTGCTTGAGGTTGTGTGTTACACAGATTTTGCCTAAAATCAACTTTTAGGAAAATTACTGTATAGCATGTCCTTGACCGGATACATTGTAGTGATATTCTGACGCTCTATCTCTCTTTCTGTCCTCCCTCAGAAACCTGAGGCAGATATTTCAGTCTCTTCCTCCCTTCATTGATATTCTTCTGCTGTTGCTTTTCTTCATGGTCATCTTTGCCATCCTGGGATTTTGCTTGTTCTCAGCCAACCCAGCTGACCCGGTTAGTGCATCACAGTCACACACTCACCTGTGTGTTCCAGATGTTTCTCTATCTCTCACATACATAAAAACTCTCCCTGAGACCGGATGACTTCTCTTTCTCTCTACAGTATTTTAGCACACTTGAGAACAGCATTGTGAGTTTGTTCGTCCTTCTGACCACTGCGAAGTAAGTATGTAGCCTCACTGTGGGGCACACATCCTGGCTAAGATAACATGACTCTGAGTCTCAGTGGGGTTGTTTCATGTCTTCCTGTAACTGAGCTAGTAATGCAAATGTTATCAGTTCAAACCCCTGGAGTTTTTTTAACTAGAGAATTTTTCAGATCCCCTTGAGCAACGTACTTAACCACAGGTTGCTACAGTCAGACTGTCACTGTTAAAAATGTAGTAATAGTCAATTTCAATGAGAAAGTGTTTGCTAAATGATTCATAGTAAACTATCCATCTATAAAGACCTCAGTTTTTCCATCTTTTTTCTTCACTAGTTTTCCAGATGTGATGATGCCAGCATATTCCAAGAATCGTTGGTCATGCATTTTCTTCATTGTGTATCTGTCCATCGAGCTCTACTTCATCATGAATTTGGTCAGTAATGAACAACATCACATCTGTTTGTTATAATGTATTCATTTTTTGGAAATGGTCTTTTGGGGCAGTGTGAACTAGCCTTTACCTTGAGTTTGCTATTCTTTTTTGCCTCTCAGCTTCTGGCAGTAGTTTTTGACACCTTTAATGGAGTCGAGAAGATGAAATTTAAATCTCTGCTTTTACATAAGCGATCTGCCATCGAGCATGCCTTCCAGCTGCTGCTTAGTCGGCAGGTGAGATTTATACAGATAACACTCTTTCCCATCTCTTGGTTTTTTACGACTGTTTTTTAGCCTTGTGTACTTTGTGAAGAAAGTGAATGTGATAAATCTGCATGTGTGTCTTTTATTTAGAGGCCAGATGGAGTGTCTTTGAAGCAGTTTGATGGACTGATGCGATTCTATCGTCCACGAATGACTGCACGGGATCGTTTTCTCACATTCAAAGCCCTCAACTATTCAGACACAACCATGCTTAGGTACACACACACGCTCATACTCATGCACGAGTGCATACGCTCACATTCTTTTGATTATTTTAACAGATGATGAGTTTTTAAGGTGTATTTGTGCTTGTGTTTTAGTCTCCAGGACTTTTATAAGTTTTATGAAGTGATTGGGCTCAAATGGAAGGTCAGATTTCACACACCGTCACATGATGATTATACTCTCAGCGTGTATGTTAAACCCTCTTGAGCCAGAACATCTGGTGTGTGTGTGTGTGTGTGTGTGTGTGTGTGTGTGTGTGTGTGTGTTTGTTGCAGGCTCGACGGAGTGGGGAGTACTGGTTTGATGATCTTCCTCGCACAGCATTCCTCATTTTCAAAGGTTTTTAAGGCTTCCTTGTCATTTAAATTAATTTGGTATTAGTTACAGTATTTTACACGTTAAAGATCTGCTTAGAATGATCAGGTACATTTATGATTAGTTGGCATCAAATATTTTTCTTCCGTAATACTCTTTATGATCATTATTCTTTTTTTTTTTTAACAGGAATGAATTTACTTGTGAAATCTAAAGCTTTTCAATATGCAATGTGTAAGTTATATTTCTTAAATATTTTGTTGTATGCTCTACCCCTTTAGATATTAACATGCAATACCTGATCAGAATATATACTCCTTTAAACCCATTGGCTTCTGGGTTAATAGAAAAATTTGTATTTTAAAAATTCATATTTGTCTGATATTCTCCTTGTACCTCTTATATTATTATATACTGTACCGTTCAAAAGTTTGGGGACTCTTATGCTCACCAAGGCTGCACTTATTTAACTAAAGATATAGTAAAACAGTATTGCGAAATATTTATATATTGTGAAATTTAAAAGAACCATTTTCTATTTTAAATGTAATTTATTCCTTTGAAGGCAATGATGTATTTTTATTCTAATATGATGATTTGTTGCTCAAGTTGAAAAGAACTGCATTTATTTGAAATAGATTTTTTTTGTAACAAAGTGAATGTCTTTACTCTAACTTGTGATCAATTTAATGCATCCTTGCTTAATAAAAGTAGGCCTATTCATTTAGTTTAAAAAAAAATAGTCTTACAGGCACCAAACTTTTAAATTGTAGTAGTGTCTTGCACTTGCACTAAATTCGTTCCAATATTTCTAATAATACTGTCTGTTTTTCATTATTGACCTGTAACAGATCTGGTAGTAGCAATTAATGGCATCTGGATCCTAGTGGAGACAAACATGGTAAATGGTAAGATCTGCTTGAGTAATGTAATGTAACAGTAGGACATGCAGTGCAGCTGTGTTGCAGTTCTAGATAATTCTATGAATTCACCATTCAGAAACGCTTGTAAACAGAGGAAACAGTTTTCTCTGTGTGAACCCAATTGAATTTGGCTCTCAGGGAGCTCTTCTCTCCCCACAGATGGTGTCTCATGGACTCATGTTGTCCCCTTGAGTTACATTATTTTCCTCACAAGTAAGTGGAAATTGTTTCAAATGAAATCAAATGTAAATGTCTTAATGAATATGCGTGCCATTTACAATTATTTTTTAATTCCCTGCTGATGTGTCTGTGGAATGAAGTTTATGGAATTGAGGTCTTGTTGAAGATCACAGGCCTTGGTCCAATGACATATTTCAGCTCAGGATGGAACCTGTAGGTACACACACGTACATTCATATAAGCACTAACACACACACACACATATGCCTCATTGCTGGGTGTGTGCTTCTATTTCCAGCTTTGATTTCTCAGTAACAGTATTTGCCTTTCTGGGATTGATTGCTTTGGCCTTTGACATGGAGCCGTTCTACTTCATCGTGGTGTTGAGACCTCTTCAGCTCCTCCGGTGTGTGTACTTATTTTTGTGTTTTGACGTCTTTTGGTTTGCATATAGTTGTAGTTATTCATTTGATTTTTGTTCTCCCAGAAGTGTGAGACTGAATTGAAAACCTGAAATTCAAAATCAAAAACCTAGTTCAAACCTCTCAATAAACAAAAATGTTTTAGGCTTGACATTTTTATGTATTCAACTTTCACTCAAATTGTTATCCTGGTAATGTAATTTGTGCATTATATTAAAAACCAATCAGTTTAGAAAAATGCCAAATTTTTACCTCACTGTAGTGTAATAACTTTTTTAAGATGTGTCTTTAACTCTGTCATTTTGTGTGAATCATTAAATATCTTTTTTATAATTTATATTTTCATCAGTCATAGCTGATATAGATAGAAACAGATATTTTCCTTTTTAACAGAGTTTCATCATTTTTTTCTTATTTCTTGTCAAGGTTGTTTAAAATTAAACAGCGCTATCGGAATGTTCTGGACACAATGTTTGAACTGTTCCCGCGTATGGCCAGGTACAGAAATAATAATCCATTTCAGCTCATTACTCACAGATGAAGGATCTTCTCTCATAACACTCTCTCTGTCTCTGTAGTCTAGGTCTGACTCTGATTATCTTCTATTATTCTTTTGCCATCGTTGGAATGGAGTTTTTTGCTGAGGTTGTTTATCCGAACTGCTGCAAGTAAGTCCCTTTAATCATCACCTTTTGCAAAAATCAAAACCGACTGAACATCACCTTGAACTTATGCAGTTTATAAATGTAAGATGATCTACTACTGCTGTCCTGTTACATAATGAAAGAATAGTTCACCTCGAAACGAAATCATTTACTCAGCCTCGTGTTATTTCAAGTGCGGTGTGTGCAACACAAAAGAAGACATTTTAAAGAATGTTTCTGAAAGTACAACGTGATCAGTAGATGTCAAGCTACAAAAACGATTCTCACTGAATAGTGGTGTGTTTAATGGTATGTTCTCTGTCTCTCAAAGGAATAGCACAGTTGCTGACTCGTATCGCCAGATAAATGTGACCATTGGCAACCGAACCGTGCTGGAAGAGGGATATTACTATCTCAATAACTTCAATAACATCCTAAGCAGCTTTGGTATGTGCAACACTCACAAATACACACTCCGTCTCACTTCAGTATATAGCTTTGTGTAATTTGTATCTGAGTTTTTTTCTCTGCCATGTTTCAGTCACTCTATTTGAGCTAACAGTGGTGAACAACTGGTACATCACAATGGTGAGTGTAAATGCACAAAAACACCTGCTGTTTATTGGAATTAAATGTCAGTCAGCAGATTGTTGTGTATCTCCCCATGTCATTGTAAACAATGAACATTACATTGTTTGAAAGTGTTGTTTTAAATGTGAAGTAATGCTAACATCTCTAAGTGTTTGTGCAGTGTGTGTGTGTGTGTTTGTAGCAGAAGCCTATTGATCCTATGAACCAGTCAGTAAATGAGCATCTGTCTGTCATTTGTAGTTATTGAACCCTTTGAATCCTGTTTTCACAGGAAGGTGTGACATCAGAAACTACTCACTGGACTCGCCTTTATTTCATGACCTTTTACATTGTCACCATGGTAAGGGATTGTGTATGTCAGTAAATCAGGGTTATTATTCCTAACTAAAACTAACAAATTTCAAATAAACTTTCAAATAACAGAAATTATTTTCATATTTTTAGTTTAAATAAAATAAAATAGAATAAAAACTAACGAAAATTAGAATAGTTGTCTTGAAATTCTACCTAATTTTTTTAAAACTAAAGCTGAACTAAAACTAAAATGGATAAAAATAAATAAACCAAAATAGTAATCTTAAAGAAAAAAAAAAAATTCACCAAAGCTAATAAAAACATCTAAAAATTAAAATAAAATAAATATTGATATAAAGAATAAAATTAATATTAATAAAAACTGTAATAGTATATACATAATACTAAAATAATACTGCTGGAAATAATGTGGACATTATTTGTTTTTCACATGAAGATTTTAGATTGAAATGTATAAGGAACAGTGTACATTTTAAGTGGGAGGAACTGGTTTCTTTTAATTATTTAAAAAAAAATGTATGTCATCTAGTTGCTGAATTAATATTAGACAAAAAGTGCATGTTTAATACTTGTGCAATTATTGATACTTTGCACGTGACGTCAGTTGTACTGGCTGGCGGGCAAGAATGTCATTCTCTAGCAACGAAAACCAGTAAACTAATCAAGGATCTTGCCAGGACGTTGCCAGTTTTAATATACAAAAGTTGGTGTTTTGAGGTGTACACGACATGCCAGATTGTTGTTGTGCGATTGGATGCACTAACCGCGTTTGTTGCCCGCCAGATATCACGTGACTGCAAAGTATCAATAGAATGATGTTGTTTAAAATGATTTTAGAATGTTATTAAACTGTAGAATGTCACACTACTGTAATCAGCTACCCATGTCTGTATGTGTTATAACCTGATTTAGTGATCTTGATATTTTCTCACAGCTCTGTGTTGTTTTGAGTGTAAATGCCTGTGTGATTATGTGATGCAGGTAGTCATGACGATAATCGTGGCCTTCATACTGGATGCATTCGTCTTCAGGATGAACTACAGTCGGAAGAACAGAGAGCCGCTGGATGACCCAGAAGGTTCTGAATGAGTCCTGTTCAACCAATGACAATGAGTGTGACTGGGATCTATTTCACTGAGATCTAATACTGAGAGTGTGTGTGTGTGTGTGTGTGTGTGTGTGTGTGTGTGTGTGTGTGTGTGTGTGTAATAGATGAAAAGGGGATTGTATTTGACACAGAGGTGTCTCAGACTGAAGCTCTACAGATTCTGGACTTGTATAAACACACACTGGGCGTCACCAACCTAAGCTCACTGCAGGACATGTGTGTGGCTCTGGAGCGAAGTGGGGTGAGTACATGCACACATGTACGCGCAGTCTATGTTCAGAGCATCGAATTGAGTTTTTTCATTAGACTGATTGAACACTAATGGATCATTTTGTCTTTGCTCACAGCACTCCTCATTAGTATTTCAGGGTCGAAGGTCACGTACCAAGAGTGACCTCAGCATGAAGATGTATGAGGAGGAGATTCAGGTACTTAAACCACACATATAGAAACACATGGAAAAAACACACTTTTGAATTTGCATAAATGTAGCATTGTGGTCATAAAAAGTGATGTGTTAACCAGATTTCTTACATTAATTTTAACCTTTTATTGAAAGTTTTATGTAAAGCACTCCCAAACGGTTCTCTTATTGGATCAGAAAATTAAATCATGAAAGTTTGAAATTGTAATATATCAGACAGCTATTTATAGAAGGATATGCCCAAGTGGAAACTAGGAAAGTTTTGCAAAAGAAAAATAAATGTTAGCTAAATGTATTTAAATGAAATCATGGTCTGTTGTGCTAAGCTATACTGTGATGTATTTGGCTCAGAATGACCCCCCTTTTTTAAAAACAGACATTTCCAGATAGGCATTGGTATGTTTGTGTAAAGTGGTTGTTTCTTTTTGTCTGCAGGAATGGTACGAGGAATATTCCAGAACAAACCTTCAGCCTGATGAGACATTCCACAGAGAACTGGACAGCCCTGAAGCCAATGCCTCAAACAGCATTAACTAACACACCCTCTGAACACTGCACCAGCGTTACCTAACACACTCACTCATACCTCTGAGGGACCGTAAGACCGTCTTCCTCCCATCGATGGAAAGCACAGGTGTTCCCCATGACCACTACATTCTCCCTCCTTCCACATGGAGACCCATAGAACTCCTTTACTTAAAGCCTTATTCCCCAAAAAACCTTAAGGTTCCATGGCCAATCAGGGAACCTTGCAGGCCAATCACGTGACATGCACTAGGTCCAGGAACCTTCTTTTTTTCTTCCATAAAAATGCACCTCATGACATTTGCCTTTTGATGGGTAGACCCTGAATGATTCAGACTCTCTCATGGATTTGACAAATGGAGCACAGTGATTGAATGTTTCTGTGGGAGATGAATCGGAACTGAATGTGAGGATTTTAGCACTAAGTGTCTTTCTTCACAGTCTGAGGTATTGCTTAACCAACAGATAAAAGATTATAGTAATAAACTAATGCTGTTTTTAAACTAAAGCTGCTTTTTGCTGGAACCTTTGGACCTATAGAGAGGCTTATTATTTTGTTGTTATATATAAATATATACAAGCAGATTGAACATATGTCAGATGCAGTTAAAGGATTAGTTCACCCAAAAATGAAAATTCTGCCGTTAATTACTCACCCTCATGTCGTTCCAAACCTGTAAAAGTTTCGTTCATCGTCGGAACACAAAAATATTTTGACACAGAATTTAAAATTTTGGGTGAACTAACCCTTTAAGAGTCAAGCATTTAAAAATTTTTTTTTTAAATACATTCACTTATTCACTCAATATGGGCTGGTTTCCCAGAAGTGGACTGATAAATGTTAGAAACCCAGCCCTGGACCTTTCAGTACATTCAAACCACATATAAAAAATATTTTATTTCCTTTGTTTGGAGTCAGTATTGTTTTAGGCATGAATGAGAGTAATTTTACAGACCAGTTCAGATAAAATCTAGTCAAAATCACACTTTTTATTCCACCTACAGTCTGATTCTTTTGTCTTTCCAGAGTAAATACAAATGTTTAGAAATCCAAATTTTCTTTTGTGTAAAACCATAGGTGACAAAGGGAAACCATTTAGCCTTACTTATGGATTTTTGCACAGTACTTCAAAACTGTTATTTATTTATTTACATTGACTTAAACAAATGTTCATGTACATCTCTCTTGTTTGCTGTACTATTTTATATTTTATTAGTTATTTTTTTAATGCTTTTAACAGGGTGAATGCATGCAAATCCTCATATATTATTGTTTACTCTAATGTCTAGAGCATCTGACCTGGAGTAAATCATAAATGTGTTTACGAGGGTCAGTGATTTCATCCCAGTTGGTTGTTTATTTTGCACTGTAGGATGTGCAGCCATGATGTTCCAAACACAAGGGGACATGATGTATGTGTGACATCAAACCACACCAGCTCCTCTAATACTGTAGGATTTACCTGTGTTTCAGTTCTCTGTTCTTGTACCTTTGTAAATGTATAATAATGACAGGTCTAGTAAATGATACATTTTAATGAAACTTTTTTTATTTTTTTTATTTTTTTTGCAATTTGTTTCTTAATAGTTGCTTTTATATGTATAATGTGAGTTGGCTCGTCTTTGTAATTGTTATCATGTTTAATCTCATTTGGACTAAAACAATGTATCTTTTTACATTTTCAGGTAAATGCTTTAGTCCAATGAAATCGTACTAATCCGGTTTTTTTTTTTTTTTGTTTTTTTTTGCGAAATAGAACATTTTCATGGGCAATAATAAGCTAGTCATTTCGCGTAAGGGCGAATATTTCCCCACGGAAATTTCGCAACTAACGTTAGTTCGAGTTAGTCACGCGAATTCGCAGCGTGGAAAGTGGCTTGCGTGAGCTTTCATACACTATTGATTTCACTCATGTGACTACCTTAACAGACATAAAAATTCGATTCTATATTTACCAAAAATAATTTCCTTGGGCGTTTTGCACATGCTCTGAAATACATGCTCCGATTTTTCATGTATATTTATATTTCTATATTTCGACAAACATGTATAGGCTACATGTAGCTCGACTATGCAAAACTCGCTGCATTAGGCTATATTTTGCGCTTGTAAACTACTTGAGTCTCTCTCTCTGCATCTTCCCTGAGAACAACAGCAGGTACAGCAGCTTTCTATGAATACAGATGTAGGCCTACACGCAGTTAAAAGTTTAACATGATTGTCTCAGAGTACTGATACTGAGGCAACTGACAGTTATTTCCGTCATTTTTTTGACAAATTTGACATTGACAGTTGCAGTCTTCCACAATGACTTGCTTTTCTATAGTTTTTTTCGCACGCATTATCTCTACTCTGATTTATGAATGTTTGTTTGTTATGGGCCAGCAGGAGGCAGTACAGAGTCCGGGTCATCATCATAGAGCAGGGAACTTGAGTCGTCCTGTTTAATTACCGGTCTCTGTGTGATGTGTGTAGGATAATTATCTTATTTTTCTCCGTTTGTCAACACCTTTGAACCATTTAATCCCCTCTTTCCTGATGTTTCAGTGACGGTAGGGTAGGCTACCTGTTTCCCGGAAGTTCTGTGATGATGTCAGACATTCAGTTGAGCGTATCAAATGTTGCTAACACAAACTGTTCGGGAAAATGCACTATCTAACGCATGATTTTTATATATGACTTTTATAATGTATAGAGAGATAACATAACAGTTACCAGATAGCATAGCTTGAGCACGTAACTTAGCATGGATGTTTTTGTGACTTACCTTCAAAATTATGCAAATACTGAGAGATGTAATATTTAAACCCCTTCTCTCTCTTGCTCTGGGGAGCTGGGGAAAAATCACTAACCAGTCGATGAACATCATCGACTGTAATATTTGGCAAATGTCCAAGACATCTGGAGAAATATACATCCTCTGCGTCGTCCATCAGGCTACCGGAAACTAGACACCCCCTATCGGTTTCGCAGCCGGAAGTAGCATATGCTAACGTGCACATAGTCAATTGACTCCCACCGTTATTGTTCTACATGTCAATTACTTTACGCTTACGTACCCCATAAAGAGATACGAAATCAATCTATTAGTTCAAATTCATTCATAAAAGAACGTCATGGTCCTTGTTTTAATGTTGGTGCAGTTATTTCCCGTGTTTTTCAGCCGGAGGTCTGAATTAAATAGTTTTTCCTTTGTTTAGTATTAGAAAATGTATATTCATTTTGTTCAATATTTTATTATATAATGTGTGGTTAAAAGAAACAACTTCTTTTCAAAAATCTTTTGTTGACCATGGTTTTATAAAACCATCATAAAACATCAATTTCTCTTTCTGTAGGCTATAGAACATTACTGTGGAGGGATGAATCCAAGATATGCAAAGGATTAAAAGGTAGGCAAATGAATTGAAAAACCTGGTCGGATTTAAACTGTGTTACTAAGGAAATCACACATTTTTATGTTGGGATTCCTAACAACACCTTATTTATAGTGTTAAAATAACTCATTTTTTTTGTGAACATCTCTGTTGTTAATTTTTTCTTTGCGATTAAATTCAGTGATATGCCACGAAAAACTTTTAAATAATCTCTCTTTTATAGCATTTAAAACAATAGACACAGAAAGACAGAGAACCCTGTAGTCTGTAGCCTTACCTGGCCATTCTAAGATGAAAAATGAACACTGAGAAAGGCTAATTCAACTATGTGTTTATTAGCTGTGGTTTTGTCAGAGCAAATAAAATCAGGTGTTTGTCAAATTAGTTTAATCGTGGGTGTTTTCTCCACAACAATGTGCTTTTGGCTTTTTGTTTTTTGCTTTCAACACAATCACATGCCACCGCACACATTCTCACACAGTGAAGTCTATTATTACTGTTTAGGGTGAGCCCTGAGCCTGGGATGGTTTGACTCATTCTCTGTACATTGAGGCTGGCTCCCAATTTAGCCCTTCAAACTCTCCCCCAAACCAGCATCCTGTCTCCTCTGTGACCCTTCCTCTTCCTCCCTCTCTCTTCCTCTCTCTCTTGAGTTCTTCTGTCAGTCACTAGGGAGAGCTGCTGATGCTCTTTGACAGGGAACAGAATGTGTTCAGGACTTTATGTCTGTCCTTTTTTATTTTAGTATAGACACATTGGACAAGGCAAGCTATTTTATGATCTGGTTATGCTGAATCATGACATTGTGCAGTTGTAAAACTTCTACAGGTTTCATGCTGTTCTCACACATATTTCATTGTCCATCAGGGAGAAGAAACGCAGCTTGGGATTTTGAGTGTTTTGAGTGAACGTAAATATCCTGTATATTCTCAGCCCCCTCCCCAACCCCCATTCTTTTTCTGTTTATTTCTTACTTCCTCTTTTAAGAATTATAGTAGCATAACAGACATTTTATTTTTAAGATTTAATTGGATTTTGAATGTTTCACTGCATTATTTTAATAATTTCTTCAGATATATATTTTTAGTACTGTGACTGCAGTCATTTGACTTTTTATGTCGAAGTGTAAACATATTCAAATAATGTTTGATGAATTTAGAAAAAAGTACTTTGAACTTCAATATGTGAGAAGTCCTAATCTTTAATGTATGCCCAAAACTTTATGTACTATGATAGTTTATTTCATTTTATTTTGAAATTAAAAATGTCTACTTTTATTACAAAAAATTAAAACGTTCTCACTTAATGCTTTTACAGCCAGAGTAAAACCCATTGCTCATTTAAGTAAGTCGAGATGTGTTTTCACATTTAATAAGCTTCAGTGGCTCACTAAAATGAGTTGACATGATCAAATCAGTGTTTAGTAGGGATTCTCAAGGTTACTGTGAGCCTGAGAATACTGCTCTTTCTCAGCCCAATATAATTTGTGCATGTGTAACTCTCTAGAAGAGTTATTCGCAGTTGCAGTCACAAGTGCTGTTTCTCTGCAAAAAAAAAAAAAAAAGAAGTCAAAACTGTAATGTACACAATTCTTATAGAAAACTATAAAACTTTTTCTTTAACAATCAAACATTCTCATTAATTGCAATCCAATGTTAAATTGATGAGTGATAAGTTTTGTTTTTTGAACATTTTTAGATGGACAAGCTACTGTAATTGTAGAATGATGCAGAGACAAATGAACCAGTGCTCCGGAAATATCCACAGTGATCCCAAATTTTGGAGCTTCATTTAGTCAAAATCTACACAATAAGACTCAGTGTCAGGTCAGTGTCTTTCAGGTCCAGATTACTATACGTAACAAACCACTTATTCAATAAGCCATGATAAAAAAAATCATAAAGCTCCCTTTTAAAACAAATTTTACAAGTGTCATCCATTTACATAAACACAAAGGTGGCTCAAAAGAGTGCAGTTTACAAAAGAATAAATAATGGCAGAGCTGCATTTCCTGTCAGAATGAATACAATTCAATGAAATCCTTTTGAAAGATTCTTCAAATAAATAAAAAGGACATCTGAAGAGATTGACAATTTGCCACATAGAAAGAACTGCAGCTCAGTAATTGTATGTTTTTTGTATTGTGGGAGTCGTGCATGTAATCTTTTCACCTGAAAATCTGTCCTTCAGATCAGAGTGAAGTGAATAAAAGACTAAGAGCTTCTCAGACAAGTTCTTTTATTCAGTCAAAATCATCTCTGTATAACATGTGTGCCATTTGTGATCGTTTACAATGATGTTCCCTTTCCCAATGGTCACATAAAACCACTTCTTTCATGTTTCTCAGTTAGAACAAAGTCATATGCATCTGTTGCTCTGAAGTAATCATTGCTGGCATATGTGGCTAACTGCACTGCATATGACCAAGGAAAAACAAGGAATTTACCCCAAATCATGAAAACTTGGGACATTTTGTAAAATGCAATAAAATAAATTTTGTTAATTCTCTTTTAAATGTATTTAACTGACAAAAGTTCAAAGAAAAGATTTCCTATTTCACTGAACTTCAGGCAAAATTAACGTGAAACACTTATAGAATTTTAGAGTTCAACTCTTTTGAAACAGCCCACAATAGGTAAATTGGTAAGCTGAAGGTATCGTGAATGAGAGTAAAAGGAGCACATGGGTCATGGCTCACCACTTAGTGCCGAGATAATTGTCAAAATATTCATAAATCACATTTCTCAATGCAAGATTGCAAAGATTTTTGGTCTCCAGAGAAATCTCAGACTGCAAGTACAAGACAGGGTAAGAACCTCTGTTGAATGTGACCTTTGACCCCTCAGATGGCACTGCATGAGAAACTCTGTTAAATACAGCCACATGGGCTCGGGAGTACTTCGAAAAAAACGTTTTCGCTTTACACGCTCTGCTGCTGCATCAAGAAATGCTTGAGTCTCTGTTACACAAGGAGAAATACATCAGATCAATGCAGAGATGCTGGTGAGTTCTCTGGACCCGAGCTCATCTCAGATGGTCTAAAAGACAGTGGAAATGTGTGCTGTGGTTTGATGAGTCCATGTTTCAGCTTGTTTTTGGGAGAAACGGACATTGGGATCTCAGTCCCAAGGACAAAAGGGACCATCCAGACTTTCATCAGCGACAGGTGCAAAAGCAAACATCTGTCATGGTATGGAGGCGCATCAGTGCAAATGGCAGGGGTGACTTGCATGTGTGTGAAGGTATCACTGACGTGGAGGCATATATTGGGATTGTACAGAGACATACACTGCCATCAAGATGACATCTTTCCTGGGAAGCAAGACAATACCAGGCCTTATTCAGCACGTGCTTCATCAGAGTGGTTTCTAAACACCATAGAGTGGATGTGCCGGACAGTCCAGATCTATCTCTTATTGAAAATGTATGGCCCATCAAGAAAAGGAGAATCAGACAATGACGACCATGGACTGTTGTGCAGCTGTCTCGTATCAGGCGAGATTGGGCAAAAATTCCACTTGCAGAAGTTAGTATTCTCAGTTCCAAAAGGAAATTAAAAGGAAAGGTGATGTGACACAGTGGTAAACATGCCTCTATCCCAACTTATTTGGAGTGTGTTTCAGCCATCAAAATCCAAATGTGTTTATATTTACAAAATACAATTAAGTTCATCAGTGAAAACATGACTCCCTCCCCCCCTCCCCCTCCCCCTCCCCCCTCCTTCCTTCTTTCCTTCCTTCCTTCCTTCCTTCCTTCCTTCCTTCCTTCCTTCCTTCCTTCCTTCCTTCCTTCCTTCTTTCCTTCCTTCCTTTCTCCCTCCCATCCTCCCTTCCTCCCTCCCTTCCTCCCTTCCTTCCTCCCTCCCTTCCTCCCTTCCTTCCTTCCTTCCTTCCTTCCTTCCTTCTTTCCTTCCTCCCTCCCTCCCACCCTCCCACCCTACCACCCTACCACCCTACCACCCTACCTTCCTACCTTCCTACCACCCTACCTTCCTTCCTCCCACCCTCCCTTCCATCCTTCTTCCCTCCCTTCCTTCCTTCCTTCCCTCCTTCCTTCCTTCCTTCCTTCCTTCCTTCCTTCCTTCCTTCCTTCCTTCCTTCCTTCCTTCCTTCCCTCCTTCTTCCCTCCCTCCCTTGCTTCCTTATTTTCTTACTTCCTTCCTTCTTTAGTCCATCATTCTTCCCTCCCCCTCCCTCCTTCCTCCTTCCTTCCTTCCTTCCTTCCTTCAGTCCATCCTTCTTCCCTCCCTCCTTCCCTCCTTCCTTCCTTCCTTCCTTCCCTTCTTCTTCCCTCCCTCCCTTGCTTCCTTATTTTCTTCCTCCCTCCCTCCCTCCCTCCCTCCCTCCTCCTTCCTTCTTCCTTCCTCCCTCCTTCCTCCTTCCTTCCTTCCTTCCTTCCTTCCTTATTTTCTTCCTCCCTCCCTCCCTCCCTCCCTCCCTCCTCCTTCCTCCTTCCTCCCTCCCTCCTTCCTCCTTCCTTCCTTCCTTCCTTCCTTCCTTCCTTCCTTCCTTCAGTCCATCCTTCTTCCCTTCCTTCCTTCCTTCCTTCCTTCCTTCCTTCCTTCCTTCCTTCCTTCCCTCAGTTCTGAGTGATCAAACAGAATTTATCATGTTTCTTGCTCTTTCTTAAGATTCATTTATGACTGAATAATAAAGATTTGTTAACTCTCTCTCTCTCTCCCTCCCTCCTTCCTTCCTTCCTTCCTTCCTTCCTCCCTCCTTCCTTCCTTCCTTCCTTCCTTCCTTCAGTCCATCCTTCTTCCCTCCCTCCCTCCCTCCTTCCTCCTTCCCTCCCTCCTTCCTCCTTCCTTCCTCCCTCCCTCCTTCCTCCTTCCTTCCTCCTTCCTTCCTTCCTTCCTTCCTTCAGTCCATCCTTCTTCCCTCCCTCCCTCCCTCCTTCCTTCCTTCCTTCCTTCCTTCCTTCCTTCCTCCCTCCTTCTTCCCTCCCTCCCTTGCTTCCTTATTTTCTTCCTTCCTTCCTTCCTTCAGTCCATCCTTCTTCCCTCCCTTCCTTCCTTCCTTCCTTCCTTCCTTCCTTCCTTCCTTCCTTCCTTCCTTCCTTCCTCCCTCCCTTCTTCCCTCCCTCACTTGCTTCCTTATTTTCTTCCTTCCTTCAGTCCATCCTTCTTCCCTCCCTTGCTTCCTTATTTTCTTCCTTCCTTCCTTCCTTCCTTCAGTCCATCCTTCTTCCCTCCCTCCCTCCCTCCTTCCTTCCTTCCTTCCTTCCTTCAGTCCATCCTTCTTCCCTCCCTCCCTCCTTCCTTCCTCCTTCCTTCCTTCCTCCCTCCTTCCTCCTTCCTTCCTTCCTTCCTTCAGTCCATCCTTCTTCCCTCCCTCCTTCCTTCCTTCCTTCCTTCCTTCCTTCCTTCCTTCCTTCCTTCCTTCCTTCCTTCCTTCCTTCCTTCCTTCCCTCAGTTCTGAGTGATCAAACATAATTTCTCATGTTTCTGGCTCTTTCTTAAGATTAATTTATGACTGAATAATAAAGATTTTTTAACTCTCTCTCTCTCTCTCTCTCTCTCTCTCTCTCTCTCTCTCTGAACCTTGATGGATGGCAGAAGGAAGTGTTTGAGAAGAGGGACATTTTTCAGTGACAGAAGATGGATATGGATTTAAGCAAGTGCCCTCACTGGGGTCAGACGCACTGGATTTCATGCTCACTCTCACAATAGCAGCATTTCTAAAAGCATTTATTCACCAACAAACAAACCATGACACATAGAACTTTGTTTAATGATGCTTTAATATTAATCCTCTTGCTGATCAATATTTTTTTTTCAGACCATGGATGAGTGAAGTCATAAAATTGAACAAAAGCTGCCATAATAATGAATAATGCCCAATAATGAATGTCAGGAGGGGAGTTTAACTGGCCTCTGTTTATGCAGCTTTAGACTTACATCAAAGGTGTATGTAATACAAATTCCATTTTCTCTATAAAAACAGCTGCTGGTTTGCCTATGATGTCAGTTACTTGAGTTATGCTTCTACTGTTAAATGTTGTTATTTTAAGTAGCCACAGCTGTACATTGTTCCACCCTTCAGCCTTCAATTATGTTAAGTTAAAGATCTAGCAATGCTCAGTATGTCCAGACCAAACGAATCAACTCAGCTGGAATTCTAGAGTTTACTGGGAACAGCAGAATTCCAGAGTCCTCTTCGAATCAATCGCTGCCTAGTTTTAGTGTCTCTCTGAAACAGAGGCTGAATTTGAGCCAGTAGGTTCAGGAGACACTCTGATTTCAAAAGCAGCTCTGAACATGCAACCCCCCCCCAAAAAGCCTCTTTGTTGCAACATTGTTTCCTTTTGATCAAAGTTTTATTAAAGAAAGTGTTTTCAGACACTGGGTTTGACAGCTACTGAGAAACTCAAAAGCGTGTTTGGCAGTATGAGAAACAGTATGTTCTGTTCCTTCAGTTGTTTGGACATACTAATTTGTAAACACACGCACGCTTCTGTGTAATGTCATCTGTAATTGGCCATTTCGGTTATCTCAGCTCTCCTCGTTTGAGTCATTATCTTCCTCGTTATGAGATTGTTAGAACACATCTGACCGTGACCTCTGAGGGGTCTCTCTTTGGGTCGTCGCCACGGTAACTAGAGTCCAGAGTGAATGGAGAGGCTCTGACGTCTC
Organism: Squalius cephalus; assembly: GCF_949319135.1. Classification (NCBI taxonomy): domain Eukaryota; kingdom Metazoa; phylum Chordata; class Actinopteri; order Cypriniformes; family Leuciscidae; genus Squalius; species Squalius cephalus. The sequence continues at coordinate 37,561,694 of NC_137126.1, read as the reverse complement.
TCAATTTCCTGTGTTTTAAGAAGCTTATCTGCTTTCACACTCTGGGTAAAAGTGTTTGATAGAGGACATGATTTTACCCAACAGTTAAGAGGCAGAACCTCAAAACTCTTGTGAGACCAGCGACCAGCACTTTCATTAGCAGGAATGCAGAAATGTACATTAGAAAGAACAGATCTAAAGACATTTGCAGGTTTATTCACTGCGAAAGATTGCTGTAGCACATACAAACATTACTGTGGGACATCTGTCTTTAATTTTTCAGGTAATTTCCTGGTTATGTTTGCAGTCTTCCTTCTCTCTCTCTATGCATTTACCAAAAAGAAGAAAAAAACACTTCTTTGTTTTCGTCTTTGTCTTCATCTTCATCTTCATCTTCTTCTTGTTCTTATTCTCTCTCTCTCTCTCTCTCTCTCTCTCTCTCTCTCTCTCTCTCTCTCTCTCTCTCTCCCCCTACAACATCCTTCTCCACCCTCCTTTTCCCAGTGGACTAATGTGGACGTAAAAACTATTTGAACAAATCCTACATCTGGTTGGCTGTTCCCTCCCTCATATACTTACACACGCAGAGAATCAACTCCACTTCCAAAATGGAAAAGTCTGCTGGGGGCTAAGCTTTCTTTGGCTCGTTTTTCAGCGTGAAACTTGTTCCAGGAGTGTATCGACACCTCGGAGGGACTGAAGACTTCTCTAACTTTGCACCGGAAACTGAAAGGTATGTTAAGCTGCAGAGTGCTGTGGTCATTTTTTAACCTTGAAATAAAGTCATCCTGCAAGAAAAATTACTACGTTACCTTAAGTTAACTTCTTAAGATCCTGAATGTAAAATTAGAAGTATATCTGGAAAATATGTAAGGAGATGCATTAGCCAGTGGGATGAATTTCCTAGCGCTATTGCTATTATGATCGTGTCAGATTATTATCAAACTATTAATCTCATTATCTCTTTCATAATTCCAATTCCAGCCTACAAACTATCAAATCAGTTAATGAAAACGATATGATGTTTGCACAGTCTAAAGTATTTATCTTGGTACATGTTTTGCATTGTGGCGTCACTTTATTTCCTTTTCTTTACTGTAATGTATTAGAAATTATAGGAAGTCTCATTTTACTTATAAATTGTGAGTTTGAATGTCATGTTTTCAAGGGAACAGAATCACTCAAATTTGGACTTTGCAGTTCTTCTAAAGCTATATGACGTGTAATATGAAACAAATATGAGGGAAATAGTTTAGATCGTTTGAGTGGTTAATCTATTACTGCATCATTCTGAAAGAACTTACATTTTTCATTTATTATATGAAATAACTAAGCTTTCCAATGACTTAAACAGAAAGTGTGTGAACTTGACCGGCGCAGCATTCTGATTAAGAACATATGCAACATTTGAAATATGACTGGAATTATTTTCAACAGCTGTGAACATTATTTAGGGCTCAGAGTGTGTAATGTTAATCTTCATAAAAGAATTTTCATGACAGTGGTGAGCAAATATAAATTATGAGAAACTTGTTCACTTAGTATATCATATAACACAAGCAGACTCCTAATATATTCAATATTAAAACTTAAAGATATTTTTAATATAAGGAATCATTTATTTACATTTTTAGATCTAATCATAGTTAAAATAACTGGCATTACCTTTAAAAAAAAACTTCAATCTGCAAAATATTTCAGCAGTTGCTAGAGGATTTGATCTTATGTTACTTGATTGTGATTGCGATTGCCAGTGTGTGATTATGTTGTGCAATTATGCATACATTACTTGATCTCATTGGTAAAATATGAAAAGAATGACTTGGCACCTACTTTGTGTTATACATACTATTGGGGAGCAGGACTGAATCTTGTTCGTACACCCCCCAAACTCCACAACTGATATCCTAGCCAATCAAATATCTGCATGTGCCCCCCGCCTATGTTAACAGTAACCAGATGTATTGTGAGCAGCCTACTGAGAGCTATAAAAAACATCTGCGCTGGACCCAAACTCACCAGCTACAGTTACACACATTCACACACTCGCTTTCTCACGTTTCTTTCTCTCACTCATAGATTCTCTTTCTCACACTGACAAGATGTAAAGGAGAGGATGCTGCAACATCAGTCCCAGTGGACTGTCGATGGTCAGTATATGGTGGGATTTTTCCCCTCTGGTTTATAGCTCTAATCACGTAACAGACAGACAATGAGGCTGCACACAACCGTGGGACAAGTGCTTTAAATAGGACTCAAAGTGTTTTCTGTGTTTATTCTGGCAACCTGTGAAATTCAGCCTGTGACTTGTAGCTGTGTTATGACTTTTTCTTTGCTTTTGGGCGAAACGTTCAGGAGTTTCACAATCTTGTATTTTCTGCTTGAGGGGAGGGGATCAAGAAGTTTTAGTGAAGGAGTATGATAGATGATTTTGCATTTTATCACAAGGCTACAATAACATGTTTCATCATTTCTGCTTCACTTAAGAACTTTTTTTTTTCATTACAGAACTTCAGAATCATCTATGTAATCAGCAGTGTCGCCATGGAGACAGACTCCGCCCATAACCTGACTTCACCCGACGTGTCATTGCTGCAGCATAATATGACGAATTCATGTGACTACATGTCTTCCTCAACTTCGCAGTACCAGAAGAAAGTGATTCCCGTCTTCTACAGCCTCATCTTCTTACTGGGTTTTCTTGGTAACATGCTGGTGTTGTGTGTGCTGTATCACAGTTCAGGCCGAAGAACCGTAGCCAACACGTATCTGATGAATCTAGCCATGTCGGACTTGCTGTTCCTGAGTTCTTTGCCATTCTGGGCTGTGTATTATTCACTGGATTACAACTGGGTTTTTGGGAAGGTTATGTGTAAGCTGTGTGGGGGTTTGGTCACTATAAACGTCTATGCTAGTATCTTTTTCATCACCTGTATGAGTGTGGATCGATATCACGCCATTGTCTACCCCCTGCACTCTCAGATCAGTAGGAGCATAAACCGGGCCAGATGTGTCAGCGCCATCATTTGGGTCGTTGCGGCTCTGACCACGCTGCCAACAGTTGTGTTCCGTGACATACACGCTCTTCCCAGTTACAACGTCACGGCTTGTGTCATTTATTACCCCAGCTCCATCTGGCAAACTGGGTTAACTCTTGCAAAGAACATCCTTGGATTCTTCTTGCCGTTTGTTGTCATAGCTACTTGCTACAGCCTAATAGCCGTGCACCTTTTAGCCACCCCGAACAACCTGGAGCAAGACTCTGGCCGATTGGTCCACGTGTTGCGTTTGGTGGCCGCCGTGGTATTGGCGTTTTTCTTTTGCTGGTTCCCATTCCACGTGCTGGCGTTTCTCGGAGCTCTGGCAGAGCTGGGGGTGGAGTGGGATTGTTGGATGCTGCAAGTAATGCATAAACTCCTGCCATTCTTCCTCTGCCTCGGCTTTTCCAACTCTGCCATAAACCCTTTCCTGTACTGTTTTGTGGGAAATCACTTCCGGGAGCAGCTGTGGCAGCTTTACGGGGGTATGCTGACACAGAAAAGAGATTCCATCAGCACAAGACTGTCTTCCTTCTCCAGGAAACTGAGTGACTTCAAAGAAACTGTGCCTATGGAGATTCTTGAGCAGCAGAGCAGCCCGCCGTGAAATCTCGTGAAGCTGTAACCTTTACATGCTGTCATTACAATCTACTGAGGACCACGGCCCTGTCCCAAATGGCACACTTCATATCGTGAGCACCCACTTTGTGGTCGATATGCGCCTTCGATGAGCACTTTTGCCAGGCCCACACTGAAGCGGGCTCCGCAGCAAACTTCTTCCCGACAGTCAAAGCGGCGTTACGTCACGAATGTTTTTAGGGGTGCCATTTGAGACAGGGCCTATGTCAACAGTCAGCATCAGTCAAGTGCATTTCCATGGCCTGCCACTTGTTCAGGATGATCAGTTCAGATGATGTTGTTGGTTGATTACCTTATTTCTAATTATGCAGGAGTTGTGATTAGCCCCACCATCTACAAATAACATTTGGTTACATAATAAAATGTAGAAATATGGCCCAAATATTATTCTTGTGTTGTTCAGATTCTATCCAGGATGAGGAACTTCCTGATTTTCCTGCACAAATCATAGATGATAAAAAAATGTTTTTGAATACAGCTGTACAGTCTTCATTTTTTGCTAACTGGTAATATCAGAGTTCTAAATAACACTCAAATGTTAGACAGTGTTAGACGTGTCTTTCATTATATGGGCAATATCTGCCAGAAAGACCCAACTTCTATCTTTAAGCTGTAATATAAAAAATTACTGTAATGTAACATGCTGTTTAAATTATAAATCATTGTAAATCGAATTATAATTCTACTATAATGGAGCATTGTTAATAAATGGTGTTAACAAGTAAACAATATCACTGTTTTGTTCTGTGACTTAGTTATCCATCCATCCATCCATCCATCCATCCTACCAATTTGGTTAGGCCTACTGTCTCAATGGCTTGTGTCACTTATCTTAAGAGTAGATGCTTAAGTTAACAGACTAGAGCAGATGTAGATCAACACACCTTTCAAGTCTCGTTGGGTCATCTGAAACACCAGCTTGAGTAATGAACATACTTATGACAGCAGTTCTTCTGGAAGGAATCTGGAAGAACCCGCTTAGCATTTAGTGATAGTATTCCTTCTATCTCTGAGAGTTTTAGCAGTAGTTCAGTAGAGATTTATAGCATACATATTTCTCATATTTTACTTAATTCATTTTCTAAAGTCTGTCATTCCCTGTAGACACCCTTGCTGCACACATTTCCTTTAATGTCTTTTTCTCACATTTCAGGAATCCTGTTGCCTTGGTTATTTGAATACATGTCATTCGTTGTTTTCTAAACCTCCACTCAATGAAATATTCAGACATCAGTTCTCCTCAGTCAGTACTTATTTCAATTTCATTTTCTTTATAAAGACAAGATCAAGATTCTGGAACTTTTTAGTTGAAGTTAAATGGATGAAAAATGTTGTATATCAAGCTCCTTCCAACCAAACAGATGCACTTCTGAGATGTAATGAGAAGTCGGGTTACACTTTATTTTAAGGTGTCATTGTTACAGTGTAATTATACAGTTAAGAACTGAGTAATATTAAGCAACTACATGTACTTACTATAGGGTTAGGGTAGGATTAGAGTTTGGTTGAGGGTTAGTTGAATGTAATTAAGCATCATTTACTATTATTACTATGGTAAGTACATGTAACATATGTAACAAGGACACTGTAAAATAAAGTTTTACCGAGATGTCTTGTCTGAAAGCAGTGAAACAGGCTTGAAACTGTAGATTCATCATTCATTGAATGCAGTATGAGCATACATGAGGAGGATGTTTTAGACAGATAAAAATGTTGATAGATAAGAGAAACTAGGGTGTTGCATAATAGTTAAGAATCTGGACCGTTTGGTGCAAAGGTTTCAGGTACATATTTCAATAAAGATTTACAGAGATAACTGTTCCATCACCACTGTGTCCTGCAGCACTAAACTGCTGATCCTCACACAGACCTACTATTAGTGCATCTAGTTTGAAACTGCTACATGACAGTTTTCACACTCCAACCTCTAAAATCTCAAATGTTGTGACTCACTAGAACCACTAGAGCAACATGTAAAAATCATATTGTTCTTGTAAATGTGTAAAGAATCACTCAAATGTTTTTTATATATTATTATTCATTTAACATCTGACTGTGGCATTGAATATGTGACTGTTAATCAAATATATACTTTTGAAAAACTGAGAATAAAATCATACCAGAATCTTAATTTTTCTTTCTGTGAGGTTGAATTTAGGCTTATAAGCCACAAAATACAGATACATTCTAGCCAGTGATTGTAAGTTTGTTGTGTTGATGAAAATAATTTATTAATACTTTTATTCCTGCAGGTATACTGTTCCAGCCTACATACATGTTGCACACTGTACATTTGTGCAAATAGATGTCTGTAAACTTAAGAGGTTAGATGGTCTTTGGTGCACCCCGTTTGTCTCACTTTGTCATTGTTTCATAACACAGTGTCTTGGAACATTTAAACTATAACTGGACTGCAGACAAAACCCTCGCGCACACACAAATATGAACACAGACGTCACTATCTTACATCAAGGAAATAAATTCAAAGGTGTGTGAATGTGAGTTCCCAGCAAGCAGTTTTGCGTTTAAAAGACGTGTAATAGCCGTCCAAACACAGCCCTGACGTCTAGGCGTAAACAAGGCAAAATTTGGGCTGTCAGTGAAAATTGAATAGACGTCTAACCATAGCCCAAGAATAGGCGCACAGGCTAAGCATAGAACATGCCAAAGAAATTAAACCAAACACCTTGTAATCACTGTTGACTTTGCTTACATGATGGAATTTCATACATCTCGCAAGTTATATTGGCAAAAACGACATGTAATCAAATTCAAGGTTATTTTGGCTAGAAGTGGGTTACTCATAGCTGGACTATATCGGGTCTATAGTTAACCTAGATGGTGAAATGACAGCTATTGCTTGCTGAGTTATGTCTAGTTTTTTGTATTATTATTATTTGGTTTGCTTTTTTGGAGGTGTGTGCAGGTGCATGGGAGGTGTGTGTTGTGTGTGTCTGCGTGCATATGAAGTGGTTGCAGTCTGGCAAGTTTTACATAACTTTTTTTACAGACTAAACTGCACAGATTTCTACACATAGGTAAGACACCATATCAGAGAAATGCACTGTCTTGTATGTTTAAACAAATTTAGCGTGTGTGTACAGTTTTGGCAGTAAGCTATGAGGGCCATTTTGTAATGTCCTCTAAGATATAGTTGAAGCATGTCTGAAACCATGCTACTTTAAGTGCTCCTTGTGAAAATTATTGCGTATATGAGAGGTCCTTACTAATATAGGCCTAGCTCTTAGTGTCTAGGTGTAAGGGTGCAAAAGCTTTTCTGTGTGTGTTCTAGAGTTTTTGTTTGAGGGGGTTTGCATTATGTCATACTCATAGGGGTTCTTCCTCTGACTGTGATCAATGAAATTTCAACAAAACAAGCATTGAAGATGATTTCACGGTTCGGGGAAGTGAGGAGGACATCCTGCCATTATGTTTGAGACTTAACCAACAGTGTGTGTGTGTGTGTGTGTGTGATGTTGTACTTTTTGATCCTGAAATGTTTTAAGAAGAGGACATGGCTTTTATGAATGAATTAACTAATCTTGTGATGGCCAGAAATTAAAATATCATATAGGCTATAGTTAAACATGGCAACAAAAAAGAAGACAATTGAAGTGCAGTGATACGTTTTGAAAGGCTATTTTTTGTTGTTGTTGTTGCTTTAAATCTAATAATGCCAGCAGTTTTGTAGGAGGGTTAGCGATAAAGGTAATTATCTTACCTGTGCACGCGCAGTTATAATGGATCAACATCTTTCATCTGTCTGTACAAATAATATGAGACATTTGATTGTTCATCGCGTCTTTCGAAGCATACGCACAACGTCGAGGCCAAATTACATTGACATCGCAAAAGTTGGACTGCTACGATTTCAGCCGAGATAAACCGTTTACATTATTGGCCTATTTAATAAGACGATGTGTTGTTTTAGTCCGACTTACGTCAAACGTTTAAAGTGCATGCACCCACATTATTCAAACGGCAAATGTATAAGCAGAACAGATCCTGTAAGTAAATCCAAACACCAATGAGGTAAAAGTGGGCGTGGAATAAGCTACATCTAGCTTCATATTACTTTGATATCATGCAGGCTAATTAGCTCAAACAAAGCAAAAAAAAAAAAAAAATAAATAAATTCCACAAACACAAATAAACACATACAAGGTCTTGTAGACCATTTGCTCATCACTTGTGTTTGTGTTGCTGTGTGTTTTATGGCCTGCTCTTCCTCTTTGCCATTGTCCTTAATGTCTTCCAGCTCATTTATTTTTGGCTACTTATGTCTCCACTACTTAAGTGCTAAAGGACTAATACATCACAACACAAAGCAAATACTATGTCAAGTGCAATTCCAAACAGTGCATGAAGACAAAAAATATTCACAACACATTTTACTGTGACAGCACCAGAGTTTCTGTTATAGATGGTATGCGAGATAATGCACACACCGGAGACAACAAATATGTGGTTGTGCTGCATTTTTGTTGTTTGTATGTGCGTGGGTAGTACAGAAGTAGTACAGTAGTACAGAAATTGGCACCAAAAAGAAAAAGAGCACATCAAACAATATACCTAGTATGGATTATACTAAAATGGGATATAGAGAAACTGAGGCTGTAACATATCAGATTTTTTATTTCATGTGTTTCTAATATAGGCCTGACTGAGGAAGAGGATCTCACCATGTCCAGTGGTAAAACATGCACAAACACAAACAATAAAACATGCACTTGTGAACAAAACACGCTAACAAAGGTTTTCTGTGATTGTAGATGTTAACAGGCAGTCTGTGTTCCAGGCGATAAAAGTTCGAACCCATTTGAAAAAAGATGGAAGTTGGATTCAAGGATCTCAAGAGGTTCTGGACACTCAGTCAGATGTAAAATGGTAAATGCACACTTACGCTGTCACCTGCTGGCTAAAAGTGGTAGTATCAAAGGTCTTTCCTGTGATTCCATGAACACTAAAAAATGGATCAATGTTAACATCATTGTCTCTTTCCCTATCACTCTCAGTTCATCTCACTCTTTTTTTCTGTTCACTCTCTAACAGTAAACCAGTAAAGCTTGTAAAGCCTAAGAATGAATCATCACCTGAGAGCAGTCAGGTCACTTCCTCCATCATACCATGTTCACAGAGTGGCGCCACCGCCTCCTCCAGTCTGGACACATCCACAACCCCTCAAAGCTCTTATGTCATGTCAGCCTTAAGGACGTTTGAGTGAGAGCTGTTCTTATTTTCCTTGTGTGTTATTTATGTTTTCAATGTTTCTGCATTCTATACATGTTTCCATGCAAATAACTCCAGCTATCTGCACTCCCTTAGGCCTGTGAGCTCAACAGAAAACACACCAGTCAAGAGAGGGTCCCATCTGGCCAAAAGGTCTGGTGGAGCTCTCTGTATTGGATAGAGCCTTTTATCTATTTTATTTATTTACCTTTTATTTATTTAGCCTTTCTTTAATTTCATCATTTGCAAGTTAAAAAAACTGAAGCAGGAATTCTTATATGTTCACACTTATTAATTCATAACAGACTATATTTAATATTTCATGAGGTGTAGAAGAACAATCAGATGCTTCATAATTATTCTGAATGTGTTCCAGTCCATATCCTGCCCTTGAGGACTCCAAGAGAGCACATGCAGAGGACGTAACAGTCAAACCTGTAGAAGAACCACCAAAGACTCCAGCAGATGCTCTTAAAAAGGAAGTAGTGGAGAAACCTGTAGAGAAACCATTGAAGACACCCGCAGATGCTCTTAAAAAAGACATAGTGGAGAAACCTATTGTCAAACCTGTAGAGGAACCGTTGAAGACACCTGCAGATGCTCTTAAAAAGGACGTAGTGGAGAAACCTATTGTCAAACCTTTAGAGGAACCGTTGAAGACACCTGCAGATGCTCTGAAAAAGGACGTAGTGGAGAAACCTATAGTCAAACCTGTAGAGGAACTGTTGAAGACACCTGCAGATGCTCTTAAAAAGGACACAGTGGAGAAACCTGTAGTCAAACCTGTAGAGGAACCGTTGAAGACACCTGTAGATGCTCCTAAAAAGGACGTAGTGGAGAAACCTATAGTCAAACCTGTAGAGGAACCTTTGAAAACACCTGCAGATGCTCTTAAAAAAGACATAGTGGAGAAACCTGTAGTCAAATCTTTAGAGGAACTGTTGAAGACACCTGCAGATGCTCTTAAAAAAGACATAGTGGAGAAACCTATAATCAAACCTGTAGAAGAACTGTTGAAGACACCTGCAGATGCTCCTAAAAAGGACGTAGTGGAGAAACCTGTTGAGGAACCGTTGAAGACTCCTGCAGATGCTCCTAAAAAGGACGTAGTGGAGAAACCTATAATCAAACCTGTAGAGGAACCGTTGAAGACTCCTGCAGATGCTCCTAAAAAGGACGTAGTGGAGAAACCTGTAGTTAAACCTGTAGAGGAACTGTTGAAGACACCTGCAGATGCTCTTAAAAAGGACGTAGTGGAGAAACCTGTAGTCAAACCTGTAGAGGAACCGTTGAAGACACCTGCAGATGCTCCTAAAAAGGACGTAGTGGAGAAACCTGTAGTCAAACCTGTAGAGGAACCGTTGAAGACACCTGCAGATGCTCTTAAAAAGGATGTAGTGGAGAAACCTGTTGAGAAACCATTAAAGACACCTGCAGATGCTCTGAAAAAGGATGTAGTGGAGAAACCTGTAGTCAAACCTGTAGAGGAACCGTTGAAGACACCTGCAGATGCTCCTAAAAAGGACGTAGTGGAGAAACCTGTAGACAAACCTGTAGAGGAACCGTTGAAGACATCTGCAGATGCTCCTAAAAAGGACGCAGTGGAGAAACCTATAATCAAACCTGTAGAGGAACCGTTGAAGACACCTGCAGATGCTCCTAAAAAGGACGTAGTGGAGAAACCTGTAGTCAAACCTTTAGAGGAACTGTTGAAGACACCTGCAGATGCTCCTAAAAAGGACGTAGTGGAGAAACCTGTAGTCAAACCTGTAGAGGAACCGTTGAAGACACCTGCAGATGCTCCTAAAAAGGACGTAGTGGAGAAACCTGTAGTCAAACCTTTAGAGGAACCGTTGAAGACACCTGCAGATGCTCCTAAAAAGGACGTAGTGGAGAAACCTGTTATCAAACTTGTAGAGGAACCGTTGAAGACACCTGTAGATGCTCCTAAAAAGGACGTAGTGGAGAAACCTGTAGTCAAACCTGTAGAGGAACCGTTGAAGACACCTGTAGATGCTCTTAAAAAGGACGTAGTGGAGAAACCTGTAGTCAAACCTGTAGAGGAACCGTTGAAGACACCTGCAGACACTAGTGTAGAGGTAACAGGGAAGAAAATAGTAGAAGAAGTTTCAACAGATCAAAGGCAATCCAGTGGAGCACTGCATGAGAAAACAGCCAAAACTCTACATGAAAATCCATCAAAACCTTCAGGTGCGCTGACCACAGAGAAAAAAGAAGACAGTCCAGTGGAACAACTCATAACAGCACATATAACTGTACCCAGACAAGCAGAAAACCAGCCTCCAAATAATCATGGGGAACTCTCACTAGTATCTGCTCTGAAAACTTCAACTATAGAACCAACAGAAGAGCATCTTGTGGAAGCCCCCGCAGAGCACCACAGACTGAACAGTGAAGCTGGATTGAAGTAAGTCAGTCGTTTATGCAACCCCATTTTCATTTTGATATGACATTTGTTGACCTAACTCATAGGCAGTGCCTAGAAAATTATGAGATAAATTTATTTAAAAAAACGCCATTTTTAGTTTAATGTATGCTTAAGTAAGTCAATTAAATCAGTGTCCATTAAATTTAATCTGTGGCTCTAGAGATTCAGAAAGAGGAATCACAAATGAAAACTTCTAGAAAAAGTTCTTGGCATCTTTATGCTAGAGTATGTTATATTACATTTTTATTTAATTGATTTCTATAGCAGTAATATTCAATTATGTAATTAGACATTAGTTACACAAACTGTAACACTGTAAGTATATAGTTTATCAGTATAAATCAGTACTTATGTAAACACATCAACACTGTCAAATGAAGTGTGACCTGTCTCACTAAATAATTGCATTTATTTTTACAATAAAGTTGAATGTATTAGTATTAGTATTCAACACAGTTTTATTCTTAATAAGACGTCTGTGTATCTGTGTGTCTCCCTTTGCAGTGTGAAAGGTAAAACCATGTGTTCCTTCTGCAAGCTGCCCTTAAATGGAAGTGTGAAAATTACCATCAACATTCCTGACATTTGCTGCCATCCGGATTGTTTCAAGGTTTACTTTTTAAATCTCTTCTTCTTCTGTACTGAACCAGGCTCAGAAGTCAGTGTCTCAGCCTTCCTCAAAGTTGTTTTCATCTGAGCCTTGTCTTGTATATATTTCCACCTGGTATTAAAGGTGCAGTAAGCGATTTCTGAGAAACGCTGTTGAAAGTGGATCATAACGAGCTCCAAAACACACTTGTAGCCAATCAGCAGTAGAGGGCGTGAACACTCATGATGGGGGAGGAGAGAGAGTGAGCAAGAGGGAGATTTGAAGAAAGACTGTAGATGGCTGAGGGACATTACAAAAGAGAAAAGGTCACTGAAAATAAGAAGGGTTATGATCAGGCAAGAGCTTTAGAACCCACGTTCCTAAGCACTAGAGACCTAAGCGAGAAGGCCTGAAAACGGACGCTGAGGTTGAGTTGTTTCTGCACCACGAAATAAGAGAGGAGTCTCTGCAAAATCCGAAACCAAGTGGTCACTGGAGACACGTTAAAGGGTTAGTTCACCCAAAAAATAAAAATAAAAATTCTGTCATTAATTACTCACCCTCATGTCGTTCCAAACCAATAAGACCTTCGTTCATCTTCAGAACACAAATGAAGATATTCGAGAGCTTTCTGACCCCCCATAGACTGCAATGTTATAACAACTTTCAAGGCCCAGAAAGGTAGTGGTGACATTTTTAAAATAGTCTATGTGACTACACTATAAAAAAAGATCTTATTTACTCAACTTCATGCTGTCCCAGACTTTCTTTAGATGAACAAACAAATATTTTTAGAAAAATAATCTATCTAATTGAATGAGTCCATTTAATGAAAGTGTATGGGACCTCCAAAGTTGACGCTTCAAAAACCACACAAAGTGAACATGATGGTAATCTACACAACCAGAGTGGATTAATAAATGTATTCTCAAGCAGAACGAGATTTGTTAAACTATAAACTCTTGCCTCCAGCCAAGTGTCATATTCTGGTTCGAGTTCACGCTGGGCATAAACGGCCGAAGACAATTTATCAACTGTAGTTGTGTAGATTAGGCCTACCATCGTGTTCGTCATGGTTTTTAAAGAGTCAACTTTATACGTCCTGTACACTTGCTTTATATGGACGCAGAGATGGAATTTTTATTTTTATTTGTTTGTGCTTGTCTGAAGAAAGAAAGTCATATACATCTGGGACAGCATGACGGTGAGTAAATCCCTGAGTAAGTATCCCTCTCATTTCTTTTTCCTACGACCATCCACAGCAATAAGATGTGCTGCAGTGTGATCAGTAATGCTTTGTCTCTCTGTGTGTGTTTTAGTGTAATGGCTGCCGCAGTCCTCTGGGTGATCTCTCCTCATCTATGTACCACTATGCTGGGAAAGTCCTCTGCGAGAGATGCTTTGATCAAATCTTCCAGCTCTGATGATTCATCCCCACATTCACCTACTTAAAACAAAGCTCATCTCAAGAGTCTGCCACTACGTTTGCATGAATAAAACACCATTTTCTGTAAATTATCATTGGTGTGTGTGCATGTATTATACAATTTCCCCTTGGGGGTTAATAAAGGATCTCTCTCTGTGTCTGATCAGCATGTTCCTCATCTTCTTCTAACAATTCAGTTTCAATTGTATTTTAATATCCTCTTTAAATGTGATCTGTAGCCGTAAGAAGAATTGACAACACTGATCGTCATCTTTCATTAAAGTTTATTGCATGAGTTTCTATGAAGTCAACACACAATTGTATGTAAATTCATTTTAGTTTGCATTATTTTTATTAATCATTTACAGTTATCAATCTGGCTAGAAATATTTTTAGTGTTCTAAAATGAGCTAGAACAATAAAAAAAAACATTAGTTCCTTTGATCGAGCACCATCATTGAACAGGTTCAGCATATTGCCACAGTTAGTCAAAATATACAACAAATACACACTGACACTAAGAGTGTCTGTAAATACTGAATTCAAATTGACACAAAGAAATCTGCTCACTTCAGTGCTGTTTCTCTGTGTGTCTCAGAATATAAACCAACAACTGACTGAGGAAACGAGTCAAACTCTCAAAAAGATGAAAAATGAGAGAGAGAAGCTAAAATCCTAGCAAACTGCAAGGCATTAATATGACCATGAAGCACAATGAACACAATCATTAAAATGAATAAATGGCCGTGAGAGAAAGGAGAGAGCGGTATGATAATGTGTGTGTGACAAAGGCAGAGAGAAAAGAGACAAATGAAGAAATAGAGAAGCTAGATTCCACTCCTCCAGAGATCTACAGTACAGTAGTTTGTGGTTTTATGTTTTTTCCATTAATCAGTGTTCTTTAGTGAGGTTTGTACTTATTTGTCTCACTAGTGTGTGTGTGTGTGTGTGTGTTGTGCTCTGTATGATAGACCTCTGCAGGGGCTTCATGGCACTCTCTTGCGTTTCCTCACGGGCCACAGTGATGACACCACTGATACCGCTGCAACAGGAAAGCGGGCCTAGCAACACCGAACCTAGCAACGGATTCCCTTCCTTCCGAGAAACCTTAGAATAGCGTAGTTGTAGGGGGTGGCAACCACGTAAATGAACTAGAAAAAATAAGAAAAGGAAAGAACAACCCATAAGTCTGATCAGAAGGTGGCACTGACCTGTTCCTCTGCAAAAGAGGAAATCTGACGTTTTGTGACATTAGTGTTTATATCCCTTTGACACTCACTGGATGATAAACATCAGACAAGGCATGTGATTCTAATAATATCACATCATTTATTTACAACCTAGTCCGTAGCAGAGTACAGTACTGATATTTTAGAGGAACAATCACTTTGGAGCAACTGGGGTTTAAGGTCCTCACTCAAGATAAATTCAGGACTTGATTCTTTGAAAAGGTTGTGAACATTTGTTAATGCAGTAATTCTTTTTTATATATTTTAGGCACATATCTAATGGAGAATTTAGTGTCTAAATACTTTTGGGGGCCATTGAAACGGCAATTTTCTACTTATTCCATTATTTTTACATGTTTGCACCAATCTCACTGTGACCCTCAGCAGGACAGAGGGCTGTCCCGATAGTTATATCTGGAAATAACTAGAGAAATAACTGCTGCCAAATACACAGGAAAGGGAGTAGAGACGCTGGGGATCTGTCAGTAGCAGAGAGGTCAGTTAATGATTGTAAACTAAACATTCCCTTGCTGTACTTCCGTGATGAACTTCATGCTGTTTGACAGCTCTGCACTCTGACCTCAAAGAATCCAGTCCAAATTCAATGGCAATGGAAGTTTGTCAATAGACATAAATAAATGTGTAAATATAATAATCAAAATATGTGTAAATGACCTGTTTCTGTTCTCAGTAATTGCCAAAATTGACCAATCATTGTCATTTGTGATTGGTGGATTTACCAATTAATAATGGATGCTTTCCAGAATGCAAAGCAAGGAGGCCCTTAAAATAGGAACCAGTTAACCACTATGACCTCGCACAAAACATCTTCCACAGGAAATATCAATGACTGAATTTCACGTGTGTAAAATATGAGATCACTAACCAGGGCAAGAAGGGTGATTCCTGCTCCAGCAAATGCACAGATGTAAAGGTCATAGGTCATGTGGAACTGGAAACATGAAAAGGGATATAAGTGATATGCTCTTGAAACTCTGAGTATGTGTGTGTGTCCAGGACTATAACC
This sequence comes from Squalius cephalus, assembly GCF_949319135.1. Lineage (NCBI taxonomy): Eukaryota > Metazoa > Chordata > Actinopteri > Cypriniformes > Leuciscidae > Squalius > Squalius cephalus. The sequence goes on along the minus strand of NC_137126.1, from coordinate 37,546,089 downwards.
ATCTAACCTCTTGTGTTTTGCAGATGTTGGCCAGTGTATTTCCACAAACAATCCCAGGCACAGCATTCCAGGGAAGAAACCCTACATAGAAAAAACAGACATCATGATCATGAACGCACACAGATTCACACACACATGGGCGCAGACGTACCATACATGCGTGGGTCCATGCAGACCCTTGATTGCTGGTTGAACAAGGTGGTTTCCGACAGAATGTTGACTTTGTGACAGGAGCTTTTCATATTAATGAAGAAGAGCACGGGAACGGCGGTGAAGCCAAAGACAACCAGCCAGATCACAGCGAGAATGTATGTCAGGATAATCAGCTGGATGAGAGAGACAAGCATGCAAGTAAATCTTGATATAGCACCTAAACAGTGTGTAAACAGTCCAGATACAAACAAAATTAAAGCTGCAAGCAGCGATGAAAAGGGCCCTCGCACCCCTGCCACCGCCACCCGGCACCTTTAGGAAAGGCCTTAAGATTACACTCACCAAATTTGAAGAGGATCAGATCAAAACTGTAGGAGTTTGTTAAAGTACAACATCAGGAAATGGCAAAAACTGCCCAAAATCTGACAGGAAGTTCAAAATAACTGACTTCCTGTTGTGTTTAGGGCTATGCTCCAAGAGACTTTTTTGTAGGTATTGGGTCTTTACATGTGTGTACCAAATTTCATACCTGTACGTGAAACGTCGAGCCGGGGCAAAATGTAGGGGCAATAAGTAAGCCATTTTGCCCCACCCAATTTTTAAAACCACATCACACGTAAATTGTCACCACTTCTGAAGCGTGTGCAAAGTTTCATGATTTTTCGAGCACGTTTTGTATTTGCCACACTTCCTGCTACCAGCAGGTGGTGCTATTGCTATAATCATAATGAGCATTGGCATGTGTTCAGGACAGGACTCTTATCAAACATGTGAAGTTTGTGGCAGATTGAAAATTGTATGCCTGAGTTACTGCAGGCTGTCTGTGGTTGCCTAGCAACATCAGAACTGCAAGCAACATTAATATTGAACTTATCTGATCATGCATATATCACCAAAAGGCCGAAATTGGGTGAACTAGTGCAAAAAATGCCCGTGCAAAATCAGTTTTTGTGTGTGTTTTTAGTAATTGTTGGTTTGGTGTGTGCTCATTGTTACAATTACACAGCAAAAGTTCAGTGACATTTTTATTTGTGCATGGTAAAAAGCACACAGTGAACTCCGAGAAAACGCTATGCTTGAGCAAACAGTTTGTGAATAGGCAACTACAAATGATGCCCGTGAAAGAGACTGTGAACGCATTGAATAGGATATGTTTAGTTGGTGAATAGCATAGGCTACTATTACACAGTAGCGACAACGTTAAGCGCACCAGAATGAAATATAATATTCAGAAGTAAACACTAACAGCATAGCTGACTTACAGATTCAGTTTACATCCACAAATGAATAAGCACCTCGATTCAGGGAGCAGTGCAAAGTGCCCGTGCAAAATCAGTTTTTGTGAGCTGATCGCCGTCAAAAAAGTTCAGGAGATATTTCTTGCGATGGCAATATGATCAAAAATAACTTTATATTGATTCAATGGATTAATAGCATTTTGAAAAAAAAAAAAAAAAGTCATGAATTTATTGCATTTTTGGGAAAAAATAATCCGTTTTTATAATAAATCTTAAAAAATTCAAATCCAGATTTTGATTTTCAATGTTGTTATAACCTAAAGATGCTATGTGAAAGTTTGAAACAGAAAATAGTGGTTTTCACACATTTAGTGGTTATCTCACATTCGAGAGATATGCGAATAACACACAGACAGACAGACGGACGTTTCTGTAATTTATAGATAGATGGATTTATCACGTTCGGGAACCAAACTATAATATTCAGAAGTAAACAGTGTAGCTGACTGAGTGTTTATGTCAGAATGTTTATTTTTAAACCACAACCTTCTTGGGGCTTCTTTGACCGATACAACTCTCTAATGTCAGAATGTTTATTTTTAAACCACAACCTTCTAAAAATGATATATTTAACGATATCTTTTGCATTTCTCATCCAAACAATGTCAAACTTGGCACTGCACTTACTCGTGCCCGTGGCAAGACACCTGTCGAGTTTGAAATCAATCGGACTAACGGTTTGAGAGATATGCGAGGAACAGACACACACACACACAGACAGACAGACAGACAGACGTTCCTGTAATTTATAGATAGATGTTTGTCAGGCCGCCGAGGGCACACCCTTCGACGAAAACTCTAGATCTTCGCAATTTAACGTCACAAAGGCCTTAAGATTACACTCACCAAATTTGAAGAGGATCAGATCAAATCTGTAAGAGGAGTTCGTTAAAGTACAACATCAGGAAATTATGAAAAATGCCCAAAATCTAGGAGGAAGTTCAAAATAGCTCACTTCCTGTTGTGTTTAGGGCTATGCTCCAAGAGACTTTTCTGTAGGTATTGGGTCATTACATGTATGTACCAAATTTCATACCTGTACGTGAAACCAGGAGCCGGGGCAAAATGTGGGGGCAATAATTTACCGAATTTGCCCCCCCCAATTCTGAAAACCATATCACACGTAAATTTTCACCACTTCTGAAGCGTGTGCAAAGTTTCATGAGTTTTCGAGCATGTTTAGGCCCTCTAAAAAGCGATTCACTTTGGAGAAGAAGAATAATAATAAACGGAGCAAAAACAATAGGGTCCTCTCACCATCGGTGCTCGGGCCCTAATAAAAAGACTAAATCAACTGCTCATAGGTTATCAGGGAGTTTAGATACAACAATCAAGTTGCAGTTGGATGAAATAGTGATCTAGCTGGTGTGTATTTTAGTGTTCCCACACTTTCTGACCTAAGATTCTCCATGACATCTCCATTCTTTTGTGATAATAGGGTAAGTAGTTTTGCAAATCATTTTATAGATATCACATTTTCAAAATGTAATTTAAGCTGAAAGAAATACCTACTGAAGGACTGAGCATAACTGAACAAAGAACACTAAATACAGAAATTCCTATGGGTTAATTTATGTAAAAAAATTATATAAAATGTAATATATATATATGCATTCTTTTTTATTTCTTTTCCATATCCTAATATTTCATTATCAAGAAAGATGCAAAGGGAAAAATTCACAAAAAGCATCTCACGCACACGCACACACACACACACACACTTACAGTCAGGCTCAGGCCGCGCCCGAACTGGGTGCTCCTGAATTCTCCGAACGTCTGCTTTACTGCACTGGTGGTGTAAAAACCTTCAGCCAACAGCAACAATCCATAGAGGAAAAAGAAGGAGGCCAGACCGTAGATCACATACTGGAAATATTTTATACTGAAACACAAAATATGGAACAATGACACAAACAATCATAAACAGACCCACAATCACAAAAAGAAAGAGAAAGACAATCACTCACAAGTCTGCCAGCACAATGAAATCCTGGACGTCCCTTGCGAAGTAGAGCTCTATGAATGTGTGTGTGTGAGTGAGCGCCTCATGCCCTCCCCCACAGAAGAGTGCCACACCGGTGTAGCAGAGCAGGGTGGCCAGCAGGCTGGTGTAGGGCACGGCGCCCAGGCAGCGGATGCAGCAATCATAGCAACCTGTAGGTGAGTGATATATCAACACACACACTGCACATGCAGCACACACAATACACACACACATTTACACACACACTCTATTCTAACAGTGCACAAGCGCACTCATGATCATCTAGAAAGCTCACCGCTGACCTATAAATGAGCATGCACACTTAATACAAACACCGCTAATGTGCTTTTAAGAGTTAGTTGGCCTACAGTAAGTCAAGGACGCACAAAAACATGCACACTCATACACACACAATGTGCTCTGTCTATCTGACTGACACATGCACACACTTTCAAACAGTCAGCGTATCATGGAATCACAAATGAACAAGCCAAAATGCAGGCGATCAAAAAGCCCTGCTCGAAATCTCGAACCACAGAAAGAAACCCAAATGACAAAAACCTGAAAGTAACAAAGCAAACTTCGCGAGAAAAAAACAAAACAAAAAGATGAATATGCGCTATATGCACCAAAACATTTAACAGGCAAAACAACTATATCAATAATAAAGCAACTTAACCAAAAGAAGCCAAACAATAAGCAGCAGAAGGCTCAGCTATGAAGTTCTGCAGTCCCCAGCGTGTGAGAGAAGATGATGCGCCTCGGGTCACCTAGCGCTTTACACAACCACGGCTGTTTCACTGGAAACATGGACACTGCTGAGCCGAACCCACACCAGGAGAGAGCCGTGAAGACGCTTGTCCACTCACTCCACAGAGATTTCTGTCCTCTGTTGCTCTAATTTCTCTTTCTTTCTTCAGATACACTCCACTGTCCACCTCAAGGAAGAAAAAAAACGCATCGCTTAAGCTGCTCCTCTCCCTCCCTCACTTCTTTCTCTCCTTCTCTCCCTCCCTCCCTCTCTCTTTCTCTCTTGCCTGAGTAGCCTGGTGTCAGGGTGAGATTTGGAGGGGGGGGGGGGTGTTGCGTTTTCATGTGTTTGAGGTTTTGTGGTCAGTAAAAGAAGCACTTGTGACAGGCATAATGGCTTTTGTTTTAACAACAAAACGTATCATTGTGAACAAACACACACACACACTCACAGGCCTCAGCAGTGGAGTGCGTCATTGCATTTCAACCCATAGCGGCACAGACAGACACATACTGACACCACTAGGGTTACAATTGGGATCATGGCAGGTCACCCAGCCTTTTACACTCTTTTTAGACTGTTTTTTGTTTTTTTGCTTATCTTCTCAACAAGCGTCAAAAATGCCTCTCACAATAATCTCTCACAATAATCACAATAATGATTACTATACGGAAGACACTTATTCATCACACCCTCTGTTTGAGAATCTGCTTTGGGGTCTTAAATGAACTTAAATGGGATAGTTTACCCAAAAATTAACATTCTGCCATAATTTTCTCACCCTCATGTCATTCCAAACCTGTATACCTTATTTCTTCTGTGGAACACAAAAGAACATACGTTGAAATTCAGTGCTTTACTTTTTGTCCATACAAAGAAAAGTCGTTGGGGTCCAATGTTGTTTGGACACCAGTGTTCCTTTGCGTTTTGGAGAAGAAAGAACAACAAGTTTGGAAGAACTATTCCTAGTTTTGAGCAGAAAATGACACATTTGCTATAACAGTTCAAACTGAAAATGTGATTCTGCAGAAGGCTGATAAGCTCTTGTCCATCTAATCTGCTGTCAGGCACTGCAAAAATAATAATAATACAATGCATACATGTTAATCCTTCATGCCTATTTTTAGACTGGCACTGGGCCATACAGGATTCGCCCACAGAGAAGAGAATATTTGACCTAAAGACCTTATGTGACCTCTGGCTGGAGTCTCCTGAGGTTACTGGTCGTCTCACCCACACCTCTGAGGCGTCGCAGAAACTGGCTTTGCCAATCAAAAGCAGAGCCAGCTGGTTAATCAATCAAAACAACCTTTCTAATGAATTAGAATCCATTTAATACCTTATTTCCCCTCCATAAGTACAGGAGTGATGCTTCTAAGCTTCTTCTGACCAATCAGAAGCCATCTTAATCTTACACACTACATACATAAGGATCATTAAAACACTTCTATGCATTTATCTAAACAACTAATATCACATGCAAATCACAGACAGAACGATCAATTCAAATTCTGCCAGTAAATATGAGAAAAATGATGAAAATCATAGCCGTGGTTAAAAATGGGTTCAGGTGAGTTCAGGTAGACTTACCCATGTGAGTATGTGTGTGCGTACCGCGCTCTGTCTCTCTGATGTGCCGTGTAGTTTAATCTCTCGATGCTTTTATGATTCTCACTCACGCTTTTGTCCCTGGAACAATAAACAAACCCCTTTGCTCTCTCTCACAAACAAACACACTCACACACACACACACACACACACACACTGGGGCAGATCTTAAAGATGCAGCGCCCTCTTTCACTGCCATGATAAATAAAGAGTAAGTGTGTTTGTGTGTGTGTCAGTGCAATGAATCCTAAATGTTCTCATGCGCATGCATGATAAAGATGAACAAATGGGCCAAAACACTCATGCACAAACGCTAGTATCTCTTACGTTTGGCCTCTTCACAAGTTCTACATAAACATCCATGTACACACACACAAACACATTTGCTTCACTTTCTGCATTTCCGCAGTTATTGATTTTATTTTAATTACATTTTTTTACAAATTAGGATGTCCCCCCCAAAAAAGTTATGGTCAGATTTAACTCACTTCTAGGTACAAATTTGTTTCCAAAATATGGTTCAGTTTGTACACACACAGACAAATTTTGAAGCAAACCGAGGGCGGTGTGACTAAGTCAGTTTGGGACAAAAGACCATTCAATACAATACTACAGCTGTCCGAATTAGGAACACACAGACAATTCTCTCTTTTAGTAACACACACACAAGCACACATGCGCGCGCACACACACACACACACACACACACTCTTGTAAGCATTGGGACTTATGTGTGATTTGAAATAAATGTTCTGATTTTGTGCGCTCCATTAAAAGTATCTGTCAAAAACCCAGGTTATTACACAGGTGTAATTTACAAAGTGTTATCATATTAGTGAGGAAACCTCAAATAGGCGATGGTTTATAGGCAAGTGTTGATATTACCTAAACTGCTAACTTTCTCAAAAACCTGCTCATATCAGAAGATTTAGCCTATAGCAAAACATTGTTTGGCTCATTTATGCAAGGACCACTGAAATGTTTTTTTTTTTTTTTCCCAGAAATGTTGACCTTATAATAGCCAAACCTTGGGCCGGTTGCATTGACAAAAAAAATTTTGTTCATAACTTTTTTTTTTTTTTTTTAAGGTGTTTTTAATTTGTATCAAAAAAGTAAGTCGGATTTCCCCTTGGCTTTCTGCTAGTTAGTTCTTAAGACTTAATGATTCTTACGATCATTAGGACACATTTCTCAATACTTAAAGGGGACCTATTATGCAAAATTCACTTTTGTATGGTGTTTGGACATACATGTGTGTTGGCAGTGTGTGTACACAACCACCCTACAGTGATAAAAATCCACTCACTCGCACTTTTTCAAATCTCTTCACACAGTGATCATAACATCAGTCTATGTGGGCTAAACTGTGGATCATTTAACATTGCTTTGGCACAAAATGCTTTCAATGACTAGATCTTTCAAGTTACATAAATGATTTTCTCACTCAGACACAACAAGCATTACTCAACAACTTTTCAAAACTATTAAACTTAAGTTCAAAACCTAAATGAATAAGACCAATATTGAAATATATTCTGAATCTTAAAACTTAAATACTATCAAAACAATTTGATGTAGCTGAACAGCTACACAAGTGTTAGTCTCTCAATTTCATTACCATCTATACAAAAGGGGAAAACTTAGGAATAATTTTGTACTGTAATGTAAACATGGAATATGTAAAATACTACTGCAGTGAATTATAAGCAGAAGAGCGTGTCATTCTTGTTTTGTAAGACATTTTTACAAAAGCAAGGTTGTTAGTGTTTTTTAGGTCAGTGTTTTATTAGTGACAAAGTGTGTTTGTTGGTCGAAAACCTTTGCTATTGTGTTATGGAATAGGCTAGTTAACTGATTTGAGACATAGATGAAGTGTTTTGGTAGTATTAGTGCATTTTGAATGTGAAATTAACTGCTGTGCCATGTTAAAAGTTGGTTAGGAGAACTGTGTGGAAAAAAATACCTAAGTATTGAGAAATGTGTCCTAGCGATTGTAAAAAACGGCAACTTGTTGTGACTGTTTATGCCACTGGCCCATAGGCCTATATTGCACAGTCGTATGGAGTCCGAGCACAGTCCGAGTGGTAAGTAGATAGGCTAATAGATTTTTAATTTTGTGTGAAATATTCCAATACAAATATTTTGTTGTAGACCTAGTTAAGATTTTCCTGTAGCTCTTATAATCGCAAAAATGTTTGCAAGAAGGTTTTCTCAGGTTCAGTTCTGACAAACAACGTTCCCTGAATGTTCCCCGATTTCTCTTGAGATCAAAAACTTCAGTCTTCAGACTCCAAATCAATCTTGATAAACAAGGAGCAGGAATTTTAGGCAAACTCAATATTTACTGCAAATTTGAGGCAGAAATGTACAGAGTATAAAAGAACAGACTTCTGCAAGCCGTTGAATCGACAGACCTGAGCAGCTGCACATCAGGTCACCCTCATCCAGGAGAGACACACTGCTGTTTCCAACACATGCATCCAAATGCCATTGTCTTTCCTCTTCAAAGTCCAGATGAACTCAAATGGTGGTAAATACTGCAAATTCTTTTATAAAGCTGTTGAACTTTCACATAAACACGTTAACAGACAAACGTTCTGCTGGTTACCAAGGAAACTATCGCAAATTTGGCACAAAAATCATGGCAGGGGTGGTTAGCATAGAGAATCTAACCATCTGGCAGGATATGACACCATGACTACACGATTGTACCCCTGTGCAAACTCTGTGCAGCTCCGTAGTAAACATGATATTTTAGAACGTCCTTCATCAGAGAAGCCCAGTGTTCAGTGCAAATCACCACATTCATGTTTCACGGGAAAGATTAACATTTTAAGTTCTCAGCAAAAGCCTGTAAGTCATATCACAGCGTGAGTGATGTCATATTACTGTATGAGTGATGTCATCATATCACTGATAAATACTGTAGAAACTCAATGCTTTCAAATTGAGTTCGAACATTTTCACAAAACATATCAAACAAACTCAGATACAATACAGATTTAAGATGATTGAAAAGCATTTTCACAAAATGATAACATTTAGCAAGACACAAATTGTCTAAAGATGCTTAACTTGAAAATTACACACCCGCTCTCTCTCACTCACGAATAATCTTCACACACGCCGTGTTCCTTAAAATACTCGACGTTATGTGTTCGTGTAACCTACAACTAAATGAATCGATTATACCAAAAGTAAAATAGCCATCACAATTCACCCGTTCATAGAGAGAGAGAGAGAGAGAGAGAGAGAGAGAGAGAGAGAGAGAGGTGGTATAAAATAGTACATTTTTTGCGATTATAAAGAAAGAAAGAAAAATGTTTAGGATTTAAAATCATTCTGGGCTTCAAATGACCTTCTTTGCTATGGATATAATCTGATCTTAAAAACGATTAGAAATAATTTTTTTCTGACACATTCAAAAAAGCTGTCTGTACATTGACGTTAATATATGTTATACTGTACAATAGCCATTAATATGTTTGTTATTACAGGTTATTATTATTACATATCTTAGAATAAGTGCTTGCTTGGTTCATAATGGTGAACCACTGATGGGACTCCAGCGCCCCCTACTGTTCTTGCGGATCAAACCACCTGCAGGGTTTTTAGAGTCTTGCAGCACCACCTAGAGGCAGCAGCGGTACTACAGCTCACCCTCCAGGTAATCTGCTCGTTCTTTCTTATTCCACAGAGAAGTTTCTTAACTGCTCATATAACGTGAATATTGTCTGTATAGACATAGGTCAGACGTGAAGCGGTGCGTTCATACTGAGCCGTACTAGTGTGCTGCAGACAGTGACACTTCCTTCTGGCTTATATTGTTTGTTTCCTTCTGGTTTATATGATTGTTTCTGATGTTTCTGTTTCATTAGTGCCCTAAATCAGAGGTGATTGTGCTCATGTTATTATTAGTTTCACCTGCTATTGTACTTTCGAATACTGCTAAACAGTTTGCACCGGATTGATCTGGTTTTACAGTAATCAGTCGCTGTGATTGTGTTGTAAGGATTTGTGGGATGTGAGTGTTGTGTGTTGCCGTGTGGAGTTTCTGTTGCATGTTATACACGTGTTGTTGAGTGTGGGTGGGGCAGGCTGGTGGAGTTGTATCCATGTGTGAAGGTGTTGTAAGGGTGCATGCTGGGATACCCCATCAAAGAATTAGGTGACATGGTAATGGTGTTGGGCGTCATGGTAACACTATTGGGTGTCAAGCTAACTGTGTTGGGTGTCATAGTGCCGCTGTTTGGAGTCATGGCGACAGAACTGGGCGTCATGAGTGGAATGTCATCCGGCGAGCGGCGGAGTGTGAGGGCGTAATCCCGTGGAGATGACGCCGGGGTCAAACGTAGGGGGTCGCACAGTGACCCCTCCTCTGGGTTACCCCCAGAGATGGAGGTGGGTGTGTAGCTGAGGTCATTGGGCGGGGTCTGGCGCTGAGGTGCGGACTGAGGGGGTGTGTCCTGCCGACTGCGTTTGTCCTTGCGGTAGTAGAGCGCAGCAAAGGCCAGGACGTTGAGGAAGAGGAGCGACGCTCCCACAGCGATCGTGACACTCAGCTCCGTGGAGTAATCGCGTGGATTGGCAATGACCAGTGGTCCACTGCGTGCTGTGGACTGGGGGGGCTGTTTACCAGGGGTACGAGCCTTGTTGCCTGGCCGCGGCGTAGCACTGTGAGAGCTGTGTGTGGTCAGAAGAGGTGGAACCCGCGTGGTGGTGGACGTGTAGTGGAACATGTCATGCAGGTTGTACAGGTGAGGTACCAGGTGCTTCCAGAAGGCCACTTTAGTAGCTCGATAATGATCCCGAACACGAGGCTTCAGCCCAATATGCAGATACAGCTGGTCGTGAGGACCGTACTTGGCCCATGTCACTTCTTCAAAACGGTTTGCCTTCGTGTGGATGAACTTCGTGTCTTGAGGAACTGGCTTGTTCGGATCCCTAAACAAACAGATACACAAAAATACAGTTAATTAATTACATTTGAACTATATAAACTATATAAATATTATAAAATTTAATCCTGCTTTTTTTTTATTGTTTTAGTACATTTTAAAATTAATTTATACTTTATCATGCCATATTCAGTAATATTCAATCATTTCTGAAAATTTATATCAAACTGTAACAGCAAACTTAGAACAAATGGTGCATTAAATAGAGCAAAAGTGACAGACATAATTTTACAAAAGATTTCTACAAAAATATTAAGCAGCACTACTGTTTTTAACATTGATAATAATAAGAAATATTTCTTGAGCTGCAAATCAGCATATTAGAATGATTTTTGAAGGATCATGTGACACATGACTGAAGTAATGATGTTGAAAATTGAGCTTTGCCTTCGCAGGAATGATCAATTATTTTAAAATATATTAAAATATAAAGTTATTTAAAACTGTAATAATATTTCACAATATTACTGTTTTCACTGATTACAAGACTCAAAATATCTTACTGACCCCAAACTTTTTAACAGTATTTAGTGAATAAATATGTAGGCTATTATTTGAAACACATATCAAACATATACAAGATTTATCAACACAAACAAATTGTGAATAACAACATATGAAACTATCCCTGTTGTGAGCTGATGTATGTGTACAGTATGTATCTACAGGTGCATTGTTTTAATGCCACTTTCTTTCCACCAGAAGGCACTGTTTCATTGATTTAAATGCTGATGCCCTGTTTTACATTGTAATTTACTTATAGCACTGCTCCTCCCCCAGTTTCTAGCTATGCTCCCTGTGACCTACTTCAAGGTCACAGGGACTGTTTACATGTTTACCTGTCACACTTGTTTTACCATTCCCTGGTGGCTGGGAAAGATGGAAGATGGGAGCCTGTTGTATTGTGGCAATGTGCTATGGTGTAAATACTATTATATAATGCCTTTTTACTGCATTTTTTCACGCATTGGACTGTGAACAAAATTTTTTTTGTTTAATGATTGCATAATTGATTACAGAGTGGCATGTATTTGCAAAAAAATAAATAAAAAATCTTTGACTCTTTTAGTTGTTATATTGTCAATGATAATATTTCACTTTGTGTTGCTTAATTGTGCATATTTCTTTGATTGGTTGCTCTAAAGAGAGTGTTCTGTTTTACCCGGTCTTTGCAAAGTTGGTCCAGTAGGTCATAACGACGGCACTCAGCATGATATCATTTCGGGAGAAGTTGCAGGGAAAGAGTTCAGTGGGACCAATAAGCGGAATGCCGAACACATAGGGGAGCTCATCTCCGTGTGCCGAGTCCGCCCATGGAGGCTTCATAGGGCTCTGGCAGTGATGGTAGAATGCATAGAAGAAGGTCGGAGAACCGTAACGTGCATGCAGGTCGGCCGTCACCACAGCTGGCTCCACCCACTGGTGATCCGTGAACATGGCCACAAGGGTTTTGCGGCGGGTCTCGGGATTGTCTCGATCGGCCCAGTCAGTGTACATAAACTTTATGGTCTCTCTGAGAGTGTCCTTCCCTTCTGGATAACCGTAGAGACCGTCCACAAAATCAGATACTGTGAAGTCAAAATCCGAGCCAGAAACTCCGCCCTCTTCTGGTTCCACCACACCCTCTACGAAGCGGAAGCCCTCGCCCTGGTTGACGCCCAACATGATGTCATAGTTAAGGAACTCCCCCTGCTCCATGAGCACTTCAGGGTCATCCGGGATGAGGTCACCATCAATGACCGGGCCAAAGGCCACGTGGAAGCGCGCTGGCTGAATTTCCTGCTCCACCAGTTCCTTGTAGCTACGCTTCTGCATGCAGAGGACCAGGTCCTGCATAAAAAACACAACCATTATATCTGCCTCCTCACCTACACAACTGCTAAAAATGGCTAGTCATTAAAATGTAGACACTAAAATAAAGTTAAAAATAAATGATTACACTGGCAACCAATCAAATTTCACAACTGCATTGTCACCCCCTCCTTAATTACTCAACAATCATCAATCAGCAATCAAATTAAAACAATCATCTTACTTGTGTGTCAAGGACATTACAGCCGACACGCTCTGCGAGGAGACGTGTGTATTTCACAGGCTGATAGTTCACTGACCAACTGGACAGCGCTGAGCCGCTCTGAATGATTGCTCTGTGGAACAAACCTGGAGAGAGAACAGAGAATGTCAGAAGAAAATAAAACCGTAAATGCCATGCCAATATTCCAAATCAGTAATTATATTAGTATCCTCAGAGGGCAGAGTTGCAGTATCTTTCATCTGTCATGAAAGATGGGTCCATCCACATCCTGGGCTTACTCTGTGTATCCTCACATCCTTCAACCACATTACTTTATTTTTTTTCATCCACTCTCAATTATTAAATGAGATGCTTTTATACAGTATCAGTACATGCTGGGCAGGTTATTTCTTCTTGCATGTGCCAAATAATCTGTTTGCTCCATTGCTAGAAATGAACTTTTTTATTAAGGGGCGATTGATCTTCAGGGTCATTTTTGCTTTTATGGTGCCATTTTTTTCCTGACCATATACAGTTTCTGTCATATGTTCCAATTGAATACATTCTGTCTGTTTCTTAAGTTTGATGCTTCATATTCAACTGCACTCACAGTTTTGTAATCAGTTAGATAATATAATATTAGTTGGCTAACTCCCATCTGGTCGGGGGTGGGCTTTTTTTTATCATTTAATATTTCACATTCAACTATCTCCTCTGAGACAGCGATTACAGATATCGGACAGCTAACATGTCTATAGAGACACTAATCCCAAACTCGATAGTCCTAGAATACAATATCATGACAGTCAAATATCATCAGATGTTCTCTGCAAAGCACGAGCCATGAGTCATCACTATTGTGGCCTTCAGCAAAACACTTTTAACCCCTGATTCCTCCAGCAGGACTGTTGCTGTGATGAGCTTGTGCCATGACTCTATGGTTGCACTGTACGAAAGTCGTGTAAACAAGTTTCACCAACCTTGATCAGGTGACTAAAACATTTCTGTTCTAATCAATTCTACCACATCATTTCAACCAAGACAAGCCTTCCATAATTAGCACATGCATTTCTGACTCATGCAAATGACTCTACAAGGAAACAGTGAAGAGAAACTACTTCAACAGCTACATCCTACTGGGATGCTCTGCTTGGTGTAAAACATGCCAATCACCCACCAGATGGGAGCTGAATTTTCCTGAATTTCGGGGATTGAAGCTCAGCTATTATCAGAATCAGAAAGAGCTATATTGCCAAGTGTGCTTGCACACACAAGGAATAAACCCTGGTATTGAAGCTTCCAGTGTACACTTAATAACATATCAAGCAGAATAAAAAAAGTCTTAGATCAGGGGTTTTCATTTTCATTTAGCAAATGACTATAAATATGATGTAGAGTATAAAGACCCATTTGTACTGCATTAAAAAAATTAGGTGTGATAACATGCTGTTCTTAAAAAGAAATCATTTTGATATATTTTATATTATTATAAATAATTTATTTATTATATAGTTTTTTAAAAACTGTTTTTAAAGATTTTATTGTGTCACAGTAAAATCAAAGCTAATTTAAATATTATGTGGAAATATTTACCAGTATTAAGTAAGACTATATATCTTTTTATACTCACTATTAGAATAATTTCATGTGCATAAACCTTAAACTGTGTTGAAAAAAACCCAAAACATTATAATATCTAATCTTTGGTATCCTAGTTTAAAAACCCCTGCTTTTTGATGGCACTGCAACTTATGTTAGCATAGTACGGGAGTATAAAAAAAAATCAAATAAATTAGACTCTTGTTTGATAGAGTGGATGAATGAATAAGTGTCACAAAATGCTCACATCAGATAATAAACCAAAAAATGAAATAAATAAATAAAAAGAAGAAGAGGTTTTTTTTCCTGAAATTTCCTCTATCGCTGTCATGTAGAAAATATTATTTGACTCAATCCAACGCTCTGGCATACAAAATGAAACGGAATCTACATGCAGATTTAATCCTTTTTATCCTTTATCCTCTTCTGTAGCAGAGACTTTCTAGTGAACAGTAAAATTGATTTTTGATTGTTTGAAGTCATACTGCATATTTCACTCGGTCTGGAACAGTCAGAATAATTTAAAGAGAGCTTAAGTCTTAATGACTTAGTATCAGTGTATTTCAGAGAAGCAACAAAACCATAGAAACCACAGTTAAATGTATGGAGGGTAGAGAGAACGGGATGTAGCTTAAGTCCAATCATTTTGAACATCTCCATAAATGATATAGCAACAGTAGCGGTGCAGTCTGCCACCCCTGACCTCACTCTATACACACTGAAAAATAATGTCTGCTCAACGGGGATGACCTGTTCTGCGGTCCCCACACAAAAAAAGGACGCTTTCTTCTGGAGCAATAACTGCAAAAATTGTTAGTGACAGTCAATTTAGACAAGAACAGAGATGTGGTTTTCCGTAAGAAAGCAGGATTTCTAGGAAACGGATCCCAGTTTTGGTGGAGGTGTCCTAAAATACACAACCACCTAGAAGTGCCGCTGGGTTTTATTCTGGCTGTAAATGCATTCGGTGAGAAAAGAGCTATAAAATTATACAGTATGTACAAAATCAGGGTTTGCTAAACTATATGTATCAGCAAATGCATGCGTCAACTATCATTAGGCTATGAAATAGGGGGATCAGCGTCCAATTTTCAAAAACTGACAAAAAGAGGGAGGGAGAATACAAAACAGTGAGAGAAAGAGATGAAAAGGAAGAGGAGTTATCAGTACTGTACACCGAAGCAAAACGATGATGTAGGATCAATATCCCTGCAGGTGTGTGCGATTGACTCTGATCTCTGTAAAACACTCTTTGCACACACGCCTTGCAGTGACAGACACACCTACACACACTTGAGGCCCACAACAGAGGGATAAGGCTGATGAGGCAGGAGACAAGTTACCATGGTTACAGCAGAGATTACCGTGGTAACGGAAACTCGAATGTGACAGTGGTCATGGTTGCAGAGGCAGCTGTCTCAGCAGTTACAGACTGCAGAAATACACTATGTACTAGGTAATACACACCTTTAACTGATTACCATAAGGCCTTACAGAGGCTATCATTAAATAAGAATAATTATAGAAAATGACTTTATTACCAGGAATCCAATGAGGAGATTTTAAAAGGACATATTTTTGTCCATTATCTCTGTTTTCCAAACAATTCATTGATATTTAAATGTATGCATTACTATTATTATAATTTAATAATATTTTGATATTGTTTTTATCAAAGCGTACTCACTGTCAGGTCCCTCTGTTTCAACGTGTTCATGAATGATGCTGATCTGAATATATAAACATTTGGAACAGTAGCGAGGAGAATTTCATAGCATCTGTGAGTGACATTATATGTTTATATGCTCACACTTTAGTTTAGGGTCCAATTCTCACAAATAACTAACTATTAGCTACGACTTTTGCCTTAATAAACTCCTAATTACTGCATATTAATAGTTAGTAAGGTAGTTGTTAAGTTTAGGTGTTGGGTAGGATTAAGGGATGTAGAATATGGTCATGCAGAATAAGGAATTAATATGTGCTTTATAAGTTCTAATAAACAGACAATATCGTAGTAATATGCATGCTAATAAGCAACTAGTTAATAGTGAGAATTGGACCCTAAACTAAAGTGTTACCATTTATATGTTGAGGTGTCTGATCTCTGACCTTCAGAATGGTGTGAAAGAGTGAGCAAACTGACACAGGATGCTCCGATTCCTGAGCCAAATACGGTCACGCGGCCTGGATCACCACCGAAATATCCAATATTCTTATTGATCCAGCGGAGAGCCTGAATCTGATCCAAGAGACCATAATTCCCTTTAGCGGCCTGGTCACCCGTGCTTAAAAACCCTGGTACAGAAATAAAGAGAGAGGACAGAAAGATTTGACAAACAATACTCCTGAGAGTGAAATCTCTTTGTTTTATTTTTGTGTTTTTTGGCAGCTGAAAACAGGTGAATTTACTGAAGCTTAGAGAAACAGAAACAGATGTCTCACTGAGATTATGGGTATCATTTTTTCTAATCATGCATAAAATAAATCCTTAAACCCTGAATATTGCTGCACAACCCGAGAAACGTTATGAAAAAAGCTGCAGGTCTCCACCAAGGAGGTCTATACCAAATGCCTGCTACCGACTGTGCGATTTCAGCAATCCTATAAGATCATTACAAATCACACTGTACGACATGGATCTGATAAACTTGGGTACGACATGAACGTAGACTGTACGATGATGACACCTATTGAATCACAGGCAATGACGCAAGTTAGTATGGAAGAATAAAAGGTCATCAGCATGAGCTATTGGTAAACAAATAGAGCAAGATGAACCGCACAATTGTGGTTTTTATGTGCGCTAAAAAAAAGGAGGAAGCGAAAGAGGAGAATATGGACGGTCATGGCTAGGGAAAAGAGGCCAAATTGCCAATTTTGCAAATGGAGCTTGAGGTAAGTAGTTTGTCGCGTTGATCAATACACCATTTCATGTTGAATTCTTTGGGCTAGGCAGTAGACGTGGGTCTTAGTAGCAAACACACTCACTGTGAGATGATCATGTTAAATTTTGGACACTGTCATAAAATTATCGCAGGCTATCATTAGTCGCAAGACCGCGACAACAGACATCTTTGATCCTCTCTCACTGTACGACGTAGGACCACCGTTTAGGAGCCACGACCACATAAATCGCTATGATCGATTGGTCATCTTTTGTCTGGGGCAGCCCAAAATTGTACAATGTGTACCGGACATAAAGAAAGCCATCCATAAGATTCTGATTCATTCATTGGCAGTTGTTCAGCTTTACTCTAGCTATACTTTGCTTTAAAAAAAAAACAAAAAAAAACAATCAGGTTGTGTAGTTACGACATCTACTAGCGGGGGCTAACTGGGCCATGCTAAGCAGCTAAATCAAGACCCCCCAGTTGGGGTTGGTACAAGCCATTGGGATTGGTCGTGTTCTTTAGGGGCTGCATACAGCCTTACCAGTGATATTTAGGACATCTTTGTCCAAGATGTTGTTTATCTTGATTTTATCTTGTTTTATATTGATGAAGTTTATCTAATCTGTTGTACTGTAACTGTTGAAAGTCTGGATTTGGGTACATGATCGCTGCCTATTAAAGACACAGTCTTTGAGTGACTGAGTACTCTTTTGAGTACATTTCTTTCATTCAGAGGTTTTATTGCAGCCGACAGGTTATCAGTGATGGTAAATGTAAGGCGATGATGCCTGTTTGCTTTCAGAGATGACTGCTGTTTTACAGGGTTCAGCTGTGCTGTCTTATCAGAGCATTCTTCAGAGCTTCTTCATTCCTAAAGATGGGAGCATTCTGCACTCTAACTCTCTTCTCTTTCTTTCATTGTAGGTAATATTATGTCTGATAACATCTGAGTAGGAAATGTGCGTTGTTTTGATGCTTTTCTCGCTGAGATTTAACAAAATCAGAGCTCTTTAGAAAAGAACTCTCTCTCTTTAGAAACAGAACTCTCTCTGAATGAGGCTGTAATGGACAGATCTGCTCCCCAAAGCATTTATAAAACATTACTGAGGTCTTCTAAAGACTTGGATGCTTTTTTAATGGCTGACATGTTTAATTTGGAATTTTATCTTGTGCATGTTGATCTTGCCTTAAAAAAAAACATGAACATGTTGTTGTTAATATTCATTATTAGTTATTACTATTATTATTAGTTTGGCCACTTATTAAATACAGATTTTACCAAATTTCAAAGCTTAAAATCCTTTTCCCATATGGTACATACCTAATATTCCCACCCTGTAGTTGAGGGTTATGACGATGACATTGCCGTAGCTGGCCAGCACACTACCGTCCATGATGTTCCCCGTGCCCTCCATGTACGAGCCACCATGTATAAACAACATCACAGGACGGGGGTCATCTCGAGAATCCCTCAGACCTGCACACACACACACACACACACACAGAGAGAGAGAAGTGTGCACAAAAAAACATGAGGCTCTCTGTGTTCTGAAGTGTTTTTCACAGCTGCTCAAAATTTCCACAGAGATCTTGTGACTAAAGTGACTAAAATAACAATGTAAGCAGCCAAGATCTGCCTCAGAGACTTCCTTCAAATTACTCAATTTCTTTGAGTTTCATTTATTATAATGATTATAGTCATTTTATGGTGAAGTGTTGACTTCAAATGCAGTGTTCACAAATAACGGTAAGCAAGTGAATAATGTATATTCATTAGATGCATTTGTAAATGATTGGTTTGAATTACTGTTCAAACGTCATAACGGGAAAGTGGCAAAATGTAGTAATACGGACTATGGATTTGAAATACTATAGAAACAGTGTAAAATAATTGCACATGTAGAAGTGGTCGAAAATATGATATCTATAACCACCCAAAGCCACAGCAAAACACGGGCCAAACACACTGGACCACCTTATAAAATCATCCTGAAAATGATGCAACATTGTGTAAATATCATCCAGATTATTCTCTCCTGCATTAACCACGATGGGATAAAAATAAATAGGAAAAAACATAAAAAATTGATTCAACTGAAAGAATGATGAAAACGGGACATACCATCATCCTCTGAACGCTCTGTGTCAGCTGACATGTCGCCTGTTCTCTTTGTACCTAGAGAGAGAGAGAAAGAGATGATAAATTGGAAGAGCAGATAGAAACTAGACCGCAGAGAAACGTGTGTTTGTGTGTGTTGCGGGTTCTGTGTATGTGTGTAAGTGGGCAATGTATAAAAGCTCAGTGGACTCCTCTCTAAATTACTGTGTGAAACCAAACGGGTTCACTTTCCCGAACCCTGCAATAATAAAGCTTTCACCATTTTACCAGGAGAAATCTGCTATTTCCTCCAAATGAGGCCAAAGCAGAGCTCTAAACGTTCACTCCAGTGGACTTAAAGACTGCAAGGAAAGCACAGAGTGGATTCTGGCCATAGGCACTGAACTGGATATCAGAGAAGCTTCTGATGTAGCTTAGAAAGGCTGAGGAAGACAGGAACTAAGATGATCCGTGGAGGATTGTAGTGCTTTTAAGCTAACATAACAGAGCTGAAGTGGAATATTTTCTTTTTATTTTTGACATCCAAGATTACAATAAAAATTCTATCTCGGTGCATTATATGTGTTGCAGTGTTGGGGAAGCTTTGAAACTGTAGCTTACAAGGCTTCAAGCTACTCTTTATCTACAGTAGTTAAACTACAGTCAAGCTATACCGATCAAATATTTTTAAAGGATATTAATACTTTTGTTTAGTAAGGATGAATTCAATTGATCATAAGTGACAGTTAAGACATTTACATTGTAATAATATATATATATATATATACAGTGCTATGCATAAGTTTAGACACCCATACTAAAGTTGACTAAAAAGAGGAATAAAAAATCATCTTTTGGAAATTGAACTTAATGCCTTAATTTAAAAAATTAGGAAAAATCCAACCTTTAAGGACACCAATTTTCTTTGTGAATGAATAATGTATCGTAAATAAATAAATGTTCTTCCTTAAAATACAGGGTGCATAAGTTTGGACACTCCTATGTTAAATTCCCATAGAGGCAGGCAGATTTTTATTTTTAAGTATTTTTTTTATTTATTTTTTAGGATACTATGCATCCTGATAAAGTTCCCTTGGCCATTGGAATTAAAATAGCCCCACATCATCACATAGCCTTCACCATACCTAGAGATTGGCATGGGGTACTTTCCATAAGATCATCTCTCAATGCAAATCAAACTAGCTATTAGGCTTAACTGAAATAAAACCATGCCAATCTCTAGGTATGGTGAAGGCTATGTGATGATGTGGGGCTATTTTAATTCCAGAGGCCAAGGGAACTTTATCAGGATGCATAGTATCCTAAAAAAAAAAAAAAAAAAAAAAAAACTTAAAAATAAAAATCTGCCTGCCTCTATGGGAATTTAACATAGGGGTGTCCAAACTTATGCACCCTGTATTTTAAGGAAGAACATTTATTTATTTACGATACATTATTCATTCACAAAGAAAATTGGTGTCCTTAAAGGTTGGATTTGTCCTAATTTTTTAAATTAAGGCATTAAGTTCAGTTTCCAAAAGATGATTTTTTATTCCTCTTTTTAGTCAACTTTAGCATGGGTGTCTAAACTTATGCATAGCACTGTATATATATATATATATATATATATATATATATATATATATATATATATATATATATATATTTTTTTTTATTTTTTTTTTTTTCAAATAAATGCTGCTCTTTTAAATTTGTATAAAAAATTCAGAACAAACACACACACAAAAACTATATCACGGTTTTCACAAAAACAGCACAACTGTTTTCAACATTGATAATTATAAGAAATGTTTCTTGAGCAGCAAATCCACCTATTAGAATGATTTCTTAAGGATCATCATGTGACACTGAACACTGGAGTAATGATGCTGAAAATTCAGCTTTGCTCACAGGAATAAAATACATTTTAAAATATTATTATTTTAATAATATTTCACAATATTACTAATTTTACTGTATTTTTGATCAGATAAATGCAACATTTGTGAGCGTTAGAGCCTTACCGACCCCAAACTTTTGAACAGGGTGTAATTTTTAGTAACAAAAGTTACAAACAAAAATTAGCTAAACACATTAAAACAGGCAGTATATTTTATATATACAGTATATATGATTATTTAATTGTTTCATTTTTATTTCATGCAAAAAAACAAACAAACGTAAACTTAAACAGAAAAATGTACATTGAATACAATAATAAAAATAGAATACATCCTATGTTTGTTTAAATGCAGCTTTTAAATAAATAGTCTGCAATAAAAATAAGATCTAAAATGCAGCACAGGAACTTAAAAGGCTGATTATTTTTTATTTTTTTAAGATCTGTTCAGTTACATGAACCATCTGAATAAACTGATTCTCTTCAAGGAATATTACAATAAAATAATAAAATATAATCAGATAAAATGTAAAAATTGTTGAAACCAAAAACCAAGAACCAGAACCAGTAATGTTCTGTATATGAAATAAGGAATGTGTGTGTGTGCATTTTGCGTTTGTAGGTACTCACCACTTTTTGTGGGTACGTATATATTCAGGTACAGACAGTCCTCACTCTGCTCCTGCAGGTACGTCGCGACCGTGTCAAGGTTGTAGGTGGCCCAGACGGGCATCATGATGTCGGGCACTGCATTGCGAATGTTCTGTGGGCAGACAGGAGGAAAGCGGGTGGCGTTCCGTACGACGGACCAGGCCGATGGAGCATCGGGCGGCATGAAGCGCTTCTCTCCGACAGGCGGGGAAGCGTACGGCACACCCAGATACTGATCCACAGGGCCCAGACCCTCCGTTGCCACAGCAACCCGCATCCCCCTTAGTCTGCCAAGTGCTGTGTTTACTGTGGGCTGGTAGGTCAGTGCTGTTGCCATGGAGACTGACCACATCAACCACACAAGCAGCCAACACAGAGCAAAGTTCAGAGGTCGGCAGAGCAGGTGGGGAAGCGGCAGGTAAGTTGCTGACTGTGTGTGCCACATGGTCCCTCTTAACAGCACACACACGTTCACACTGAAAAATCTCTGTCTGTAGCTTAATGACACTCTCCGCTTTGACACAATCACACTCTAGCACTCAATAACAAACGCCACACACTCAGGAAGATCCAGTGGGAATCTCCGCAGCCAGGTGTGCGCCACCAAATGCTCCATATTGGTTGATGATTTCAGCAGGTGAAGCTGTTCATTTTTCCAGCACGCAAATCCTTTCAGCACAAACCTGAAATACACACAAACAGGATGTAAGAGACAGAACCTCTCATCAATATGAACCATATTAATAATCCCTCAGAAAATACAGTTTGTCACATCTTACAGTGGCCTCAAAAAGGGACACTTAATGTCAAACTTAAAATGCATGAATGTCATTGCATTAGATAGCTAAATATCAAACCATATGGCATTTATTGTAAAGAAAGAACACTTTACAAGCGTAAAAAGAAGTTAAAATGAACTTTGGAATGCAAAAACAATAGTTCTGTCATGTGTGTGTGGCATGGTAATGAATGTGACAATGTTAATGTGTTTGGTCTTGGCGGAATACAGTAGATCTGCTACACTGCTGCTGCTGCAGAGCAAGTACAAGACATGCTACTGCCACTTCCTACACGCCACACGCTGCTGTGAGCAAGTAAGACACACTGCTTCTGTAAACTGCTACAGCAGACGCTGACCAAGTATTTGAAGGTTGAGCAGCAAGCACATTGGCTACTGATACTGCAGGAACCAATCAGCTGTGGCCTATAGATGCAATATGTTTGCAAGTGGATTGAGTTAAAGACATCAGCATGCGCCATCTAGAGTTTCATGACAGAACTTTGTAGAATACACAGTCAATACGTTTTTTTTGTTCAATTCACATTACATTGACATTATTGTTACAAAAGATTTTTATTTCAAATAAATTATATTCTTTTGAAGACTCTATTAAAAAAAAATCCTGAAAAAATGATCAGTCAGAAACTGATCAAAAATATTAAGATAAAATAATATTAATAATTATAAATGTTTCTTGAGCACCAGATCCGCATATTAGAATGATTTCTGAAGGATCATGTGACACTGAAGACTGTAATGTAATGCTGCTGAAAATTTAGCTCATGCCATTATAGGAATAAATTACACTTTAAACATATTAAAAATAGGGCTGTCAAACGATTAATCGCGATTAATCGCATCCAAAATAAAAGTTTGTGTTTACATAATATATGTGTGTGTATGGTGTATAATTATTTTCTATATATAAATACACACACATGCATGTATATATTTAAGAAAAATGTGTTATTTATATATAAAATATTTATATATAATATAAATTATATATAATATAAATATATATACACAGTATATACATGCAAATATTTCTTAAATATATACATGCATGTGTGTGTATTTATATATAGAAAATAATTATACACCATACACACACATATATTATGTAAAAACAAACTTTTATTTTGGATGCGATTAATCGCGATTAATCGTTTGACAGCCCTAATTAAAATAGAAAAGTTATTTTAAATTGGATTGATACTTTAAAATATTAGTGTTTAAAAAAAAAAAAAATGTTTTACATATTCTAAATTTAACTTCTTTCAAAAACATTTTGAAAAAATCTTATCGACCCCAAAACCTTAGATGATAGTGAATGTTATACAAATGGTGTACTTTAAAGAGAGAAACCCAGCAGAAACACTCAATTGCAGATGCACACACAATCTCTGGTTCATATCACATTTACACATGCGCTAAGGGGCAATTATAAACTCTTTAACCCTGGACCCTTGCGCAGCTCCAGCGCTGTAGGTTCAGTCTCATGAGAGATCAGACATGGATGGCAGGTGGATCTCTTATGTTCTGAGGGGAGGAGCTAAAGTCTCAAAGTGCAGGGCTTGGCTTGTGTTCAGAATGCATGTTGTGCGAGTGGATCGATATGCAACGCTTCAGCCACAAACACGCAGAGCAGCTGCTTTATCTGAAATCAATGTGCGTGCATGACGCTGTGGGATGGCAGCATGTAGAGCCTATAGGCCGAAACCCACGGCATTCATTAACCTGCACTGCGGTGATGAGGACTAACCACAAAACAAGAGTTCACATCTACATCCTTCCTTTTAAAAATGTGGCCAAAGATCTATGTCTGCGATTCTGGCTGGGTGAAAGTGACGCACCAAAGAACCATTGTATTGTTAAGACGGCTCAATTTCTAGGATCTTATAAACATTCACTGACAATAGAATCAATATGTAACAACAATGCTAAACAAAACAAAAAATTTACATAACTGACCAAGAAAATTAAAATGACTATCCAGCCATGTCTGGTTGAGTGTCATGTTCACTTCTTGTCCAGACACATATCAACAAAAAAAAAACAAAAAAATCAAATGCTGTCTATATTGAGGAAAATTTGCTATTTTCCAGCTGAAGACATGTTGTATTGGACAGTGGGGTGTTATATCATGTATGAAGATACATGGAGCATTTTGTGTGCATTTTTTCATGGGCCACTAATTTAGAAGTTGATGAGAAGAGATGAGAGATGTACTATCTGGGATAAGTAAAACATGGCCACAGGGTCATTAATCATTAACGCATTGACCTTTAATCTGTCACAAGGAACCTTTAAAATTGCACCAAAGTTTCAACATTGAATACTTTTTTGTCCAGTTTACCAAGACTTTTCTGTTGATACTAGGGGTGGGACAAAATATCGATAGGGCCTTGGCCTAGGACTAAAATGTCCTTCTTCATATAATACAATAATTAATAGAGTAGAGGCAAATATCGATATTTTAATTAATAAAATAAGGCGCTCTAAACCCTGCTCCCAGCATCGCTACTTCATGGCTCAACACATGGATGAGGGAAACGTGAACATAAGTTAACTAGTCTAAGAAAAAGAGGTTTATAAAGGGGATGGCAGACAGCAGCGTGAGTAAAATAATAGATGCCTCAGCCACGTTTTAGTCCAGAGTCTGGAAAACCCACACTTAACATTTTCACAGGCATTTTGTTTTCATAGTTAGACAGATATCGTGATGTATCATTGTCTAGCAATATATTGATTATCGCAGAATTGCTGTCTCGTGATATTATCGGTATTGTGAGGTACCCTGTGATTCCCACCCTAAAACTTGGCTGCCTATGGAGTAGAAAGGAAATCGGTGCAACCTGACTAGAGAAAAAAGAGAAAAAAGGCCGTTTTCTTTCCTTTTGCCAAATAGGTAGGAAAACTTCAACACCCATAATGCACTGGGCACGATGCCATCAGGCCACTCCCACCAGTCTGCTATGGATACGCTTGACCAGTGTCAAATACCGCCTTGCTTATAGGAAATACTTCTTAGCAAACTTTTAGTAATAATGGTGTTGACTTGTATTGTTCCCAGGTGCAAGAATTCAAAGAGTAAATGTTTAGCGGGAGTGAGTTACTTTCGGTTTGCAGTAAAGGATCCAGTGCGTTGTAGGCAGTGGCTAAAGGCTGGATGACTACGAATACAATGTTTAAGGTCAAACGTAGGGGGAAAAACAAAGAAACTGCCGTTTTCATGAAAGCCCTGGAGCTGTCAAAAGTCACCAAGACATTTGCAGACAAATAAACATGAATTTCTCGGTCCAGGTAACACAGAGAACGACTAAATATTGTCAATTTACATATAATACTGAGCAGTTAAAAAAAAAAGAAGTGACATCAGGCTCAATAATCCCCATTTCATAACTCACTGCCCCAGAAGCACTGTTTACAGATCATGCAAATACCAAATCTGTAAGCCTTCCTAAGGCTCTGACAGAAATGCACACTTTCTGGATAAAAAACTGATTTGCAACCATTTACAGCCAGAGATGTAAAAATTATCCAAAAATTCTGTATCAGAGCTTTGATCTCATAGACATTACAGAAATAAAAGTGAATATCAAGATATTCCAAATTTATATAAAACGGCTCACAATTTCTATTTCAGGAACATTATATGAGCAAAACACTATGCAATGCAAAATAATTAACAACTTCCAGTACAGAACCTAAAATACCTGATTTCTACATGCCTGGCACTCTAGAGGCGTGAAACTACTTTCGTTCACAGTGGTGTAAAACACTGGTGTGTTGAGCAGGTGCTTATATGACCTATTTTATATAATTGCCTTTCCAGTAAATTCAACTTTAGAACTGCAAACAACACAAAATTCAAAAATCCCATGTACACAGAAACAAACTGATCTCAACCTGACCAAAAGCAACCGCTGTGCAGACTCATCACTAGCATTATTATGCCTTAAAACAGCAACCTACAGGATCAAATAATTACAATTATTCAGTGTGCAATTAACTGGGTCATTCCCATTATGCAGCACCTCTTGAACTCTGAAAAGTATTTCGATTAAAGGTACACCAGACCTTCAGAAATATACGCTGGTCAAGTTCAGGCATCAAAACCATCAATTATAACTTGATGAATTACACAATGGCAAGAGAATTTCCCATCATGCCTGTACAACTGAACAGTGAAATTAACTTAATGAAATGAGTTAATTTCACTCAAATATTACAGATCAAATATTACTAAGTTCATTGTACTTTATAGAAAAAAGTCATGTGAACTCAGTAATTGATTAGCCTATATTAAGCTGAACTTAACTATATTATATTAAACTGAAGAACTGATTATTGCATCAGACTGTAAAAGGAGAATACATGTTGGAATTAAGTGTTATTTGGTGTGTTGTAGCACAAGATTAATTTAGGGAGAGATGTGTTAGTGTAAGTGATTATGTAAGTGTATATAGTCTCCAAGCTTGTTTCATAACCACTTGCTAGCTAGCAGTTAACGTGATGTTTAGTCAATCAAACTGAGCGAGTTAGCTTAGTCAATATTTAAATTACAATGAACTTGTTTGTGTAATACAAAATCAAAATTTAAATTGTGTTTACTTAGCCTAATCTTCGAGAATGTCAACTTAAAATAATGTAACTGATTACCTCAAATTTCTTTTCTTTTTTTAACCTCTGCTGACTTATAGAAATAAGCCTAAACTAATATTTCCATCTTTTAAAATGTTGAATTTAATAAGCCATTCAGCCCTTATGTGTAGCCTACCCACGGGCTCTTTTGTGGATCTTTTACTGTTGTTCACCGCTGTCGCTGTCCATGGTGCTGATGGGATTCGCTACCTGTAGAATATCAGTATAATAAACAAACGTAGCCTACTCGCGTTTCTGTAAATATTTTTTAGCTCTGGGTTCCTCCACCCTTGTAATGTGGGTCAGTTAATCTGAATCGTGGGGGCCCATCGAGAGAATACTGGGAGTCCGTTTATTCCAGTGCCCATTTTCCAATAGCGAGCGGACAGGGGAGGACAGCGCGCGCCTGAATCAGGTCAGCTATAGGGTAGAAGTGTTTCAAAATTGGGGTCCTTGATATTTAACCCACATAACTGTGCGAGAAATGAAATGATAAAGTCTGCTTTCATTGAACTGACGAATTCAGCTCTGTTTACATGAAACTGGTGCTATTGCCTATTCAGGTTTAATGATAGGGTAAACGGCTTCTTTTCTGCATTCATTAGGAATGGGGAATGGGGAGTATGTGTGTGTTCCCCGGACTCACGGCGGGGACGGTGAAAGAGACTACCATACGAGGGATGAATACCAATAGTCTTGTCCCTCCCCCTCCTCCTCCTCCTCCGCCTCCGCCTCCTCCTCCTCCGTAGCTCCGACTGAACGGTGCAGTGGCGGGATGGCGCGCGGATAATAAACTATGCGGGGGCATTCATTATGAAAACTCTAGCGAGGTTCAGTATTCACTGCACATCTGATAACAAGTAGCTCGTGAAACGAGCTGTGGTGTCACGACCCTTCCCTCGAATCGGCTAATGCCAGTGTTTTGTAACGTAAACATACAACATAACGCCTAGACACACACGTGCGCGCGCTGGCAAAGCTTTAAGCAAACCATGCCAGCAAATGGTAAAATCACTATGACAACTTGGACTCTGTACCGGCCTCGCTTCCTGGATTCATCCACACGGACGGTCGCGACACTGGTTCCTGACTGGCTCTCCCGCGTGCGCTGCCGTTACCTTTCCAACAGGTGACGAACTGCGCTTTAATTCACACGCGCTCAGCGTCACGCGCCGTCCGTGATTAATATACCAGCGGGTATTGAGCATGCACGCGGAGAACAACTCGACCCCCGAGTGTCCCTCGCGCAGACAGGCCTGGAGAACAGCTAAATAACGGTGCTGGCAGAGGTGTTTTTAAACAGATGCGAATAAGTTTATGTAGTCTGACAACGAGTAGAACTACAAAGCCGACTGTTTACGACCATCTAATGACTATGATTAACGAGACCCCACAGCCCAGATGCAGCAAATCACGGCTTTGAGGTTATTCGAATGATAATTCTCTACCTCTCTCTATCAATTCGTATCTCTCTCTCTCTCTCTCTCTCTCTCTCTCTCTCTCTCTCTCTCTCTCTCTCTCTCTCTCCTGCTATTGCAAGCTTTCATGTTGCAGATGAGAATGAAAATGTCGTTAAAATCATATCAAATCAATTGAAATAAAGAAAATGAAAACATTTCCTTTACAAAACCCACATCCTTTTATCGTAGCCATTTCCCAAACACAAGCAATGCGGCGCATTCATTAGACCGTTCATTGTTCAATCAAAACGCGTTCCACATACACTCATACACAATCCAATTCACGCCTTTTTCATAACTACCCATATTTTTTTATTCACCAGCATCGGAAAATTGCTCTTATTACACGGGATCGTTCGTTCTCACCGCTGGCTGATTTTGAGAACCGACGGCGCGCATCAGATCAGCCATAAATAAGAACATTTTGGGCTCACCTGCCGAATCGCTCAGCCGGTATCGCATCCGAGCGTGCACTGTAATATTCTCGTATCTCATCGTTCCCACCATCCAACATGCCCCCTTTTTCCCCGTCGAGCCGTATGAACGGCGCTCGGCTCTTCTTGCGTTTTTCTTATTTTCAATTAACGTCAATCTCCCCGGGTCTATTTTAAGCGCGCGCGCTGTGCGCGGTCGCGGACGCAAGGTCAGGAGCGCCCACTGCCACGCGCGTTGCCAGGCAACCAAAGGGACACGAGCAATCTTACAAACCGGCAGCGAAACTAAATAAATAAATAAATAAATAAATAAATAAGGCTGATGTAGGCAGCAAAAGGTCGTCTAATCCAAACCAGACACGAAGCTTATAAATTAAAACAAACACCACTGAGTCATGGGGAAATGAGAGCGTATAATGGCATTGGTGGGGTGTGGCGGGTGCATCACCATTTATTATCTGAATAAAACTCGTAAGATCAGTTTGCAGAGCTGCTGCAATGGGAATAAATACAGAACCTTCGATAATAACAGAATAATAGTGTATTTTTAACGTTTACATTTGTTCATGTGTTTTTAGAAACACATTTAGGCTACTCTAAGGTTAAAAAAAAAAAAAAAAAAAAAAAAAAAAAAAAAGCCGAAATTTAGCTGAAGCTTTTATCCACACTTACAGATACAGTCCTCCTGAATGATGCTGTTTCAATGGATCGAACCAACAACCCTCTGATGATCAGCCCAGGACTTTTGCCGCTACGCCACATCAGCCTTTATTAGTAAACCTTCAGAAGAATTAAGCAGAACTGCAATGGTCATAAAGCTCTAAAAACAGTTTCAGTAAAGCACTTTTCCATTAACCTCTTATTACACAAACCTGTATAACTGCCAGCTGCTGCTGTGCAACATGTACTACATTTGCATGCACAGCAGCAGGCGCCTATTTGCTCAGCAGGTGGCATGTATTGCAATAGTGATGAGGCTTATTTGTAAGTGAGTTATTATCAATAAGATCATCTCTTCATGTTACAGTAATCTAGAATGCAAAGCTTCTGACATGATCCTGGTCTTCTTGTGGTTTAGTGGAACATGTCAGTCAGCAGCGGGAAGCTGTCAGTCCTGATAAAAGATGACATCAAATTAATATGAGGTGTTTTTTTTCAACGTTACAATACTTTCTCCTATCAGCCTAATGTGCACAGACAACCTTAAGAAAGACAAACTGAAATTCCTTGGAGAATGTAAGCATCAATGACAAAAAAAGAAAAAAGAAAAGGATGTTTGAGATAATAATACATATAGTACAAACTCATTGCTTCTGAAGCAAAAAAATCACACATTAGTCAGTAGAAATTTGTCTTAAATCTGTCTTTATTTACAAAATTAAATGTTTAAGTGGGATGCAGTCATGCAGCGGGACAGACTATTGTTTTCGTCAGGATGTATCTAGATCATTTCATTATTTTCTATTCATTCTTTTATTATTTTTAACCAGGAATGGAGGAGGATATGGGAAGAGGGGCATGTCAAGGGAGGCTTTACTGAGGGGAAAGCAGTTTTCATCCTTACTGTACATGCAAGTTCACTTAGAAATCATACAGAAGTCAGTTTATATAAAATCTTCAAAATAAATATGCATTTTACCATCTAAACAAATGTTAAGAATTTCAACAGAGTGGCTTTATCTGGATCTATAAAATCAAAGATCCATGTGTTTTCTTTTCTTTTTTAAATCGGTTTAACAGATATCATACCTCTGTGACAATCACAGTTCATTAAAGTATTTTTAAAACCAAAGTATACAAACTATTAAACATTTTGCTGTTGTTTCCTAAACATGACTTGAAGAACTTATCTATGATAGTGACGAATATGATTTTTTTTTTATATTGTTGTTGCAGATGCTATATGAATGTGTTGTCATTATTTATCTCCTATGTTTAAGAATAAAGTAATATGGCAATAACAATTCAGCATCTTCCACCCTTGTTGGGTTTTGAGAACAGAAAACGGAAATATTCACTCTCTCTCTCTCTCTCTCTCTCTCTCACACTCACACAATATGAATTCACTCTCCCGCTAAAGTAAATGCACTATGAAATAAAAAATCTTAATAAACTGTAAATTGTGAAAGGAAAACAATATTGACATTTGTTCTTGAATGCCATAATGTATCTGAAATTATTATTTACATTATTCATAACATAAGTTGATGAGGACAGAATCACAGCACACATTTTTTAAACAAATTAATGAGCAGAATCCTTCAAAAACATTTACTACAGTTTGCATAATATGTTTGTTTGCAGAAACCCTTTTGGTGTGAGTTTTCATGGAGACAAGCTGACTGTCGCTCATTAAACACTGTCATCACTGATCAGGAGATCAAACTTCTCTATGGTGTGTGTCTATCTCTCCCTCCCTCCTTCACCGTCTTTCCCTCTCATAATAAGCATACGTTTTAAATATGGTTTGAGACCCAGCACCCAGCAGGACATCTCCAGGACTTTGGTGGGATGGCCTGCATGTTTTGTTGTTTTGCCACTGGTTCAGTAAGGCACTGAGAGAGGGTGGGCGGGTGTTTGGTCCATCCGATAGTCTGTCGCGTGATTGGTTCAGGTTGTGGTCAGAGGCGAGAAGACAAATGTTCCGGTGAGATGGGTTTTGGTTGGGTGCGTGTCCACTTTCTAAAGGGAAATCACAGTCGCCTCAAAGAGACGGAGAGTCTATCCCATGCCGCATACGACATGATCAGCAAGGGACAGGCTTCCAATCTGAGAATAAGAAAAGACAGCAGCCCAACCCATTTGAGACTTGCAGGAAGATACGTTCTTTTGACAATAACACAATTCACCGACACCAAAGGCACTGAACTAAATGCAGGAAGTTTGAAGAGATGGAGCCTCTGATTCATGGCACCAACGTAAAGCCACTGTAAGTACCACCAGACTAAAAGTGAGGTCACATTAGTGAAATATCAGCAAAATTTTACAGGTAAAAGGTCCATTGTCTATTGTCAATACTGTATGAAGCACAGCTCGCAGAGAAGTCACTTTCAATTCAAGCAAATTTGCTTGACCAACTTATGCAAAACATGTGCGGGGAAATATTTCGCTTCCGTGCAACATTCCTGATCGGACAGATTCCTATTGAAAATTCCCTAAACAATGGTAAATGTGACCGCACTTTAAGCACTGAATTAGAGAGCACCTCCTATGTGACAGGTTGAGAGGCAGAGGTTTTATGATTGGCCAAATTCTCTTACTGGTAAAACGCCACTATTTCAAATGATATAAATCACAATTTAATTTGTAGTTATTTATTTTATATATGGTTCCTTTTTAATATAAGTAACTATTTATTTTATATACATTATCGTTCAAAAGTTCAAGGTCAGTAAATTAATGGATGGATTAAAATAATTGAAAGTGACAATAAAGACATTTATTATGTTCCAAAAGATTTCCATTTCAAATAAATGCTGTTCTTTTGAACTTTCTATTCAAGGAAGATTAAGTATCACTGTTTTCAATATTGATAATGTAATGTCTTGAGCACCAAATCAGCATTTTAGAAGGGTTTCTAAAGAATGACTGATGTGACACTGAAGACTGGAGTAATTACAGCTTTGCATCACAGGAATATATTACATTTTAAACATTAAATTAGAAAACGGCTATTGTAATAATATTTATTATTATTTACAGCATTTTTGAGAAGATAAATGGAGCCTTGGTGTGTATAGTCTTGCTGACTCCTTTAGAGTATAAGACTTCTCCTTGAAGACCGACCCCAAACTTTTGAGCGGTAGTGTAATTCATTACAAAATGACACGCTCCAACTCTGCTGACTGGGCCACGCTCAGATTTTTTTTTGAATGTTTACGGTGCCTAGGGCAGTTAAAGAGACGAGTGTGATTTCTCAGAACAACTGCTATTCTAAAAACAAATAGCTAACAGCAGCTTTAACACAGTGGAAAACTTTACTCACCTCAGAATTGAACACCAACTCTGATATCAT
This sequence comes from Squalius cephalus, assembly GCF_949319135.1. NCBI lineage: Eukaryota > Metazoa > Chordata > Actinopteri > Cypriniformes > Leuciscidae > Squalius > Squalius cephalus. Next base: position 37,512,844 of record NC_137126.1, on the reverse strand, counting down.
CACTCATCAGAAGTAGACCACCCATCATTAATACCTTTTTTAAGAAATGGTATCACTAGTAACAAACATTCAAAACATACACATAAAACATCCTTAGACGAACCATTATATTTTGACGCTCTCTGTTCCGTAGACGTTATAGCCTTCTCTGTATGTGGTGAAACTTTGTGCAGTGGACGGAGGAGCTGGTTTGAAGTTCTGGGCATTTTTGGCAAGTTTGAGTCGTTTGGTCTCCTGGTGCGACTTATAGCAGAACTCCACCAGAGCCACAGTCATAGCCAGACCCAGACCCCCCACCAGGATATAGAACACGCCGGCCACGTTACTGAGACTCAGCGCGCTGGTCTTATCCTGTGGGGGGGAGACACAGTTAGTACAAAAGTAGTATACTTGGATGCACACCAAACTACTATATAATAACTAATAAAGAACCTTAAACATACGCATGCAAGCTTTCACAACCCAGCATGCACTTATTCACACACATCAGCGTATCCTCACTTTCGATCTCAGGGGTTGCACGACTAATCGACTCAATGGGTCTGCGCCAACTCTACATACATTGGACGGCAGGAGGATCATTTTTGTGTGTATGCTCAAATAATCTGGAAATTATTTAAAGGTGCACTATGTAGTTAAAATTCAAATGAGTCAATACACCATCAATCTTACTTCCAAAATGTGTTTTTGTCTTTCACTATGGTAAGCCTGTTAAAACTGTTTATATTTTCGACCTAGTTAAATGCTTTTAATGCGAAATTGCGTACTTGCGTCACTCTATTCCATGCGTGTTTCGTCATATACGTAAATAGAGAAAAGTTGCTCTGGCTACTTTGACGCATGTGGGAGTGGCATCGGTTAGTTGTCACAACAAGCGAGAAAGGTCATCATGGAGCAACTAAATCTCTTTATTCAAAAATGTATTCAAATCAGCATAGAGCAGTTTACTTTCACAAAGCAGTAATATGCGAACGTTACATAAGTGCTCCGGACATCTGAGATGGTTCATTTTCGAGTTCAAATACAAGCCAAATTTATTGCAAAGCATTGTGAAATTAAGTGAACTTAAGTTAAGTGGCACTCAAAGCCAGACAGAAACCGATTAAGAATTAAAAAATAATAATCTGTAAATTGCAATTTCTCACCTTTCTCTGCTCTTGCAACCCCCTCCATTAATGCAGAATTAGACTTGCCGGAAACAGCAAAGACTGCTGATGTTGAGTCATAAACAAGATAAATAGTGATTCGCCGACTACTGTTCGCCTAGTAAAAAAAGAGTAGTCGTGCAAGCCCTGTTACACACATACCATACGCAACTTGCTTGGAGGTAAAGAAGATGAACTAAATAAAAAGGGGTACTTGAGGGCTGTATTCAAAAGGGCATCAAATCATTATGAGGTGTGCCCAGAGGTCAAAGGTTAATGGATTAAAAGCTCAGGCAGCTCAAGAGAGGAAGAAGTTATTCCCTCTCTCCTCTCATACCTTCACTCTACTGGCCAGAGAGACAGTGAAACACTGCCCTCGAACAGAATGGAAACAAAACTCACACACACACACAGACAGACAGACACACACACACACACACACACACACACACACACACACACACACACACACACACACACACACACGAAGAGCCAGCTCTGAGCCTGTTGCCCCCTCTAGAGGTGAAGTTGAGTCAGTACAGAAACATGACAAATAAGCTGCCACCAGAGAGCTACAGTCGGATCCTCTGGCTTCTTCGGTCTGCCATCTTAACAGAGGAAGTAAGGAAGAGGAGAAGGAGGGGGGAAGAATATTGATGTTACTATGGCAATTCCCCTCTCTGAACTACTTCTGCAAGCTTCACAGCCTTCAAAACTCATTAACAGACACCTGCATGCGACCATCGCCACACCTCAAAACACAGACAAGCCTCAACAGGACTCGGTTCTGCTGCTGTGACCACCAGCCTGGCTGTCTACGAAACACTCTGACACACACAAACATGGTCTGTCTTCACTAGAAGCCTGTGAAAGGGCACCATAGCAACCGAGGACTGGGAGTGTAGCATTACGGTCTTGAATGCAAAGCTAGAGACCCGTTTTCCCTCGAATACGGTTACCATGGTTACAGGCCCATATAGTCAGTGGTATAGCCTCGTAACGGATCTGCTGTGCTTATGCACATGGGACATGTTTTCAGAGTTAATTAACTTTCTTATCAGACTGGATTACATTGAGAATTGGGATAAAAGAATTGCAACTAGAGTCTCCAGGCAAACACGCTTTCCTGCACGTGGTCTTTATTAAACCGATGCCACTGGCTAATACAGGGGGCGCTGTGCAGTTCCATAAACTCAATCAGGACTGGAAATAAAATGACCAGGATATGTCCCTGGTATGTACAATTCACTTGAACAGAATGTATTCATCTTCACATGCTATATGGCATTCAGTCTCCCTTCATCTGGCCAATTAGAAATACTTTCAGAATGACTGTGCTTCTTTTAAGTTTTCATTCTGTTGATTAATATCTATGAATGTTGCCTGGAGACCATTTATAAACTAATTGGTTAACGAAACACCAACAATATTGAGAATGAGGCCATGTCACAGCAGCAGAAGAGGAAAAATTGAATGAACTACTTAATTGCTAAATCACTGTTATGAATGCTTACTACAAAATACTTATGTAACACTTAATTACTACATCATTAAGATAATGAATCTCGAACACTGGTAAGAGCTTCCTTAATGTGCCATTTCTCCTTTTGTGTGTGTGTGGGTGGGTGGATCTGTTGTGTTGTCTCATTAATGCTAAAGGTTTTGATATTTGCTACATTTGTAAAGAGGCTTTCAAAAGAAGGGGCCAAAATGAAGTGAATCCAGCTGGAGCCAAATCCACTAAATCCATTAAAACCAGTAAGGCTTGTTATGATGTTTGTAGAATATGAATATGTTTGTTGGCAAATGAATGAGCAGACTAACCTTACTCCCAGAGTCTTTGGTCCCACATTCACCCTTATCGTACCACCACTTGTTTTTCAGCTTGTCTAAGATGCCTTGTTCACTGAGTTTCAACACTGCAAGGTTTACAGGAGTTCTTCACGAGGGGAAATAACATAAATAACATGGCACCATTATGTTATTTTATGTTATTAAAACTTAAACCTACCGAATATCTGTTAACCAAAGCGATACTGTAGGACACCTGGCCTTGTGCTGTTGATATCGTAGACAGCGAAAGAATAAGAGAGGGAGAGATGGAGAGAGAGAGAGGGAATGCAGGCAGGGCTAGCCTCAGTGTTACCTTCGACCTTTGACCTGGCAGTGCTACCTACTGTTATCGCTTTGAGTAATCGGCACTCACTGTTCCAACAGAGGCAGAGAGAGTAACCATGGTAACACAGCCAAACAGAGCATAATTACAAAGAGCATTGGGCAGATGAGTTTGGTTATTGTAATTGTGGTGTGAATGCAGCTTTTCTAACCCAGTATTCAGCAAGCCGGATCCATCGGGAGAAAAAACCCTTACTTGACTAACAGATAAACAGGACCCAGCAGTCAGAAGGGGAACCGGTCTGTGGTGGGTGAGGGCTGAAGCCAAACATCTTACAAACGAAAACACCAAGCCCTTATGAAAGTCAGCACATAAATAATAAACAGAATATTAATATTCGCGGGACATTCGTAGATATTTGCATAACGCATCCTATGGCAAATTTTATTGGTAAAAAAACATTAGTTTAAACGAAAGCAGACAAAATAATGGAAACGAAGATGTTGCTATTCCTTCTGGACATTTCCGTTTGTAAGATGTTAGTATGTCATCAGCAGGACTGCTGGGAAACTCAGTTTATTTTCCTTCTGCTAAATGATGAGAGTTGTAATCCAGCAAAGCAAATATACCATACTTACCACCGTGACACAAGCCAGCTTCGGACCTCGAATGGTTTGACACCTGACGAATAATACCTTGAAAGAATGAGATCTGTTTATGGAGAGATGGACCTAATGCTTGAGTACATTCAACTCGTACAGTATGTTTACTTATATTAGAATTGAAAATCCACACTTTTATTCAATGCAACAGCACTGTACAAATATGGTTTCTCCAATTTTATTCCAAATTTTAAATAAATGACTAAATATTGTTCCTACTGTACTTCAACAGGGTGCTCTCGTCAGAATGAAGTGGCCATGGTTGAATTCTGTTTTCAGCATACACGGGTTCGAGAGCACATGACTCTATGATGAGCTTCAAAGAACTCAGAAGTGTGTCAAATCGCCAACAGCTAAAAAAAAAGGGTTTTCAGTAATTCATATGTGAAAAACGGGCCCCTGATTCCTACATTCATCAATACATCCTATGTATTGGGGTGGATTTTCACCACTGTTTTTGTACTGTACTGTACTGTATGTTTGTTCTGTAAAGCTATATGCTATATGTGTTGGAGTTGTTTTTAATTTTGCTATGTGTGCTAATAATAGTATAATATACTTGCTAGGTTTGCTGAATTACTCCATTCATGCATTTTGGATCAGACTCAGGTCAATAAATGAGAAACATGCAGTTGTGATGTCATAACAGACTAGACACCCTCCACCCAGCATGCTCAACTTATCAATGCACGGACTAGGCGGCCATCTTCCTCTGAGTTTTTAGAGCTCAGACGCCACTCATGAGAGAGAGCCAATTACTGTAGTGAACCTGCTTTTGAAGACCAATCAGGACAGAGTGGGGCTACCTTGCCCTCATGATAGGCTGAACACAGGGTGACCATTCTGCAGGCACAGGGGCTAAAGAAAAGTGGCCATAAATTAATTTAGAAGTGTGCGTGTATATATATAATGAATAATGAATTTGTGCTTGTTTGTGGTTTTCTGTGCATTCGTATGCAGATGAAAATGTGCGTTTAGTGAGTCTACAATACGGCACCAGATCTTTCTCCACCTTTGATTTCTAGGAGTGTTTAATTAGAATTCTCACGTTTTCCTGTGATGTTTTAGTCCCTTCAGGACTGTCTGTCCCAGTGGTCTTATATTTTTTCTTTAATCCCACCAACAAGGGAGCTACGGCTTTTCCATGGATTACACGCCAATTCAGGGAATAATCTGAGAGAGCTAGCAGCTCCAAAAGGATTTGCATACTTGTAGCAGGGAGTTGGCCAAAGGCCAAAGATCAAAGATGGCGTCTTTTAAAAAAAATCTGTCATCTGACTATTTGATTGGAGATGTGAAGATACCAAAAGTCTTTGCATTTCTCTTTTGCCACTACCAGAAATATGACACTAACAAACAGACACTCGACATATAGTGCCCTCCAGATGTTTGGAAACACCATAGGCATAGTGATGTGGACAATATCAGCATAAATATTTGTCATTTGTGAAGACTTTGCATTGACAAGGGACAACTATCTAAACTGTGTTCTAATTGGTCTTTTTGTGTACTAACCTTAATAGGCAATCAATTGGTAAAGCTATGAAGGCATGCTGACCCAATACTCTGCAAAAAAGAAACTCGAGTTAAGTTTATCCAGTATTTAGGCCTTACAGCTGACTGTGGCATGCATATATTGCCATTAATATTTAATTAAGAACAAATTCATTATTTCTGGTCTTCAATGATAACTGCAAGTTACGTGCATGCATTTACACCAAAACATGTTACATTCATGTTGATATTGTCCAAAAATGCCACTTTACTTAGGGCATTTCCAAATTTTTAGAGGGTATTGTAAACTGCAACCTAAACACGTAATCCCAACTACGCTAAACTACAGCTCCAAAACTAGGGATCATTTACCTAGAAATGGAAATTCTGTCATCACTTACTCTCCCTCATGTCATTCCAAAAAAAAAAACACTTTTTATGTTCCACAGAAGAAAGAAAGTCACATGTTTGGAGCACACTAGTACAGTAAATGATGACAGAATTTAAATTTTTGGGTGAACTATCCCTTAAACATAATAATAAACATCAAATAGGCTCATCCAATTCTCTGTGCTACAGACATCCATTTTCCAGAGCAGTTTTGGTCTTGTTTGCACTATCTATTAGATCCCCATTCTTCTCTATTTTTTCTTTCTGTTGATAGCCATTAAATCCTGGAGCCTTGGTATACACAAACAACACTACATTTTGTGATGGTCTGATGTTACAGATCAGAGGAGAGCCTAGTCTATTCTACCTAGAACAAGCTGCTTGTTTTACCACACAAACAAACCCGCGAAGCAGGTTCGCAAGAACCTAACCATCCTAATAAGCTCCGCTCTCGGTGACCCTGACCTCGCTCTACACATCCACCCACCGAGTCTTTATTCCTCTCCTCCTCTGCTTCCTTTCCTCCATTAGCCAAGTAAAGGTTCACATCTGATCACAGTTTGCCTTATTACGTAATCTCCAAAAAACATTACATTAGCAGCGCTGACAGTAACTGCGGCCGTCGCAGTGGTGTTAATGTCCTCGGATCATTAAGCTCAGTTTGCTCGTGTCCACCCCTGAGGGTCAGGGTACTGTTGCCGGAGGTCATAGGTCACAGCCTTGCCGATTACTCGTAGCTAGGAAATGGTTGTTTGGGTGAGATTGAGGCTGACCTTCGAGTCCCCTCCCCCGCTGCCGCACTCTCCCTTGTCGTACCACCATTTATTTTTCAGCTTGTCCAGCAGGCCCTGCTCATTCAGCTTTAACACCGCCAGGTTTACAGCGCTTCTTCAAACGAATAAACACATAGCTCGTAAGAAAAGGGACAGGTTCGTGAGAAATCTAATGAGACTGCAGCAACTGGCAGTTGCTCTTTTGTTAGGGGTCAATACAAAGGAGAGACCAGTTAACTGGTGAAGTGGTTGGACCGTTTGATTGGTTAATTGCGTCGGCTACTGGGTACAGACAGAAGCGTGTATGCAAGTGAGGTGTGTGTAGTGCCGAGTGGAGAGAGAAAAACAGAAAGAAGTGAGAGAAAGAAAAAGAGGTTGAGTGCTTGTGAGTGATGGGAAGGATGCAAGGACAGTCCGTTGCCAGGAGGACAAGAAACAGTATATGGCATGACATGCATGGAAGCAGGCAGAACAGCGCCAGTGCAGAGAAAAAAAACCCAATCCAACCACACAAATATTACAGAACTGCAATCACAGCACAAAGCGAAGGACAGAGAAGATTTAAAGGGAGGAGGAGGACAGGAGAAAAGGGTGTAGGAAATCAACAGCAACAGGCATCACACTGTAAAAATGGACTGTAAATTAACAAGTTAAATTACATTTCTGTAGAGAGAAACACGGTAAAACATTAACACGACAGACATAACTTAAAAAAAAAAAAAAAACTTGACACACAAGACACGGTTACCTTGTCATTTACCACAAGAGAAAGAGAGACAAGTAGAGTGATAAACAAAAAAGAATGAAAAAGAGTTTGAGGTAGAGAGATTGAGAAAAGGTGGAAGGGTGAGAGAATAAGAATGAAAAACAAAACATGAAGACAGAGAGAAGAGAGAGATGGTGGAATCAGGGTAGGTGGAATACTATAACAACAGAGGGAATTGTTATATTATTCCACCCACCTTAATGCCGACCCTTTGGGCGTGGCCACACCGTAGCCCTTGGAGTCCAGGTTCCCTCCCACCTTCATAGTGTCGCAAGGCTTTCTCTGCTCGATGTATTCGTTCATCGTGGACTCGAGCAGGAACGCAAACTTCCCCTTTGACTTGCGCACACGAGCCACTCCGTCGGGGGTGGTCTTAACGAACACGGAAGGCTCAGCGGACTTCATGTAGGACCACATCTTCTCGTAGACGGCGATCTTTGAACGCTGAAAGAGAAAACAGAAAGGAAATTAATGGAAAGGTTAGGAAAGATAGAAATGTGTTCTATGGAGGTTCAGAGAGATATAAATGGGTTTTATGACAGGCTAAAATGTCTTCTCAGCAAGGGATGGACAGGGACTGGGACTTACACCAGCCCATCATTAGCCACCACTGATAATTTTCCACTATATTATTAGAAAATAGCTCATTTTTGTTACATATATATCCTGTAGTCCAGGAGCATTTCTAGCTTTTCATCAGTACACATACAGAACCCTCCCATATGCTATGGTCTGCCATTTAAATGCTCATCAGATTTAAAACCAAAAACATAATTTAAATCAAGAAACATTGATTTAAAAATGACCTACAAACATCTGGTGTATAAATGAATGTGTGAATATGTTTTTCTTGAGTTTCAGTTGTCTTACAACATGTACATCCCACCCTAGACACATTGCCAACTAAAGACCTCAAACTCTCCTCTCAATGAGTCTTTTGTACAAGATCCTTCAGGGACTTTTGATCTTGGAGCCTCCTTCAATAATGAGACTAAACCTGACAAGAGCAGAGTATAAAATAATAGAAGAAAAGACAGAAAATTAAGAGCTCTTGAAATAATCACTGCAAAGTTCCCTCACATTCTCTAGAGGAAGAAACATCTGCCATGCTTGCCTGTCCAAGGCTTTTCCTTTCGCTGACATTAAAACAAGCCCTGTATCTGGAGTTAAAGTACATGACTATATTAAGAAAAAACCTCAGCAATTCAACACACAGTTATCCAACACAAAATCCTCACACTCAGAATGCACAGAATGAATGAATGAATGAATGAATGAATGAATGAATGAATGAATGAATGAATGAATGAACAGATACATTATGGTTGTACTAATACTTCTGTCCTTCTGCAAACTTAAGTTTCATAAACCAAAATATTCTGTGTCCATCTCTTGTGAGACTAGATATAAATGGCCATGTAGCGGACAGGATATCTCTGGGGTAAACACACACACACACACACCTAAGTTTATTAGGACAGATACACACACTCCTGCTTTTATAGGACACAGTTTTACACACATACACTCACAAGTATCGTACACGCAAGTAGGTTAACTTGACCTACACACAGATGGTGTATGAGTGAATGTGTTTTTCTTGCGTTTTCAGACACAAACTGTAGAATTCAAAGGGGGCCATTTCTGTGCCAATGGTGACACAAAACAAATGCAAAAATAATGACTCTTTTCAGACCTCTGACATGATAAACATATAGTCCAAATTAACACTATTAGATGAGTGATTATTCCCAAAAATGCTCCTTTAAACGATGTATTGAGAGCTAACTAGATGCAATGACTATCAGTCATTTAAAATTTACACAACCTTTCAAAAGTTTGGGGTCGGTACAATTTTTTATAGAAGTCTTCCCTTATTTGATAAAAAATACAGTAAAAGTAATGTTTAAAAAATATTGAAATAACTGTTTTCTTTAATATATTATGAAATACATTTTTCTTTCCTGTGATGGCAAAGCTGAATTTTCAGCATCATTACTCTTTTAGTGTCACATGATCCTTCAGATATCATTCTAATATGCTGATTTCATGATCAAGAAACATTTCTTATTGATATTAATGTTCTTATTATCAATTGTCAATGTTGTGATGCTTAACATTTTTGTGTGGAAACTGATACTTGATTTTTTGGTCAAGTCAAGTCTAGGGATGCACTGATATGAACATTTTGGCCGATACCGATAATTCTTTATATTTGAAAGCCGATGACCGATATATTGGCCGATAAATCTAAATCCAAATTTGTATAAAATTTTGAGAGCCTGATTACAAAAATAAAAGTCTCACCATTAAAAGCCATGTCCCAAGCACAAAATTACGATATTCTCATTATAATTTTATGTAACCTATATGACAGATTTTTCACTTCGTATGTTGCACTTAACTGTATTTTCCTTTTTGAAGGGATTCCAATGATATTTCAGCAAATTCAAAAGCATCATGGCGAACAGTGCGCATCAGAAGAGTCTCAGCTGAAGGAAATAATACATTATTTAACGGCTTTTATATATCGGCCACAATTTTCTTTTTGGGCCGATAACGATAACAGTAAAAATGAACATACATCGGCCGATACCGATATGGTGTCCGAAATATGGTGCATCCCTAGTCAAGTCAAGTCACCTTTATTTATATAGCACTTTTTACAATACAGATTCAAAGCAGCTTTACAGTGATAACAGGAAAATAATGCAACCAAGTTTGTTTCGGCTGTACAGCAGATCTAAAAGAAAATAGTAAAAGAAAATTTGTAATGTAAATGTCTTCAACATCACTTTTGATGAATTTAATGCATCCTTGCTAAATAAAATAGTCATATGGGCCTCTTTACGATCATTTTATGGTGTTTTTGCATCCTTTTTGAAGTTTGAAAGGGTCAGACCTCACTCACTGTAATTCCATGGACATTTTTCTTTTGTATTCCATGGAAGAAATAAAGTCATCAATTTTGGAATGACATGAAGATGATTATTCCTTTAAATCACTTTACTTGTGGGGTCCGTTTGGCTGCCAGAAAATATGCACATTGTTTTTTCTACGTAAAAACCTAAACTCAAACCAGCATCACCATCTAATAAGTTGAATCGTCTTCATTACTTGCTAGTACAGACAGGAAACAGAATTCACTTCTATTGACATGATGTTTTTTTATATTTCTGAAATAATAAGTTATGAACACAAGGTGGAGACTGTCTCCACATCACATTCAGTCCAACTCCATGTCAGCTGCTCTCCTGTCATCTCTGCTCTGATCCAGTGTGTTAGCAGATGACAACTCATGAAAGAGAGAAGAGCAGAAGGCATCTCATTTCATGTGTTCTCTCTCTAAAACTCTGACTCCAACCACTCTATAGGGGGTCTGCGACGTGACAGTGACTGTGAGTGACTGATTAAGTGAATGCATGAGTGTGTGCACATGTATATCTGCTTTCACACACACGCATTCGCGAGTAATCGTGACATTAAGGTGAAATGACAGGATGAGCTCATCAGCAGTGTTGTATCTGGGTCATCTTAAAACTGCCCTGTTCCCTGTCATCTCAAAACACATGGGCAGACAAGAACACACACTCTGCCCCCTGGCTAACTCACTTGAAAACGGTTTATGGCAAAGATTCAGTAAAACATGTTTTCAGTCAAAGATGGTTTGTCCACATGTCTGTGGTGACATGTCTTTGTCAGATTGCCAGTAGTCTGTCATCATATTTTATTGTCAGAATTTCTTGCACAAAAATATGTGCTTTCCTTGATATCACCTATTTTAGTATTAAAGTTACTTAACACCATGTCTACACCAGACGTGAGCGGCCCGATGCAACGGCACCAAAGCAAATAGAATACGCAATAAGAACCCATAATAATCAGTGATGCTGTCTACACTGGATCCGGCAGGACACAAAAAATCCCGACAGTGAACTGATGTCCCGTTTTATTTCTGATGTACTCCAAGCACTCGTGCTACTTCTGACACAAAGAACAAATAGATTTGCAACAGTCGCTTTGTTGCGTCCAGTGTAGACATGCTTCAAGCTGTTGCGGTGCAGTGCGACAACTTCGCTAACTAATCGTTTAAACTAAACTAAACTAATGTTTCTGACTATTGGGTGCTTTAATAATAGAGTTGTGTTTACGTGACATCATTGTGTGGTTATGTAAACAAACTGGTGAATCGTTTTTTTAACCAGTTTATTGAAACGAAATGTCAGAAAAAAACAGTTTGCGGAAAAGAATCGGACTTCCCATCTCTAGGTGTTAGGCAACAATCATTTATATTCTTGCTCCTCTAATGTGTAAAGTAAGCCAATAAAGTATGACATTTATAAATTGTCATCATAGCAATATCACATACTCCCTCAATCCTATATATCAGTGTTTTTCAATCCTGTAACAAAGTCCCTTCCAATAGTGCACATTTTGAATGTCTCCTTTAATTGACAAATTCAGTTCAGCTACTATGGCTAATGAGTTGAATAATGTACATTAGGCTTTGTTCAGACAGGCAGATTTTTTTTTTTGGCACATCCATTTAGTTATTTAGCAAGGATCCATTGAAGGCACAGTATGTAAGTTTCACCGCTAGAGGTTGCTTATTCAAAACAATAACAAAGGTATGAATTAGTGCTTTGGGTTTAAGAAAAGCATATTACAAATAAAATGTATTATTATTATTATTAAGTCATAGATTGATGCCGTGAATGAGCGTGGAATCCTGGGAGTTGTCGTCTTCACCTCCACAGCAGAAGGAAAGTAATCCGAAGGGACTAAGGCAAAAATCCTATTCATAGACAAGCTAATTTATTAAAGTTTTATTAACAGTACTGTGGTATGAAGCAGGGCGGGGCCGAGAGCCGTGGGAGTGGAACGAGGCCAGCAGAGCGAATGCTAATGAGAGGTACCTGTGCGAGTCACCACACACCGTTCTCGAGTCCCATGGAGGAGCTCCGGAACAGTCGGCCGCTGCCGCTCCTTTCGTTTGGTTGTTTATGTTTATTTTACAATTAATGTTATGTTTAATGTTTGCCGGTTTGGTTCTTCTTCCCTAAACTTGAACTTTGTTACAGTTACATTTGATCACTTAAAATCATGTTATTTTAATTCATTCTAATGAAACAGCCGCAAGTGCTGAATTACTACACAAACAGGTCACTTTATTTGACAAACTAAAATTGTGAGGTAACCCAACTCTATTTTACTTGGTCAAAACAATCATACTAATAATACATTTGAGTGTGTTGAAAGTTATGTTAATGTTACTGGCTGGTATGAGACACTGCACACTGCAGTCAGCTAGATCGATATTAGAATATCATATTAATAAAAGCTGGGTTGCTTACATGGCATGCAATTCATTTTAAAACATTGTATGGTGGAGAAAATGCTGTATTATTGTTACAAATAAAGCTCTTTCTGATTATGTTAGCAACTTGACAAAATAGTGTTGTCTGATTTACCTTTTAGGTACAAATATGTTACTATATGAACTATATAACAATGATTAGTTTTCTGTCTAGAAAAGTATCCAAACTGTCGCTCACCTGTCTAATTTAACATACCGGTAATATATTAAAGCGTCTTTTGGTGTTTCCATGGTTTCTACGGAAGTAAAACTGGAAATCGAGGGTAACACGTCACGGATATCATATGACATCATTGACAGGCTACGAATGACACGGGTCGTTACACTAGTTAAAATAGCTGATTCTCCAGATTTAAATATTGTTGGAAACATTTGGGATAGTGTAAGTACACAAGTCAACTAAATATATAACTTTGTTCTAGTGGTTTTTGGATATTTTAGTCAAGGAATCTTACATTTTGTGCCTTTAAATAGATCAAAAGTTAAGTAAAAACCTTTACATTCTTACAAAAAATGTCTATTTCAAATTTTCTTTGATGAACTTTCTATTCATCAAAGAATTCTGCATTTTTTTTAATCATGGTTTCCATAAAAATATTAAACAGCACAACTGTTTTCGACATTAATAAGAAATGTTTCTTGAGCACCAAATCAGCATATTAGAATGATTTCTGAAGAGTGAAGCAATGATGATGAAAATTCAGCTTTGCCATCACAGGAATAAATTGCGTTTTACTGTATTTTTGATCAACTAAATGCAGCCTTAGGGAGCATCAGAGACTTGAAACATTAAAAAAATCATACCAACCCCAAACTTTTGAATGGTAGTGTAGATGTAAATAAGATCAAGATATGGTTGGGAAACAATGGCACTGAACACTATTTTTACTATCATCAATAACCACACCAGCTTGGCTAAAAATGGTGGTAATATTGCATTTGATAGAACATTTCTATTGCTGTCTTACCCTGAAGAACTCTTTAGTGGAACCGGAGTCGAGCGTTCCGTAGGCGATCTCAGTCTGCTTGGCCAGGTCTTCTGCGCCCTCTATAGGCGAGACCATCCTCTCCACAGTCAGGAAAGCAGCCAGATTGGCAGTGTAGGATGAAATGATGATCAGAGTGAAGAACCACCACACACCTCCAACAATACGGCCAGACAGAGACCTGAGAGAGACAGGGAGTGAGGGAGAGAGACAGAGAGACAATAGGAGAGCAAACAAATCCCCTGTGAAAGGTTAACAATTAATACACACATATTAAAGCTATTACTGCTGATAAATGATGCAAAGGTCTTCAAGCTACGGACAAAACAATCACTCAAAGTACAATTGAAGCTTCTGTTTGGGCAGGTCTCCCTAATGAAGGGCCGGAAGAAAGATGAGGATGAGAACAGGGTCACAAAGATCACCTCAAGAATGAAAGACAAATCCAAGAGGAATTTGGTGAGTAAGATGGACAGGAAAATCAAATGACTGAATAGAAGAACGATGGAATGAGTGAAGAGGGCTGACAATCCTCCACTGAAACAGTTTATAAACACCAAACTGCTGACAGTAAAATAGAGACATGCAGCAAGAACACGGTAGCCCTCCAAGAAAGAGAGAAAGACAGTGAAAGAGAGAAAATCTGTACATTTTACAGTCAACACATGGTGAATATAAATTATTTTAGCTGTTGTCAAGCATCACTTAAAGCAGTGGTTCTCAAAGCGCAAGACAGTTCTCAAATATTGTTTACTTACAGTATGTTTGAAACATGACAATGAGTAAATAACTGAATTTTCATTTTTTGGTGAACTAACCTTTTTATCATTGCGCCTGTAAAGCAGTATCATTTGTTTATCATTTCATTTATTTCTGGATATCATAAAAGACATTTCCTGTTTTATTTCATATATTTTTGCCAACTTTTTTCAGTGAAGACTGTAACTTTTCATAATTCACCAAACATGCTGGATCATTATCCAAAACATGCAGTTTTCATTGTGTTTTTAAAAAGAATTTAATATTTTATTATTAAACAGCAAGCATTTGAATAAAAACTTCATAAAGTAACTGCACATGACATTGGTTCATGTGCATTAAATTGTTTGTTGTTTTTCCTCATTTTTAAGTTGCTTCGTACAAAAGCATCTAATAAATGATTATATGTCATTATAAGTGCCAAAACTTGGCAGCAATACTGATAGATTATTATATTATTGGCTGAATGTGGAGCGAAAGTTTCTTTAGTTCCAAAGAGGAGTGAAAAAAAGAGAGAACCACTGATTTAACAAGCTGTATTTCAAAAGAGGAAAAGTGGAGAAAGACAGGAACAGTTGTAGTGACAATATTGTGACTGATGAGTGTTTGAGTGAATGAATGAAGTGACACAATGATAGAATGAGTTAAGGGTTAGGAGATAAGCTTTAGCTTACTGACAAGTGAAACACCCCAAGTAAAATAACATATATGCACCATGAAATACGAGACAACCATAAAATGCAAAGATGAGGGGAGAGAGAAAGATGAGGATGGAGAGACAAGAACGGGCTAAATAATACACCAACCTTGGCGAGATATCGCATCCTTGCTGCATGAAAGCTCCAAGAGAGAACCAGAGACTGTTAAAGATGCCAAAGTCGTTGGGCGGGTCAGGTGGCGTCTGCGGATCCTTCGCCTCTTCATTCTCGTCCAGGTGCCATTCGTATGGACTGAAACGACTCACCAGGAAGAGAACCACGCTCACACCGATATATGCAAACACGATACACATCCAGATCTCATAGGCCAATGGGTCTAGGAAGGAGAAGACTCCCGGTTTGGACTTCTGTGGTTTCTTGATCATGATGGAAATGCCCAGACTCATGAAGGGCTTGGAGAAATCTATCACCTCCTCCCGGACAAGGGTTATAGTGAGAGGAGCCACAGCTATATCTGCCCTCTGGAAACATGGAACACAGTAACTCTCAGTTCATAATATGAGAAAAACAATGTCATGGTGTGATCATGGAAATGTGATTAGATAGTTTAACATTTTCAAAGTCTAATGACAAAAAAAATGCAGAATTGAGGAGTGAACCAGTTGTTTCAGTACCAACAACACTTTTACAAGGTTCATAACAGCAAGTAATGGAGAACCTTTGGTTCACTCTTTACATTTAACTGTATGTTGTAACTGTATGTAGCAGAATGTTACCATGTACTTCTGTCCCATAATGCCTTCTTGTCTCCATCTGCTTATGAATGCAACTCAGAACTCGATTTAAAATTCAACAATAGAACTAAATAAAAATTCATAAAAACATTGTGTGTAAGGATGCGCTCAATTCTGGCCAATACAGAGAAGCCAGGAATTATTTTCATGACATGACATTTTGTTATCGTAAACAAAAAAATTGTTTACGATAAATGCCTGAAAAATATAAATTTATATTAAATTAAATTAAATATTATATATCTGCTGAAAAATATCAAATATTTGTCAATATATACATAAAAATTCCAACATTAACTGATAACCGATATGATGAAGATACACAGTGCATTATAGTATTGTGTATAAGATCATTTCAGTTAAAAAAAAGACTGAAAATCCAGTTCAGTGTTTCAGGTGAAACACTCTTCACCTGAGATTATTAAATGATAAGCATCTCATATAGTCAGGATATGTTGAATATCACACAGAAACAAAACAAAAGCATAGAGACACAAACTCTTCTCATTCTTAGAGAACATATTGTGTTGTTTAACTTTAACAGCAACCAGGAACAAATTGGGCGAAGCTGTTTTTGGTTTTTTTTTTGTAAATAAATTTAAATGGATTTAGTCAAGGTGCCTCAACAACATGCAGAGAGACACTACTTCGGAGCTTTATTGTGTAAAAACACTGACCATGACCAAAGACTTGGGTGATGTCAGCAACACCAGGAGACTGTAAATAATGTAAAAATCACATTACAGTGTCAAAATAAATCATGTGACACAGGAAATAAATGTTGAGAACAACCCTGACAAGCACCAAAGTCATAAAGCAAACAGCTCAGTTATATGAAAAGATTCTGCATGACACATTTTGAAACCTGCAAAGAAAAATAAACAGTGATTCTGTGACTTTTATTTTGACAGAGTGGTGAGTGATTATATATGAGGCCTCCTAAGTGTTGCTGGCTTCACACAGCCACTATCCCACCACCAAAACCTTCCCATTGCAGGATCATTTTCCCAGCACTCACCCCATATACCAACTCCCCCACCATGCCGTTCCAGGTCTTGGTCTCAGGGTCGCGTGCTCCGTATTTCCCATCAGCTACAATGGACAGTTTGTACCTAATGCCGACGTGCTTCGCGATTTCTGATGCCAAGTCTACACAGTAGCCCTCATAGCGATCATTTCCATCCATCTGCATATAATTCCTCTTGTACATTACATATGGAGCTTCCTGTTAACCAAATCAGAGGAGGTTGAGCTGGCTTACAGGCTGACAGCCCAGAAAACACAAAAAAATCATTAGTCTGCCATCATGCCGATACATCTCTCTCACACACACATTTACATTCATTCTTACTCATTCGCACAAACACATACTGAAATATAAACATGCATTTTGAGTCTTGTAACAGCAATGTGACCAACAGCCAAGCTACCAAACAAACAGCAGCTGTGAGGAAGGCTAGTTTGAATTTAAAGTGGGTTTTGGGTTTGTGGACAGTGCTATTCAGTGGAATCTAATTTCTCAAAGTGGAGAGAGAAAGACAGAGCTGACAGAAGTGAAGTTGCAGGTCCTCTCATTAGTAAACTGGAGTCATTCGTCAGTCTAAAGCAAGCAAATTTAAGGGGGTTCCACTTAAACTTACACACATGTACGTCTAAAGTGCATGCAGGTGGGTGGGTTAAAGAGGGTGGCAGAGGTTTTCTCACATGTGTGCATGCTTTTAACTATTTTAATCAGGCCAGACGTTAACATGAATGATGATGAAACTCTAACATTAAAAGCAATCAAAATACTGCTTTAATAGCATCAGATCAAACTCTATTTTAAAAAAAATATTTTTTACAAACTGGCCCATCTAAACTCATTAATATTTTCAGTCAGTTTATATGAGATTTCTATACACAGGCACATCTGTCCAATCTATGCAGAATAAAACTCTTATTAACCTAATCATCTAATTAACCTAAGATTTAGTTCTTCTTTCACTTTCTGTATCTACTTATGAGATCATCATAGGCAGAGTCAGAAAGAGGTCATTATCACTTTTAAATGTAACATAAGGCGAACCTTGTGGTACATTTAAATATGACTGCTTCTGTGACTAACTAAATTTAGTGAAATATGTTTATTTACGTAATTCTGACTGGTCTTATAAATGCTCACTTTTCTAATGAACGTAACGTACCTGTATTAAAATAACTGTATTCCTCATTGACATAGTTCTGAAGTTCATTTGATGTTTTCCTCACTAGGATTTGGTTTCTGTGACCTTCAGGTTATGCATTATTCAAAAGATTAATTACCATATTCACTCTTTAATTAATATTCTTTCAGTTTCATCTCAGTCCTCGCCTCTATCCCCCCCCTGCCCTCAAGTTCTCAGAGTTCTTCATTAAGGACGTAATTATGAAACTCGTTTAAGCCCAGCTGTAATCACTCTACAGCCCCAACCGATTCACTTCCAGCATTTGGTTCAATTAACACGTTTCTTTAAACACAATGAGACGTCCAACGTAACATGTCCAGTAGGCAAAACATTATCACGTGCATAACCTGGCACGTGTCCTGTTTGAAATGCTCTAGATTAAGAAGTTCTGCATTTCTTGTTAACTGTTAATATATGGGATGGACAGTAAAATTCTAATTACATTTTGCTATTTTAAAATTGTATAAAACCACAGTTCACTCGAATATATTCATCTTTTTGCTTTGGTTGGGAGTTACAAAATTAGGGCTGCTTGGTCTGATTTTTTATTTTTAGTCAAACAAAATTGCAGCTGTATTTCATGGGATGTATCTAAACAGTGGCAGTACATTTGTATTCATTTAATTTTGTAATATTACTGGAACGTAATATTGAATGAAAAGGCACTGAGCTGGTTCCCAACCACAACTCGTCTTCATGTGGCACTTAAATAGCCACTAATAAATTAGAGAAATACGTAAAAGCCAATCTAAGCAAAAACTTTAATTGTATTGATTTGCTATTGAGTGGACACTGCTCACTCTCGCTCACAGTCATGTCCCTGCTCACATTCATCGTTTCTGCTGGGACGATTATGTCATTTTAGGAAGCTAAATGAATAACTGTCTGCACCTAATGGGCACTTCTGATTTGACAGCTGGAAATTAAAAACAGCTCAGCTAGAAAATGCAGAGAACATCTGAACTCTGAGGGGATGTAAAATAAAACACTTTACTTAATATTGCACATGTGTGAGAAAACCCTAAGCCAATTTTTGTTTGCATGTGTCTATGTACACTGTCATTTGCATCCAGCCCGACATCTCAGTTGTTCAGTACTTACGTTTGGTGAAGTGAAAGAAGCAGAGATAACCTATTTCTTACCAAAGCCAGTATTGTGATGTCACTGCTACAACAGGCCACTGGAATGGAACTGAAAATGCTTTGGCACTCACACGGATACAGTTGAAACACTCTATTGTGATCGACTGTTTCAACATGTAGTGAGTGAGTGCAAAGCAAAGCAAAACATAAAAACGTTCTGACCCCCCCAGGATGCAATGCAACTGTGACACTAAACCTGAGAGGGCAGAAGGGTCATGGTTCGGCATATTTAAAAGCAGCTTTAGATAGTGTACCATGATAGTAGTGACCACAATGGTTCTGTTTTCCACAGATGAGGATTCGTTGGTAACCTGCGGCTCCACTATATAAACAAATTTCTCTAATTCATTCCAGTAGCCAATCTGCAAGGGACAGAAACAGAAACAGAAACAGCAAAAGCATAAACAGAATCAATCAATCACTGTCAACCAATAAAAGAAATGAGTAATACAGAAAGAGAATGACTCAGTAGAAACATGATCTCATGAATGATGGAGGAGGAAAGCAAGTATGACGGTAGCTTGAGCATTCAAGTGCACGTTAAAGGGGTTGTATAGTGAGAAATACAATTTTCCTTGATCTTTTAAGATAAAATGTTTGTTTGTACTATAAAAAACAGTTAAGAAAAAAAAGAAATGGGAAACAAATGAAACATTTAATGATGAGGGTCTAAAAGAGGGAGGTAAGATGGCAATAAAAAAAACTCTTGCTTAACTCTTTCCCTGCCAGCGTTTTTTTTTTTTTTTTTTGCCAGCCACTGCCAGCATTTTTGATAATTTCCACAAATATTCATGCCCCCCAGAATATTTTGTTGCATGAATATTTGAACATGCAATATCAAAAGAAAGAACAAAGCCTCTGCTTTTAAACAATTCTTTTTTATTCTAGCTTCATGTATTCTATTTTTTTTTTTTTTAAATGTGGGTAAGCAACATTTTGAACAAAAAGCTGAAAAAAAATCACATTTTCGTCAAAGACTACATGTGCATAAGCAGAGCTTCTATCACTTGTTTCTGCTTCTTTTTCGCATGTGTTTTGATCCTGAGATTTTGTACTCTTTCAGAAGATGCTTAACAGCACCCCCTACTATAAAACAGTGAAAACACGGATTGCCGGAAAGTTCCATCAATGGTGGGAATCATCCTGTCAAATATGACGGAAAATTCCAACGATGGCAGGGAAAGAGTTAATAATGACTGTTTTTCTGTTTTTGGAGCAGAATTTTTTAATTTTTTTATAGTATTCATTCTCATCGGCCACCCTTTCAACTGCTAGTTAACGCAAGTATCTAATTAGCCAATTACATGACAGCAACTGGCATGGCAGACATGGTCAATACGATCTGCTGAAGTTCGAACTGAGCATCAGATGGGGGGAAGAAAGATGATTTAAGTGACTTTGAACGTGGCATGGTTGTTGGTGTCAGACAGGCTATTCTGAGTATTTCAGAAACTGCTGATCTATTGGGATTTTTGCACACAACCATATCTAGGGATTACAGAGAATGGTCCAAAAAAGAGAAACTATCCAGTGAGCGGCAGTTCTGTGGGAGAAAATGCCTTGTTGATGCCAGAGGTCATATATTAATATATGGCTTTTCTCGTCACTCAAAATGCTTTACATATGGAAGGGGGGAATCTCCTCAACCACCACCAATGTGCAGCATCCACCTGGATGATGCAACGGAAGCCATATTGTGCCAGAATGCCCACCACACACCAGCGTATTGGTGGTGAGGAGACAGAGTGATGAAGCCAATCAGTATATATGGGCCGGGGATGATTAGGAGGCCATGATGATGGATAGAGGCCAATGGTGCTTTTTTACAGGATAGTGTCCCCAATCCCCATCACTATACTGGGGCATTAGGACCCACACAGACCACAGGTTGAGCACCCCCTGCTGGCCTCACTAACACCTCTTCCAACAGCATCCTAGTTTTTTCCAGGTACTGACCACGCTCAACCCTGCTTAGCTACAGTGGGCAACCAGTCTTGGGTTACAGGGTGATATGGCTGCAGACAACCGAGGAATGGACAACACGTCGAACCTTGAAGCTGATGCTGACCATGTCCATCCCTTTATGACCACAATGTACCCATCTTCTGACAGCTATTTCCAGCAGGATAACACATCATGTAACAAAGCTCATCTCAAACTGGTTTCTTGAACATGACAATGAGTTCACTATTCTCAAATGGCCTCCACAGTCACCAGATCTCAATCCATTAGAGCACCTTTGTGATGTGGTAGAACGAGAGATTTGCATAATGGATGTGCAGCCGACAAATCTCCAGCAAATGCATGATGCTTTCATGTTAACATGAACCAAAATCTCTGAAGAATCCCAACATCTTGTTGAATCTATGCCATGATAAAATAAGGCAGTTCTGAAGGCAAAAAGGGGTCCAACTCGGTACTAGCAAGGTGTACCTAATATAGTGGCCGGTAAGTGTATAAATATATATAGTCTCATTTTCAGCACTGCTAAATGTTCTAATTCTAAAGTGACTTGTGGCTTCACTGTGACATTAATATTGTGTGAATTTATAGAAACTGCCTTTCCAGAGCCACTAACCTTTTTGGCTCCTCCCGGTTTCATTTCATAAACATCAATGGTGTAATTTGATCGTCGTCCAAAGGAGTCGAACTGAATATTTCCCGTCATACCCTGAACCTGAACCTGCAGAAGGAAAGCACACAGGAACAGTAACACCCACAAAATAACAAGCAAAAGAAAAAGACAAGAAAAGCATGAAGCAACATTATTAAAGGTAATATAGGTATCATTTAACCATACAGGTGAAAATAAACATTTTTCAACAAATGTAAATGCATATCTAAACAGTAGTGAACATTCATTTATAGTAAAAAAATGTGAATGTTGCTGTTTTTCTAACTCTTAGAAGAAGTCTCTCAGCTCTCTGTCTGAGGCCCTTTGTGGACCGCTCCTACCATTTTGAGAGCTCTTTCAATGTCGATTCCCTGGCTCCATGGTACGGCCGGGTTGGCAAGGCAGTCGCCTGCACTCCCTCGACGGGAAATATCAACACGCTGACGTCTCAAATACCGAAATGCCTCAGCGATCACCAGGATGGCATCGTGTGTCAGTGCAGATGTATACTAAACATGACAACAAACAGACAAACGGTTTGCATCCATGGAAACATCAGTATAGAAAGACCAAATGAGTGCTCATATTCTATTAAATAAAGGTGCAGTATGGGAGAATTTCAGCAACATAGGCAAGAAACAACAAAAAATAGATGATTAATAAAACTACTGCATGACTGCTACATTAAACTCATCAAAATATGTTATCATAAATTACACATACAAGCATATTCACAAGTGGCACACTCCCAAATAAACACATCACAAATGCACATAAATAAGCATAGAAATATAGAGAGAGACCTTTAGGGGAGTGTTTCTAGACTCAGGGAACTCTCTCTCATCGAGCCGCTCCCAGCGCTGGAGAAACTGCTGCACAATCGGGCTATCAGAATTTATGATTTGGAATCCGGTAATATTTGCTCCGCCTGAAAACACCTTATCCAAACTCATGTTAGAAAACCCCTGCAGAGAGCAATGGCCAATAGTCATAAGTGAAAGGTCACTCACAGAAGGTTAGGAAATAAGAGCTCTTTGCATGTGTGTGTATTTTCTCACAAGATTAGCCAGGATGTAATGATATCCTCGACCGTTCTTTCCTGAGATAACAACCTGGAAATAAAAGAATGGAAGAGTGTCATCTAGCATTATGTCTAATAGTTTATGTGGACATGATATCAAAACCAACGAATGACAGGCGAAATTGGAAACAAAATGCAAAAGCCTTAACTGCAGAAGGGTGATTCTGTAACTATGGGCACTCTGCAGTCCCAGCGGAGGAAGGAAAAAGTTTGCTTGCGTTTTTCTTTTTATTATTAGTAAATAATTGGGGGGGGGGGGGGGGGTGTACTGGGGAAAAATAATGGCGTCTTTCTTTTTATTATTAGTATAGCTGAATACTAGGGAAAAGTCACAGGCCATGAGTGACAAGGTCTTTTATTGTCATTTTTATGGGTAATAGTTTCTGCCACGTCATGGAATATTTGAAATCACAAATAAAGCCAAATATAAAAAAAAAAAAAAACTTTATTTTAAATGAAAAATGTCAAGTGTCACAACCACAACATTTATGTTAGGGAAAATGTATATACACAGATAGATGGATAGATAGATTTAAAATGTTTTTTCACTAAACCAATCAGGTCAGTAGTGCCCATTGTTACGTAATCAGATATGAATGAACTGTGTCCTGCTTGAACCTGTTGGGAACTGTGGAGCTGTTACAATGCATATTCCCACACATCACAGGACTGTGTTATTATTTATTGTTCTACAAAGTTGCAGTGCTTGAATACATTGGCAATATTGAAATTTTTAGTGCTGTGCCAGCACAACATAAAGGTATGACCCAACCACAACCACACACACACACACACACACACACACACACACACACACACACACACACACACACACACACACACACACACACACACACACACACAGCTATTGATTTACAAATAACAACAGACAGCCAGTCTGCTGAAAGCGCAGAGCTCTGAGCACTGATTGATCTACTTGTGGATTTCATTATCTCTGTGACCTCCTAGTGACACACGCACACACATTCTTTTCTACTCTGTTTCAATGCATATGAGTGTGTGGGGGGGAAAAACAGGAAAATATAGACAGAGGGTAAAAAAACTGAAAGAGAAAGAATAAGTGAAAGAGACAAACAGAATCGGAGAATGTAACAGTACCTTTGAGAGCTGTATTTTTGGATGAGAGGAAAGGGAGTATTTTTAGTTTTCTCACTGTTCCCTTGTTATAGGACGCTGTGCCCTACTTAGACAAACACACGCACGCTTTCACACACACTATTTTTATCACCTTATTCGCTAACGACAGTTGAATTTTGGAAAGGTATTGATCAGGTATTGTCACCACTGTGACAGACAGACAGTCACTGTAAACAGACTCACAGGCAGACAGATGAAATGATGTGTTTTTATTTACCTGCTCTAGAATACTGTTAATGCGTTCAACCTCACAGTCGATAAGGAAGCGTTTCTCCTGCCGACGATCCATTTCTTCAACAATGCGTCGGTATTCCAGCGGATCCACTATGTTCCCCACTGAACGCGCCGTCACCTGCCAATTATTCATCACTGCGGATTCCATGATGGCCTGTAGGATGGAAAACCCTGAAAGAAAAAGAGAGAATAATACATGGTGTGAAAAACACTGCTACACCGGGCCTGTGCAGATGTAGTAACAGGGCAGAATTGGGCCAGAATGATGGAGCAAGTACAGCTTCATTTCTCTTCCTGGTTTGAGAACACACAGGAAATGCTGATGCAGTGCAAATCTGAAGGGATGAAAGGAGGGAAGGCTGAGAAAGAGAAATGGTGAATGTAATTACTGCAACTCTGCACCAATGATACTAATGCAATGGCAGAACGCACATATTTTATGCATATGCATATGTTTGTGCAGGTGTGTTTTTGGCCTTCATTCATGTATTTCTCTGATACGTTACACTATAGATCAGATCCAATGCAGATAATATATTTTACGCAACTGATCAGGTCTTCTGTAATACATCAGATCCACTGCAGCACATATTAGACCCCTGGACAGGCACCCCGCCTCAGCGAGTGAGTGTTTTGTTTGCTCTGAAATAAGCTATGCTTACCGTAAAAAATTTGGGGAAAAAGTCTTTCCATCCTATATGTCTTCAAGAGAAGAAAAAAACATCACTAAGGAAAGTGGTGCAAAAAATACAGATAGATAGATAGATACATAGATAGATGATAGATTATTTTCTGCATTAATAGACAACATACCACAGGTATACTTAACCTGTTAAAGGATTCAAAGCAAACACAAAAGCAATAACACCCTTTATCGCCTCCAACTCAAGGCCATACACACACACAGGACACAAATCAGCCCTGTTCTATTTGATCTCGTTTTTAGCCCCGCGACCACATTTATTATAGGACAACACGCGCACACATACACTCAATCACTATTTTAATTAGCATACGTCCTAGAGTGCCAGACCGCAAGGCTGTTTAGCAGTGACCAATTAATCCAGACTGACAGCTTGCAGAGAGGTGAGAATTCAAATGACATACATACACACAAGCACTTCAAATCTTTAAGTCATACATGTTATTAAGAGGAAGGGCACATGCCATGTGATAGTAGCGCTCAGACCTGCAAAGGTTTATGAGTTAATTAAACATTGCTCCTCATTAGCAATTAAGAGGGTCTTGCTAACCACTGTATGGACAAAATCTTTTATAGTCCTTCATTAAATATCTCTTAACCTCTGACAGATTAATTTTCCAAATTATATACTTGGCCTTTTGAATTATTTATTGAGCATCTCTGCCAAATATTGCGGCACCCATCTGAACATCACAACTCGATGTCTCTGAATGTTTATGTGAACCATCAAGCCAAGGCTACAATCTCACGCAGATTTTTTTTTAATCGTCACTGTTTAGCATATTTAACAGATCCAAGAGCCCTGTGGTGATGTAAAACCATTTAAAGTTTGGCACTACCAGCACAACTCCCTGCTGAGTGTAGTGGATGATTTCAAGGGTGGTAACAGATTGAGACTGTCTTCACTGTATCATGATTTGAGAATGATCTGATTCCAAAGAGCATGATCTTGTGCTTCAATAGAAGAAAATCTGACCTTTTGTACAAATGAGTTCACATGATCAATGAGGTCTCTGAATTTTGCCGCCTATTGTATTAAGAAGTGGAGGTCCAAACAAAATTCCATTAACTTCTAGCTGTAAGTACACAGTTACTCCAAATATTCTGTGCATTAGTTTGATGGGTTTAATCCATTAAGGAGGATCCCTGGAGTAAACATAACAAAGTCTCTCGTTATCTTAAACGGTCCCTGTAAGCACTCTCTTCAGAGTAAACAAGCTAGGAAAAAGTGTGATTGTTGGCTGTAAGCCCATCAGGTGATTTGGAACACAAACAGAGAGGAAAACGGTCCTCAATTATACCAGTGTTTGACTCTGCTGTCACAATACCTGATATGAGGAGTGATGTCAACTGCTTTAGCTGTAATTTGCAAGCCAAAATCTGATTTCTAATATTTGTGTGAACAAAAGCAGACATTAGACCTATACAACGCTTCAGGCACGTGCACAGATAGACCCTATAAGTGGTGCTCAAGCACCTGCCATTTTGGCCTCTAACTAGACACTTTTTATTTTATTGTATATTTTACTTTTTGTTTCTATTTGGTCCGTGGCATCAATACACAGCATGTGTACCTGACAACTTTTTCTTAATAATTCTGTGAGACCGCACAAGCCCCTCCCCCTCTCCAACATCCCTCGTCACAGTCACCACAGCGCTCTGCAGAGCAGGCGAGCAGCATCCACGTCTCCCGGATCTGCTTCATTGGTGACAGCCAGGTAACGATTGTGTCTGCGCTAAACCTTGGCACTGTTTGTCACCACTGTGAAATTAAACCACTATTTAAACATCTCAATACAGCCAGCCTAACTTAGCCAATAGCCCTCCATATTAAAGGGGTCATGACATGAGAAATCAAATATGCCTTGATCTTTTGACATATAAGAGGTCTTTGTACCAATAAAGCATCCTCCAAGTTTCATAGCATTTATTTATTCAAGATCAAAAAAAATGGCTTGTTTTGATTTTGGCAAATATGGGCAAATATATTTTGCCCCTTTAAGCTTAAGCACAAGCTAGTCTGCCATTGACGTGAAATAACGTCATACAAGGTCAGAAATACCACTAAAATAAATAAAAATGCATCCAAAATTCAAGATATGAATTGCCCTTGTATGAGTTCTTGTATTTTGTGTTTATAACATAATATTGTTAAGCAATATCACACTAGCAAGAGTGCTCTTTTCTTCAGCATGATTGCAAAATGTGATATTTATTTTATACAACAGTTCAATAAACTATAAGTTGATTATTTTCTCATTTATAGACACAACTTTGCCAATTTTGACTGTTTTTGCTTTATTTTACAAACGAAAAGAGTGATAGTTTTTTCATACAAGTGTTTTTTGCCAAACTAAGCAGAAAAGTTGCGTCTCCCAGTAACACACAGCGGTGTTTCGTTCTTTGTTCAATGACTCATTCAGAAAGTGAACACTTGCTTCATTCATGAAAGAATCAGCCGGTTTGAACGAGTTGGTTGAATGAATCATTCTATGATTCACTTATTATGACTTGCCGCCATTTAATTTTTTTTCCCCATCATTTCACATTTCTATATTCAAAATGTTATATTTAGAACATTAATATCATGACATTATTTGGGCAATTGTAATTGCAGTGTAGGCTACATGTTTGATAAATTGTAAGATGGATTTTGTTGATACTGATTTCAATTAATTGGTATAACAGCCCTATAGTGTATAGTGATAAATAGTGTAACTAATCAACAATTTGACACTTTACATTTTATAAGTAATTATACAAGGGGTGCCTTTTTTTCACTTGAGCACTTGCCCCCCAAAATGTCAGTGCGCGTCCCTGACAGACTTGGTATTCTATAGGCCCAGTTTCCACCTGGTATTAAGATGCTTTTTCAGTCATCCAATCACACGAATTACCGTTTACACCTGATATTAAAATACGATATCGGATTTCATTGAGACACTCACCTCTTATTTAGTCACATTCTACACCACTTTTGTGGTGCACGAATACTACTGACTGAACCCATATTACGCGGATTACCAGCAATCTAGAAAGGAAGTGAATGAAAAGCTAAAGAAAGACATCTGCGATTTCGACTGTAATCCATGTGTTTTGGTGCAACACAGCAAAGTTTGAATTGCTTGTTTTGGTGCAACACTCACAACACTTCTCACTACCCTTCATTCAATGATTACATATTAGGTTAGTAGGCAGTCTTTTGTATCAGTTTGAGCACATTTAACCACATGAGCATCTACACTACAAAAGAAATTCAGTTGAATGTGTTTGTTTTTGACTACCGATGTAGAGATCCCCACCATGGGTTTTTTTTGTAATTTTTCAATATGCTGTTACATTCAATAAGCTATTTAAAGATGCTGACTCGGCGTCACAATATGGAAGAAAAGATCTGTCGCTACCTCCATTTCATTACAACTTTAAAGGTATAATTCACCCAAAAAATTTCATACCACCATTTGTATGACTTTCTTTCTTCTGCAGAACACAAAACAAGACATGTTGAAGAACATTGGTAATCAAACAGTTTTGGTGATCACTGACTTTCATTGAATAAAAAACAACAACACATTTCTCAAAATATCTTCTATTGTGTTATTGCGTTTTCATTTTTGGGTGAACTATTCCTAGTGTTTGAATACTTGTTTGAATAGTGTTCACGTGAGTGTGTGTGTGTTTACTCACCTCTATCAGTGTCATACAGGTAGACAAATTTCTCCCATTTGTAATGGGCTAGCAAGCTGAGCAGCGCCCCCCGGAGGCTCGGCCTCATCTGCATGACAAACTGCACATCTGTGTCCGTGGGAAAAGATGGAGTGATGAAGGAGGTGTGCAGAGCGCCGCAGAACGATGTCAATGTGTTCATTGACCTCCTGTCATAGAATCCAAATATTGCATACACACCCCTGGAGAACTGAGAACAGACTGCCAGACCAAGAGAGAGATGGAAGCATCAGTCAGTACATTTTAAAATAAACAAACATTAAGCATACAAACTTACAAGCATTTTGATTTGTATTATGACACTCCCTACTGAGTACATGTACTTGTGTATGTGTATGTGTGTGTCTGAGTATGTCTTTAAAAAAAACCTGAAGAGACAATAGCCTATTAAAATGGAGAGATTTTGACATCATATTTGATTTCACAGACTGCATGTATTGCAATATGGCGTACATTCTTCTCAAATCCAAATCAAATGTCTTATTTATTTATTTTAAAATACCCTAAATGCAGTTGTCATCTAAATTATTTAAAGATAAACTGCAAATGTTTCTAAATCTAGCAACCATGTAGCGAAGCTGACAGTAGACAGATTGAGTTCACTGACGTCTCCACGACCCTAACCATGATTGAATCCTTAGAAAAGTCAGTGTTAAGCATTAATTCAGCTTTTGCTGTCTAATTAACTGAATATTTACAGCCATATGTTATCCAGAAAGAGTACATTTTAACTATTTGTTTCCAAAAGCAAATTATGTTTTGCCTTACACAAACACCTGCCTCTTGAAAAGAAGAGAATATGAGAGAATAAGCGACTATGGAAGGATTAGAGGTTAGTTGATTCTAGGAAAAGGACCAAACGGGACAAATGTTCCCAAATGTGTCCAGAAGACATACAAACAAAAAAGCAAGGCAAAAAAATGATGTGGCATGTAAGCATGAGGGAGAAAATGAAGAAAATACAAGCAAATGTCAAATTAGTCAGAGAGCCCAGAGGTTAAAAATCATCACACACAGATAAACACACACATACACAGCCTACGCTTGAAAAAAATAATGCTCAAATGATCATGCAGCACAGAAAATATATTCATACACAATTGAGAGCTTTGGTACAGCAAAAAAACAACAGCAACAACAACAACAACAGCAATGAACAACTTTGCAAGCACTAACTACATACAAACACACACACACGTAGGCCTTTACATAGAGCCATACCCATCAAAGACTGAAGGGGAAACATCCTCAATATTTAAATTAGCAGTCAATCAAAATGTGTTTTTTTAATAAGCAGAATTTTTATCCACTAAAATTGTGGTGGCTGCCATTTCTTTCCTGTGCACCACCCCTCACTTCACACTCCAGTCCAGTAGGTGGCGGAGGCTGTATGGTGCACAGGAGCACAATGGTGCCCGTCATGATTTGACTTTTAATACTGATTAACTATTGGGATCTTTTCACAAAAAACAATCAGAGCACTTGGACAATGATCAGTGAGACACATAGCCTATATTTTTTGCTGACACTATTGGATGTTTTAGTAATTGTTCAAGCGAGTCCTGAATGGACTCTACACATGAACGTTTCCACATTTAGCCTCAGTGGCCACTGCAACTTCTACTGAAGCACAATGTAAGCACAAACTGTGAGAAAATGAAGCACAAAATTAAATCTTGAGGAAGTGTTACATGACAGAATAAAGCAATATTGATATAATCCACCTTCACACTAAATGTATTTAAAGCTGGTGTTTAGTTTGGTTAATAATGTATATAATATACAGTAGCCTGCTGTATTATAATATAATGTAATTATTTGTGATTGACAAAGATTGCTATGGGAGAATACTATAGCAGAAGCCATTCACCAACTGGATATTCATCAAATGAGTCCAAAGAAGAAAGATAACCATACACGTCATATCTACACACAAATTGAGTGCTGTTTTTGTGTGGGTATATGTTTTAGTGTGTATTTGTGTGGGGGGGTATATGTTTTAGTCAGTGTGTGTGAGTGTGGTCCTGTCCTGTCCTTTTTCTATATTGATTGCGCCTCGGTGGAAAGCTGCTTTCACCATGATAGAACAAACCAAACGATCACTGCAGTTCAGAAAGACACATTCAGTTCTTACTCACTCTCTCATTTTAGTCCTTAAAGCTGAAGAGTGTACTTTTTTTGTTACAATATTTTCTTTTACTCAGCTTTATATAGAGTCATCTATAACTAAGTGTAGGTTGATTTTCCTGAAAAGTGTAAACACTGTGGCTCTGTAGTGCAATCAAAACATTGCTCAGCTTGTTTGCTCAGGCCAATGACGTGGTGGGACTTTGTTTGTCTGACCAATTACAGATGAGGCTTTGAGTGTTTGAAAAACCTGTTTGATAACAACTATAGGTGCACAATATATCTGTGGCCATTTGCATTGTGTTCTCCTCCAAAAAAATATGAGCTATGGGGGTTATTTGAGGGAGGAGGGGTAATTGTTTAGACATTTTTCAAAAATATAATTATCTCACCTACATATTTGAACATGCAGTGCATTTTTGTTTTTACAATGGGGCAATTTTGTTGCACATATAGCTTACACACAGCACAAGCCTGATTTCAAACGCTGAATTGAATTCACAAAAAAAAAAAAAAAAACCTTGGGATAGTAATGGTCTGAACCTGTGGGCTGCTGTATGTCAACTTTCAATTTTTCTGCTCGCACGCAATAAAACGTTTGGTCCGAGCGCACAAATGTGAAGCCTGAAGCCTTGCACTCCTATAATAAGTTTATTTTATATATATGTTTATATGTTTATTTATATATATATATATATATATATATATATATATATATATATATATATATATATATATATATATATATATATATATATATATATAAATAAAATAAACTTATTATAGGAGTGCAAGGCTTCAGGCTTCCATATATATATATATACACACACACACATTTACTGATTGCAGTACTTTACTGGTTAGATGTTTCATTGGCTCTGTACTAGTACTCTGCACAATGACAATAAAGTTGAATCTAATCTAATAATTATTTTACCCGTGCTGGACAGAGATTGAGACGGTGCCACTGCATGTCATGCCATACCTCTGACGGCAGGAGCGAGTCGTAATGAGATCGGTTTACGAGATTGGCAAATTGAGAGATTTGCGATTATCGGCCGATAGCGATTGGTCGCAGATCAATCAGAGCACCCTAAATATTTTCTTACGTATTGTGATGTACTATATTAGCAAAAACTGTTTTAAGAAAGTGGGCCGTTTATGAGGACGAAATTATTTTATAGAAGTCAGACACTAGAAATCCGACCAGAGAGAAGTTGTGACACTGCACCAGAAGATCAAGCCATTTTGATAAAAAAAAAAAAAAAAAGATTATTTTTTTTTTTATGAAATGCATTTCGTTCAGTAAGATTAATAACATGCATTTAGAAAATAGATAGGGTGAATTTCAATTTCATGCCGTCGTTATTTTTGCAATTCTCTTTGGTGACACTAGTGGTGCAGAAATTATACAGAGACAAGGTAATGATTACATGTCTCTCTCTCCTTCATTTGTTTTTCTGAGCAAGCAGGTTACATCTGCTTATACCTTTCTGCCCTTCTTTTCATCTGTCTCTCGAACGCTTCAGGGAGCAGTAAGGAAAAAAATGATGAGAAGACGGAAAGTAGAAAGGGAGGGAGGAAGAGAGAGCAAAAGAGTGAAAAATAACATGTTTACAAACCCTCTGACCCCTACCGTTTTCTCTTCACTACACAGATTGCCTCAATTAAAACAGCAGGGTCACTGCATACATATGCTGTCAAAACCTTTTCTCGCAGGATCCGTTAGACGCACAAATCGCACTCACAACACCGAGCGACTGGTCCGAGCTAAAACCGGCTCACCTGACTAATAAAAGCACTGCATACAAAAGTTTGTGTGCTCAGATTCAAACACCACCCCAGAGAGAAAAATAAGTGTCTGTCTCTATTTATGAACCATTCTTGCATCACTGTTAAAGCACTTTGTCATTCCTGTCATGTTATTCCTGGATATGTACTTTAAGCTTTAAGAGCATCTCCACAGATTATTCATTAAACTTTAAAATCACCTTCAGAGTATGAGAGGTATGTGTATATGTCTCGCCTTGGAAAATCTTTTTATTTATGTTTTTAAAAGCCCGGCCAACCTGATGCTTGGAGCAGTGTGTGTGTGTGTGTGTGTTAATGCAGTGAAGAAAGATCAATGACTGCAGCAATAACACCATAAGAGAGGAAACCAAAAGCTCACAAACACTGTCTCTCACATAGACACGCTCAGATGAGCAGCCAGGCCAGTCAGAGACACAAAATGGTAATGACAGCAGCTGTAAACAGGCATTTTATAATGATGGTAAAGCTCTCTCACTCTCACACACACACACGCACACTGCAGGGCACTAACCCTTGCACTGGTTTGGGCACGTGTGCAAATGTCAGCCTGCACTCATCATCATCGCTCTTTCTCTCGCAGTCCTTCTCCCTTTTTCTTTATCTCTCCATTATAAAGACCTGAGGCTTGTGCCACAGAAGAGTTTTTCACATTTTATTCTCTCCATTCTTCTTCTTTGCCAACTTCTCACACTATCAGTCTTTATTTGTTCTTTTTTCTTCTTTTTCACTCGCTTTATTTTCTTTTTCTTGATATCAAAAACAAATAAATAGCTTAAAACATTAGCTTTTTGTCACCTCCAACAAAATGATACATTTTCACTACACATGCTCCATTTTTCTCATTTGAACATTTTCTCTGTGTTTAAGGACTAAATATGACAGTTTATATTTGGTTGTGTTTTATTTTATGAATTCACTGGAGAAAATGTTTAAATGAGAAAAATGGAGCATCTGTCTTTATAGCAGTTGTGTGGGGGCAGCGCTTCATAACGAACGCTGACGCTTTTTGACGTCTAGTCCCCTAGCTAGACTAGAAAGAAGAACACCACTTGATAAAAAAAGAAAAAAAGAATGCATACTTAATGCATGCAATGAACTTTAAAGTTTGTAACAACAGGTAAAACGGTATAGGATTCAGTGACATACTATCAGATATTAGAAACAGGACAGATCAACAGTCTTATTTATATGGTGTGGGCTGAGAAATTATGGAAACATGCATGTACTATGAGACATCCACGCAATTGAATTTTCTCAACACCTACATTGTGAAAATGATCAAGGTCCTGTGACTCATTGCTCGAATTGTTTCTGTTTGTTTTAGAAATTAGAATCTGAGGGTTGTCTCCTGCCTCCTCACAATATGTCCTTGCAAAGCAAGCCTACATCTTTGGTGAGAATTAGGAGCTTTTATTCTCAAAGAGCGCAAGAACAAGTCTTTTCTAAGTCTTCCTATAATATCTATGATGATATATATATATATATATATATGATATGAAGTGTATCGTTATGAACACTTAAAGGAGAACAGGTGCAGAATTGCATGTAGGAAAAAAAGAGCATAGACTCACACGCGTGCGTGACTGAGAAGCTATTGGACGACTCCAGATTGTCCACGTTATAATTCAGGTGAAAGGGTTTCTCAGTGACGTTCTGATTGGTGTTGTAGAGCTGAACGGCGAAGCGGAACGCGCTGTGTTCCTGAACCGTGGAGCGCATGAAGAGACCACCTGTATGTGAGATCAGAATCAGATGAGTTAAGAACATCTACCTGAATTTACACTTGTTCGAGTGAGGGATAGTAGCAGTGCCATTCATATAATTCACACTCTGTTTGGCGCTAGAGGTGCAAACTTCTCGAATTAAGAATATGTGGGTGATGCAGCAGGTAGATGAGGATCAGCACGCGTACAAGGGGAAATGTTTTATGTTTTGAGCAATAAATAATCAAATCACTTACCGATATTGATCTGGTTTGGAAAGCCTGCCTGTGTTTGCAGCACAAGCCACGGCAGGAGCAGGACGCTCGCGTGCGCTCGGCGCCGCATTTTGTCTCCGACCTCTAGAATTCTTCAGCTCGCGCGCAACATCCAGACCGGGCGCGAGGGCGACAACAAAATCCTCCAGATGTGCACCGACTCCCTCACGCGATGCCGGATAGGTGCATTCGGGCTACAGGACGAGAGCCGAACACGAGCAAACAAGCACAAGAGCTCCTCAATTCAGGACAGCGCTGTAGATCATCCAATCGGACCGCTGATCAAACTTGATGTGACGTGAAATTACAACAGCAGCACCCGCGTACGCGCAAACGCACGCGCGCAACCCGCCACTGCGGACCCGCGTGCGCAGTCCGCATACAGCTCAGAAAAATCGGCACGCGACCCTGGGAACCGTCCACTTCAAAGACGTCGTTTAAACCTCCTATATTCAGCTACAAATCCCTTCTCCATTTGTGCGCTCGGACCAAACGTTTTACCGCGCGCGAGCTGAAAAATGTAAAGTTCACGTACAGCAGCCCACAGGTCCGGACCATTACTATAGTCTATCCCACACCGGCATGCTAGTCATATGGTGTTAAAGTACGAATCTGTCGAAAAACAATAGGTGTCGATAAACGAGTGTAAGGTGCTTCTGCCTGAATTTTTTAACAGAATATTAATATTTTATGTCGAATAAAGGTTATCTCTGCAAGCTGTTAACTTGAGGTCTTTACCAAACACACGGCACTGCATGTGTAAACAATCCAAATTTTTATTTTTTCCCTCCGAATTTACCCCTACTGAGGCTCTTGCAGTTTCGTGATTATTATGGCTATTATGATTCTATTATTTTCACATACGTGTTTATCTATTTTGTCTTGTCCATATATTAAGGAGAATATTTTTTCTATTTTAATCCTCTGATCTGTTTGATCACTGCTGTTGACTGTGTGTGAAGTCTGTCTCTGGAGTGCTTCAGATAACACAAGCTGTCCTTCCTTTATGCTTCTAAGAACTGACTGACTCATATAAAGAAAACATGTTCATCAGTATTGATGTTTCAATGCGTTTATGCCATTATATGTTCTTTATTCTTGAAACACGCTCTGCTAAGAGAAAAGCTATCTGCAGGTGCCTGTAATTGTGATATGCTTCCACGTTTTCAGCCTTGGCATCACCCAAAACTGAAAGCTCACAACACTGAGCTGGATACGGCTGACTAACAGCGACCCAGATTTCCTCAGCTCCTTATTTCCTATGTGAGTGAGTGTGTGTAAACTGACCGTACAAGCCATGTCTGTGTATGCGGTGCCAGATTTATCAGACTGACTCTCTTGTTGAATGCAGACACACACACTCTCACAATCATCTCTCTCACTCACATTCAAAACACACTTATAAGTGTGTGCTGATGTGAGTTGACCATCTTGTCTTTTGGGTAAATTTTGACTTGTAACTTGATGTGCAGATGGCTGGACAAGTATATACAAATAGTATATATACAAATAGTTATTTAAGTCACACATAGTGACTATAAAGAGAATTAACTGCCCAAAATGACCAATCTTGCACCAGTTTCTTACAGGTGTCACTAATGAAATGTATTGCACGCTGAACTGGTCGCATTTGAATTCAGATTAGCATGCAACTCGCCCGCAATAAATTATTGCCACAGAAACAGTGATGTTGTCTACAGCTGGCTTTTTCACTCTGAAACAGCAGCACAGATGGAACGCAGCTGATCTGATGTCTTTTGAGTCCCTTGTACTCCCACGACAGAGAAAAGCATAAAAGATATATTGGGGGGAAAAAACATGAGATAAACAATAGGGTTCCCTCGCAAGCTGTGCAAAATACTGGACGTACAACACAAACTAATCTATGAGGCCTTAAAACAAAAAACATGTTACTTAACCTTGAAATACCAAAATATTCTATAGATTAATTTGTTCTTGATAATAATTATCACTGATGAATTAGCACTACACTTGATGTAGCATGACAGTAACAATGTCACTGTTCCAGGATCCCCCCCAAAAACTGTAATCTATAATGGTATCTCAATGATAGTACTATAATACTGCTGCAAGCTCAAGAGATTGATTAAAGGAACGTACTAATTAATGCATATGCATAAGCACTCACACACACACACACACACACACACACACACACACACACACACACACACACACACACACACACGAAGCTCTGGGGAGTTATCTGTCCTATATTCAGGCAAGTGGAAAGTTCATTCATTCTGCATAATGATTGAGAGCTGTGAACAAACTTAATTTCACTGCAGGTAACATTCAAATACCTGTGAGCTCTCATTACATGCATTCATATTCAGTGTTCCTTAAAATGTTTACAAATATATTACACACACACACACACATACACATGCACATATTACTCTCCATAGGCATAATGGTTTTTATGTTTTATATACAATATATATAGTTTAGAAAATGCTAATAAAATATGACAAGAACTCAGAGTTATCAAATCCGTTGATATTTCACTGGTTTTGGACATCCTTCTGTTAGACTGTCTCACAAATGAATTAGGTTGAATAGCTGTCAGATGTTAAATTTAAGTGCACAATTAGATAATACCAATTTATGTCAACCAATTACCAAGCAATGCTTAATTTAGTTCAGTCTGTGGTGTAAAAAGGTGCATTAGCAATTAAAGAAAAAACACTTAAGCAAAACATGGTCAGGTCAAATTGTCTGAATAATTTTTGGTCCCAATTTTACTGGTAGTCCACTGTATGAAGAATATTAGGGTATAATATGTCACAGTTTACTTTTTTCTGCTATCCTCACTCACATAAATGAACTACAGTGTCCTACACCCACTACTAAAGAAATATCCAAAATTATATTTGCTGTCTGAATTTTTTTTTTTAAAGGAACACTTAATGCTATGCAGTTAAGGTCCAATAAAGACTGGTTTAAAGCACTTACTCAATGACATTTTTTCCATTTTCTGTGAACTGATCTAAAGTGAGAACTATTTACGGTTAAAAAAAAGCATTAAAAAACATTATCTAATTCTTTACATATGAGCTATTTAAACAATAATAATTAAGTCAATTACAGTGGCAATGAATAAAGAACTCACTATTTGTATATAGCCTATTAATATATGAACAATGTAGAGACTATAATATATCAACTAGAAAATAACTTAGCAAATGATTTATTAGTACTTTATTACTGTATATGTATTTTAAAGTGTTACAAAAAATATAAATAAGAATATGTGCATAGTAAGATTGTATGCAGAAGCTGTTCTTCGTATATTGTGTTTGTTTATTTATTTATTTTTGTTTGAAAGTGTACCTGTTCAATTATGCTAGTTGCAAACGAATTAAATAATTAAATGTATTTGTTTTAAGTTTTCTTAAATAAAAAATTAGTCTATGTATGTGTGCATTTAGTGCTCTGCACAGCTGTCACAGTGATCTCACCATAATAAATGTGCAGGAAGTGATGCGATATCTAATGTGGCCAGTGGCATCAGCTGGTGGGCAGTCATCCAGTGAGACACAAGAACAGCGGTTTTGCAGCAATCACTCCATTTTCACACTGAAGAAAGAAATGGACAAACAAGTGAGGATGAGGCATTTCTTAGAGAAGTGTCAGTGCAGATTAGGAGTTTAGTCAATACAATGCTAAAAGACACACAGTTCTGTGATGGACAGGCTGAAAATAATAAATAAATAAGCATCAAATTACATAATCAAATTTCAGCATGTATTTGAATGTGACCATATTGCCTGGTACGACAGAAGCTCATCTTGTCAAATTCTAATTGGACCAATCGGCTACAAAAGCTCCTGTGGGGATTTTAAGAGAAATGGGAGTTTTCAGCAGTAAACAGCTTTTATCCATTTCATTTTCTGAGAAGGCACTTGGCCCCAAACTGTCACTTAAAGATCAAATGAAGTCAAAATTAGACTTTTGTGGCTTTTAGTCCATGTCTGTAAGTTTTTATTCCATCTATATGCTAGTGTACTCCAAAGAGTTGACAAAATTCACTTCAATTTGACAGTTTTTCCTCTATATGGTAAAAACAAAACAAAAAACAACCAAAATATTGATGACTCAGGTAGCTCTCAGAGGCATAGCCAAACCTTTGTCCAATAAAATGCTCTTCAGAATGAAAAAAGTCCTTCACTTCTAATACCACATGCATCTGACTAAAGTGGTTAATTTTCATCAAAACTATCATTTTAAATGCACTTGCTTGAGTTTGACCATGCTTTTAAGAGTGAGACATTTTACGTTAGCAAAGAAAGAAATCACAGCGAAACGACGAAGACAGCCATCCAGGTCTAAAGGTCTAAAGACAACTGATCCGAATGAAATTGAATGATGCTAACCCAAGTGTACAGACTGCACAATTATATGGGCTATCTAAGATTTAACCACAGAACTGCTCCAAATTTGAAACTGTTACTTTTTATGTCACTTTATTAAGAAAGTCTTGTAAGTCTGCATCAAAGAACAACCAATTTAGTCCAGAAACTTTCTCTTGCTCTAGCTCCGTCCATTCCCTTCACAACTCTGTTTCCGTCTGTGCGTTGGCGGAGAAAAAAAATATAGCCAAATTGTTTCTCTATAGTAACTTCTTGTTTATTTAACTTCAGTATAAATATCACACTATCAATCATGCTGTTGTATTAGCTAAAATGCATGATTGTGAATCCGATGCTGCTTAAAGAAACTTATATTTCTATAAAAAAGTTAAAAATCTGCATTTTAAAAATTAGGTTTAAAAAAAAGCACCCAAATCTATACTTAAAGTCTTAGTGACCACAGCTCTGACAGCTGATTTGTGAAATAATATGTCAATAACAGCAAGCAAGCGAAATTGACTTATTGACTTAATCAGTAATCAGAGCATTGTCCACGACTGCTGAAAATTCATCTCACAACCTCTCATGAACACTGCTTACAATTCTGCAAATCTTTTTTTTAAGAAATGGGATGATGCCAAAAACTGAAAAAAAAAAAAACCCAAAAAAACCAGTAGTAAATATAAACTATTTTTATAAGAATATATGCATCTGTATTTTTTTACAGGTCTGAGGTGATGCTGACCTGTCAGAAACTGGAAGAGAATAACTAATGACACACGGGCTGAAGTGATGAGGAGTATTTAGTATTTTACACAACGCAATGACCATGAGCCACCTGGACTGAATACACACACCACAGAGGTCAAGCTGTAATTTATCTGTGTATCGGTTATATGTGTGCATGTCTTCGTATACCGCTCACTTACACTGGACATTCTGTAATAGGAACTCATGGTTGACTAAGCACAC
The DNA here is from genome assembly GCF_949319135.1 of Squalius cephalus. Lineage (NCBI taxonomy): Eukaryota > Metazoa > Chordata > Actinopteri > Cypriniformes > Leuciscidae > Squalius > Squalius cephalus. The sequence goes on along the minus strand of NC_137126.1, from coordinate 37,472,799 downwards.
ACACGCGCACAAACCCACACACACAGTAACAGCCTCAGCAGCCATCACTCTTTCTTTTTTCCCCCCATTTCTTCTCCATCATTTATTCTCCGCATTTTTTCCAGGCAGAGATTCTTCAGTGCCGACCCACTGAAGCATAGAGATTCGCCCTGAGCACACTCACAAACACACACACACCCCTAACTTGTCTCTGCAGTCTCTTACACACACCATCTAAAAGAACAAATCAGATTTACGGCAGATGAATCTCTGACTTCTTAAACAGAATCACAGCAGAGAGAGAGAAACAGATTTATATTTATTTTTATATATTGCATTAATTATTATTAAATGATCACTGTTCAAACTCAAATATTTCTTAAAATCATATATGCAATACTGTATTCCAAGTTATTGCAAAAAAAGTTTACTAGACTACCTTGTGAAAAAATACTTTATTATACTTTTAATTAAAAGGAGTATTTATACTTTAAAGGAATATACATAAGCACATACTTAGCGCTTTTTATTGCAATTAAATTAAAATGTGTTATAGTTTAAATTAGCATACTTGCATATCCACTTTGCATATTGTCTTTGAAATATGGTTCTAATGTACTGACAATTATTTACGGTAATCTAAAATACAGTATAATGCCATTTCTACTAAAATTGTCATGCATTTAAATATATTTGTAATTACACATTTTTAATAAAGTTCCAATTTAGTACATTTAAAATATATTAACATCGAATAACACTACTTAAATGTGCTTTAGAATGCTAGTCAACATCAAAATAAGTGTACGTCTTTTAAACACAGAAAATATTATTAAACAATGAATTAAAATGTATTTTAAAATAAAACTTTTCATTTGACATTATTACAAAGTGCTCTTTTTAAAAATGTACTTGATTATCTTCATTTATCTTCAAGTACAGTTTTAAAAATATATACTTTTAAGATATTTTCTCTTAAGATACTTTCAAGTGCACATTCAGTACAATTAAATGGTTAGTTCACCCAAAAATGAAATTTCTGTCATTAATTACCCTCATGTTGTTCCAAACTCGTAAGACCTTCGTTCATCTTCGGAACACAAATTAAGATATTTTTGGTAAAATCCGAGAGCTTTCTGAACCAGCCATAGACTGCAAAGTCATTGCAACTTTCAAGGCCCAGAAAGGTAGTAAAGACACCGATAAAATAGCCGTGTGTGCGCGTGCGTCGTGGTGCTCAAGTAAACAGCATCGAACAATGGTGAGCCGGTGTTCTGACGTAGAACCTGGAAACGCTGCACTGTGTTTACTGCGTGATCAGCGTAGGAGACTGACACGGAAGAGAAGAAAGTGTTGAATAAAGTCGTTATTTTTGTTTTGTTTTTTTGCACACAAAACGTATTCTCGTCACTTCATAACATTAGGGTTGAACCACTGTAGTCACATGGACTATCTTAACAATGTCTTGACTACCTTTCTGGGCTTTGAAATTTGCAATGATGTTGCTGCCTATAGCTGGTTCAGAAACCTTGGATTTCATCAAAATATATTAATTTGTGTTGTCTTACGGGTTTGGAACGACATGAGGGTAATTAATGACAGAAATTTCATTTTTGGGTGAACTATCCCTTCAAGCACACTTCTTTTTCACAAGGGTATGCTTGGAATCTCATTAATTCAGATTAAATCACTAATTTAGATTCAGCAATAAGTGCTTTTACACTGCTTCTAGTCAATAACTTAAAGCACTCTGTGAAATCAAACACAGCTAGATGATTGCTTGAGAACCAGAGCTCACTGCTGCAGAGAAAGAGTTATCACAGGGGAGGTTTATTTATGATGTTCAAATTGTACTGCCGATGCAAACAGGCTGTAAATTCCATGCTAATATGTTAATGAATAGCCTGCAGACAGTGCCTGTGATGTTCAAATCAAGATTCTACATGATTTGGTTCATGAAAACATTTAGCTAGGAGCTGCTTCAAGTTAATACCACCAATCAAATTCTGGGGGTTTATAATTAGCTGTTTCCTCAGGCACAAGCACTGCCTTCATCAGTTTTCTCAAGAGCCCATATCCACAAGGGTCATTCAAACTTTATCACACAACTCTGGAAGTCATCCGTCTACCTGCTACGGTTTCCTCTAAAGCTTGAATTTAAATGCGACTGATGAGTAAAGCAGCCGGGGGCGTGGCTTAGAGGGCATTTGATGATGCTGCGAAACACCCGTTGCCGTGACGATTGCACTGATGACATCATAGAGAGCAGGAGATCAAACTATGCTTTGCGGCAAAAGTGCAACAGCACAAAGTCTCCCTGTAATGCAGACACACTCACAGGAAGCATTAGGGGTTCTAAGATATCAGAGGAAGTAAAAGCCTCATCCATCATTAAGTTCCCCCTCTTAACCCCCTTGGGGCTCTATCATTCCTGCACATTCATCTGTGTGTCCGTCCTCTAAGTTCCCTTAGGAAACCGTTCTCCCTGTCCTTGTGTTGCTCACGCAAATATGCCCTGTCAGCAGCTCTCACTGTCCATCTGCTAGAGGCCTGAACCCCAACTGCAACGAGCCCACCGAAAGAGCAAAAAGTGTGTGTGGAAGAAAGAGTGTGCGCGTGTGTATGTGTTTGTCAAGCTGAATTATGCCCCATGGTTTCTGTAGTCGAGGTCAGACTCAGATATAACGTTATGGACAGTTTCCATGGCTGAGATCTATAGCGATCACACAAAGACCTTGTGACATTACCGATAAGTTATTTACAGTCACGCATGACGTCCATGAACCGTTTAGTGTGGGTCACAAATCTCCCTTCATTGAGGTTCTGATATGGCTGCAGCGGGTCATACCACCTATTACTGCTGCACACACTTCCATGCGTTCAGTACATATCCATATATTCAAATCTTGTATGGCAGCTGTTTGTGCTTTAGGACAAGCACACAGGCCAGCTGCAGTTCTGCAAAATGGTTACATGAGCAACGTCACTTTTCATTGAGGGAAATGTAGAGTACGTGTCTTGAGGGAAAATGAAAAGTTTGAGCATAAGACAAAGACTCAGTAACGTCACGAATCGGAAGAGAAGTGATGCAACCAAGAGGTCACGGTTTGGCTGGTTAGAATGACCTGGTTTGTCCCTCCTGGTACGGTGTAACTAAACCATCTGGACAGAAATAGGTATCTCAGTCTCCCTAGAGTGCTGCAGGAATGAGTCCTAAAACTAATGGGTTTTTGATTAAATGGCTGAAATAGGGCCTGTGGTTAACGCAAGCTCAAGATAGTTTCGTGTTTTATTCTTTGGAATAAAATACATCACTAATATCCCACTTTATTATTATTTTTCTAGTCTGTTATGCGTCAACCCTCTGGTGCTCTTGGGTCATTTTTGAAAATTTGTACTTTTTGTTTTTTCAGAATTCAGAAATCGGAATGGTACGAAACATGGTAAAGGTTTTGGAACTTGCTATATGAACACAAAAAAAAAAAAAAATGACCGCATTGAAAATGAATGGGAGACGAATTTCATCTAGTGAAAATATTTGATCCTGCGGCCAAACAAAATCTTACTGAAAGCTAATTTTTTGAGGTATCAAGCTCAAATTTGGAACACAACTTGTTTATATTTATGGCTTTGATTTTCTGGGAGTTTTAGAATAAAACGTGTTTTTGAAAATATATATTTCATATAAAAATTGAAAATAGTAAATGTAAAATTCTGTAACTTCACTTTTTTAAACTTTTTTCACTTCAGCAATAATCTGCCAAGTGTCATCTTTGAAAAAAGATCAAACTTAAGTCTGTAAAGCAATTGAGATTTACGACAGATTAAGTTAAAAAAAGAGTTCAAAGCTCAAAAAGTGAATAAATGGATTGTAAATGCAGCGTAAATATAATTTAGTACCATAAAATCCCCCCAAAATAAAAATATATTAAATAAAAAACATTATCAAACTAAAATATAGTGCATTCATTTCATTGAAAAAAATAAAAATTCTGTCATTTTTGACTGACACGCGAAGAGCACCAGAGGGTTCAAAAGGCGGTTGCTGTAAAGTTTCTAAATGGGATTATAGAGGTTGTTGGGAAATTACACATCACACAGAACAGAAAAAACTCATCTACTCACTACTTTGATTATACAGCTTCCTCGTGTTTATGTTCACGCTCTTGCAAACTATTCAAACTCAAAATTTGCAATTTGTACATTTTAATTGTCAAATGCTTAGTGGTGGTGACGTTGAAGTCATGAGCCATTGTGTAGTTATTAGTTCATTTATAGCCTTAAGCTTTTTACTTATTTTTTAAAAAAAAGTTCATGTGTGAAGATTATCTTGCTGAACAAAATGTGTAAAAATTATAAAAGTTAGTTGGTCAGAGTTTATTTTCAGCAAAAATCCAAAAGCCAATGGAAAAATGCTATTGGCTTTTTGTGTGATGCTAACTTCCAATTGGCATATAAAATTATGTAGCACTCTATTCGACGTCCATTAACACATTAGCCATGTCTTATGACAAACTCTGACTGATATACAGAAGTCCCCCCAAAAAACAACTAATAGAGAGGCACTGGATTAAAAAAAAAAGGAAGAAAAAAAATGTATCATCAAAGAGGCTTTTCCCTTTAAAGCATACAAATCACCCACTCAATAGTCATACTCACTTCTTTCAATACTACATCATTTACTTGTCACTTTTAGACACTCCACTCTTTCTTTCTCCTTAAATGGAGTCACAAACTGGGATTTTTAAGGCCTCTCAGTAACCTGTATTAAAGCCCATTATTGGATACATCCCAAACATCACCAGTAGATAGTGAATGCCATAGAGAGAGAAGTGTGTTCCAAAACAGAAAAATACAGACATACATGTAAAACTAGGCATATATGTATGAAGCAGTCAGTGACAGTGAGTGATGCCTTTCTCTCTTCAGCACAGGCTGAAATACAAGCAGTAACGTTACTCAAAAGTTCTCTGGAGGTGAGTTTAAATTTTAATAGATACACTCTACGCTCTAAAAGCGAAGGAGTGTATCCATTCAAGAACATATCAAGGAAATATATGACAGGAAGGACAAAGTGGTTTAACACACACACACATTATTTACAGGTTCTGCAGAAAAAGCTATTAAAGTCAACATGAAACAATGTTCACAGCCCATTTTCCTATCATAATGAAATGACTACTCACAAGAGAAGAGAGTGTTGGCGTGGGGATTTCATTAATAGGACAATGAAAAATGGGCATTTCATACCAGAATGGAACCAGGTGGCTGAAGGAGAAGGGTTGAATGACAAGCCAAAAAGGACAGTCAGAGGTGGAGCAAGTTATGTTTTTGATGAAAGATTGCAAAGCCACTAATAATAATTAAAAAATTAAAAAATTAAAAAAAATTCTCAATAAGTCTCATTTTTATTTCATGTTGACTCTTAAAATGAATCTTCATTCAATGTATGATCATTATTTTTCAAACGTAAGATTTAAGATATCAAACTGGGCAACCCCATTAAACTATTGGGCAAAAAAAATCGTATGCTTTGTTTTATCGTACATTTCTTCATATTTGCAATACCACTCAAATGTTTGGGGGGCCAGTAAGCCACTTCATTTTGGGAGTTTGGGGTTGTGGGGGGGGGGCACTTAATTTTTTTAAGAAATTAATATTTATATTTAGCAAGGATGCACAAAATTTATCAAAAGTGACAGTAACAACATTTATAATGTTACAAAAGATTACATCCAGGCCAGAACATCCAGACTCAAAAACAGTTTCTTTCCGCAAGCGGTCAGACTTCTGAACCGCAAGCCTGAGTGCATCTAACCACGCTCAACCCGCCAAAAGATTGTGACCATACCCCCATTATAATATATATATATATTTTTTTAATTTAAATATACTTGTACCTCAATGCTGCTACACTTAATAATATATATTGCTTTATTTATTTGTATAATTTATTGTCCATCTTTTTGTATATCTATTGTTTACATTACTGTTGTCTTTTCTTAGTCTTCATGAATGTTACCGTTGTTCCCTGAAGGAACTGTTTCGTTTTTAACAATTGCCATGCAAGGTTCTAAAAATGACAATAAAGTTGACTTTGACTATTACTATTTTTATTCATCAAAGAATCCTGAAAAAAAATGTAGCACAATTTTGACAAAAATATTAAGCTGCTTAACTGTTTTAACAATGATAATATGAAACGTTACTTGAGCACTAAACCAGCACATCATTTCTGAAGGATCATTTGACACTGAAGATTGGAGTAATGGCTCCTAAAACGTCAGCTTTTCCATCACAGGAATAAATTAAATAAAAATCAAAAATCAAAAAATCAAATAGAAAAATATTATTTTAAATTGTTGAGCTGCTCTGGAAAAAAGGGCCTGCTAAATAAATAAGTTATTCTATAAAATGACGGGAGGTTTTAGTGACATCTCACACACTGTATTATTTTTCTTGACCAATGGCAGCTTCTCGTTTCCCTCATTCTCATTTCCATATCCCTGATCTATGGGATAACTGCAAACAAATCAGAAATATAAACCAATAACTAATAATAATTGTCGTAAAGGCACTGACAGAAATGTGTATTTTTGCAAGCCATCTGAGATTAACTGAAGATCTGCAAGTCTAATTTTACAAATAACTCTTTTATTAAATTATAAAAACAGACATCGAACCCCATGAGAGGGATTGGAAAGACAGTGTGCGTGTGTGTGTGTGTGTGTGTGTGTGTGTGTGTGTGTGAGAGAGAGAGAGAGAGATTGATTGGTGTGTTCAGCACTATTCTTTATGTGTGTCAGCACAAGAGGGTGTTTGTGTCACAGTGAAGGCCTGACTCTCCTCATCATCCTCTTCCTCTGAGCTGCCCATCACTGCGGCACTAAGAGCCTGCAGTGCCCCCAGCAGACCTGAGAGAGAAGCAGGATGAGGAACCAAGTCAAGTGTGAAAGAACATTGAGTAGACAAAGCAAAATAAATGAATGAATCAATGTATGAATGAACAAATAAAATAATCAAAGATTTTACAATATTATAAAAAATAAATACATATCATGTGCAAAAAAGCATTAAAAACCAACTGCATAAGTGAGTGTCAGTGTATGCTTACGTTCAGGAGTTGGAGGATTGCTGCACTCAGACTGAAGATTATGTTTTTGTTTCAGAGCATCGGTTGTCTGAATTGCTGATCTTCTCAGTCTTTTATACTCATTCATCAAACCCTGTTCCTGAACCACTGCCTGCACACACACAAAACACTATAAGGCAAGGAAAACAGAAACAGATCTAAACCCCACATTTAGATATTTGAACCAAGTGGATTTAAATACGACTTCCAAAAAATTGTTTGCATCTTTGACAAGTTAAAACAAAATATCACACCTTATGTTAATCTCATGTGTTTTTTTTTTCTCAGCAAAATTTGTTCTGAAATTAGCTGTAAATATTTGGATAGTAAATTTAAAGCTTCAAGTTTGATTATAAAACTTGCGATGAGCACCAATTGAGCCAGGACTGCCACTGATTCCCCCTTAGAGAGAATAGATGAGTATGTGAGTATGTGTGTGTGTGTGTGTGTGCGCGCGCGTGTGTGTATATGACTCACTAGGAGAAGGTTGCAGTCTTTGTCCTTGTTTTTTAGCTGTTTCTGCAGATGTGTGATCTGTTTGAGTGTGTGTTCTGTTCTCTCTCTCTCTCCTTCTTTCATCTGTTCTTTCTCTCTCTCCACCTGCCTCTGAACCTGTCGCAAAGCTACAACTGCACACATATAAAACAGACCGTGTGTGTTCAGTTCCGTGCAGACACTCAAGAGCATTATTCAGAAATATATAACATAACATTTGTATGCAAACTATATATGTATACCTGCTTTTGTGTGCTCTCTCCTTGCTGTGTTGAGTTGAGCCTCCTTGTCCCTGAGCTTCTCTGCACACACACTCTCAGCTTCTGATACCTTTTGTAAAACTGCACAAACATACACATCTTCAAAAAATAAGCAACTGTACTGTTAGATGTTGTACACTTTGTAAATATTGCATGGATATAAAGAAGCACAAATGATTCATAATTAGAGTATGTGAGCTGAGTGGAAGCAGAGCTGCATGATTTTGCCTGGAGCAACGAGCAATTGATGTCAGCAGAATTCACCGTGTGTTAAGCACAGTGTTAATAGACTATTAGCAATGAGAATTAAAGAAAGATGGAATTTGTGGAGTGAATACAGAATGCTCTGTGTGGGGAGGGGAAATTACCATTGCTCCACTCACACACACTGTTTTTCACACACCTGAGTCACACTGCTGCTGTAGTCTCTGGGCCTCAGCACGGAGCTCCCCGATGGTCCCCTCATGCTCTTCACATTGTCCCTGAATCTCCATTCGCATTATTTCTGATGCCTCCAACTCCTCTCTGCTGCGTGACAGAGCTTCCCTCAGGTGGCTCAGCTCTCTCTCTCCTGTAATGTGCATACAACACACAGTTAGGGCTCCTTTATTTAATCCACTCTATAAACATTCAGTGTTAGGCTGGGGTTTGTGTACATACGCTGCTGCTGTAGTTCGGACAGGGAGGCCTGGATGAGGTCTGGTGTACGTTTGAGCTCTTGTGTGAGTTTGTCCCTGTCTGCACTCAACAATGCCACCTCAGCCTGGAGACTCTTAATAAAGCTGCAACACAGAGAGAAGATGACAGAACGGAACACTAGCGTATTGCTTATTATACACAATTTACTACTAAAATAATTGCAGGTGAAGCTGTACACATTATGCAATGATTAACATTTCAAAAAAAGTTTTATACTATACTGTCATCACACAATCTCTTGCATGTTTAGTTTAGAAAAATTTGGAAAACCGGTTTTCTTACCAGACTGATCAATTAATATTAAAAGATAAATATAAAGAAAAGGCTGATGTTATTTTGCTTATTTCTCACATTGGATATAGAAGGTTAAGGTAGTAGTAGTAACAACAATTTGTATTACTATCATAATTATTATTATTATTATTATTATAAAGAAAAGGTAGAAAAAAGGAATGCTGATATAATTTCTGGATTATCTGTCACACTGGAAAAAGGTTAAGGTAATAATAATAATAATTATTATAATCATATTATTATATCATTGACAACAACAACATGCAAAAACTATTATTATGTGTATATTATTATGATTCATGGGATAAAATGTCTAAAACTCATACAACTGATGTGTTTCGGGTAATTTAAAATATGTATATATACTGTGTATATCTATATCTATATATCTATATACATATATATATACTGTATTATGACTGTGCTGAAACTCAAGGATCTTTTCTGGCTTTTCCAACAATCAACGGTGAAGTCACCTTAAAACAAAATAACTACTCAAAATTGACATTGAATAACAATGTCTCTAAATCTTTCCCATGATTCTCTACCTCTCTGACACTGCCGGCTCTGGAGATCTTGTAGCTTTCTTGGTTCTCCACAGAGCTTCTTTCCTCAACAGCAGCCCTGCAGACAAACAACACACGTTACTAAAAGTGAAACGCACTTGCACACGCTCACACACAGATGACAATCTCACCATGTACTGTGTCCAGACGTTTGGCAGCGAAGGCGAGTCTCTGGTTCAGCTGACTTACACTGGACTGAACTGCTTCCATCTGACCTGCCTTCATCTCTATGGCTGACATCACCCTGATGACAGAGACAGAGAGAGAAAGATAACACAGAGAGAGGCAGATGTTTATGGATGAGCGGACTTCAGGGGTTTGGTCAGAGGAACAGTCAGCTTTAATCTAATCACGACAGTCATGTTGGTGTTTAGAAGAAGAAGAAGAAGAAGTAGTAGTGGTTTTATTTATATGTGACCCTGGATCACAAAACCAGTCACATGTCGCACGGGTATATTTGTGCCAATAGCCAACAATAGAATGTATGGGTCAAAATGATCGTTTTCTATTTTATGACAAAAATCATTAGGATATTAAGTAAAGATTATGTTCCATGAAGATATTTAGTAAATTTCCAACCGTAAAAATGTAAAACATTTATTTTTGTGAGTGAATGCATCACAATCGCGAAGATAAATGGTCAACTTTAAAGGCGATTTTCTCAATGTTTCGATTTATTTGTACCCTCAGATTCCAGATTTTTAAATAGTTGTATCTTGGCCAAATATTGTCCTATATACATCAATGGAAAGCTTATTTTATCAGTTTTCATATGATGTATAAATCTCAATTTCAAAAAATTTACCCATGTGACTAGTTTTGTGGTCTAGGGTCACATATAGCATCTTTCCGTAGCTCAAGGTCGCTTTACATTGTACATTACAATACATTTACACACCCGCACACACATTACAATCACATAAGGACACATATAGTCACATTATCCAAAATACATATTAAATAGATATGTTTTAGCTGAGTCTTGAATGTAGCCATAGATGAGATATTACGAAGTGTAAGGGGTAGTGAATTCCATAATTTAGGAGCATTGACACTAAATGACCTTCCACCTACAGTAGACAACTGGAAACGAGGGATGGACAATAAACCAAGTTCAGCTGATCTAAGGGACCGGGCAGGGAGGTTGAGTAAAGTAGATCAGACAGATATGGAGATGGAAGACCATTTAATGCCTTAAACATTAGAATTAATACATTAAAGTGAATACGTGATGCCACGGGTAGCCAGTGAAGGTCATGAAGCAGAGGAGTAATGTGAGCAGAACGCCTGGTGGAGGTGAGAACTCTTGCTGCTGAGTTTTGAACATACTGTAATCTTGCAATAAGTTTTTGGGCAGACCAAGAAATAGAGCATTGCAATAATCCAGACGTGATGTGATTAATGCATGAATTAAGGTTTCAGCATCAGCTAAAGTGAGAGAAGAAGTGCAATATTACGAAGATGGAAAAAAAGAGTTTTTAAAGTGGATAAATATAAATGATAAACAGTAGTGGGCCAAGAACTGAACCTTGAGGAACACCCTGTGTAAGCGAAGCAGTGGCAGATCTATACCCTTGTATGGTGATATAGTACTTTCTGTCGCTGATGTAAGAAATGAGCCAGGTAAGAGCGGAACCAGTGATGCCGATATCAGAAAGCCGAGAGATCAGTATTTCATGGCAGACTGTGTCAAATGCAGTGCTTAGATCGAGAAGCATCAAGATGTTTATTTACCCTGAATCCACGGACAAAAGAATGTCGTTAACCACCCGAAGAAGAGCAGTTTCAGTGCTATGAGATGGGCGAAATCCTGACTGAAAAGGTTCAAAAAGACCATTAACATCTAAATATGATCGCACTTGCGAAGCCACAACCTTTTCAAGGATTTTGCTTAAGAATATTAAATTAGATATTGGCCTGTAATTGTCCATGTTTAGATGGTCTAGGCCTGTTTTTTAAGAATGGGGGTCACCGCAGCCATTTTTAATTCTGCTGGGACAATGGCGGAAGACAAACTACAGTTTATCATATGTGTTATGAAGGGTGCAACCTCAAAGACACACTTCTTAAGCAAAACAGAAGGTGTAGGAAGGATCAAGCCGGCAGGATGTGGAATTAGACTTCACAATTAGATCACTTATGGCAGCAGGAGTAGTCAGAGTAAAAGCAGAGAGAGAGTTTGTCGAGTGAGCTGAATCAGATAACATCAAATGAACATTTGAGTCACTTGTATGAGGGGTGTCTTTGGTGATGGATTCAGTGATTGACTTCAGTTTGTCTGAAAAGAATTGGGAAAAGCTATTCACAAGCACCCCAGAGCCCGAAATAACATTGTGAGTTTGTTAACCATAGCAAAGAGTGATTTGGGCCTGCATGTGGAATTCCTAATGGTAGAGGAGAAATAAGAAGATCTTGCATCTTTGAGGGCTGTACGGTAGTTGAGCCAATGTTCTTTAAAAGCCAGAGAGTGCACAATGAGTCCAGTTTTCCTGTATAGTCTTTCTAGGCGGCGACCCTCAGTTTTCACCATTCGAAGTTCAGGAGCGAAACAGGGTGAGGCACGAGTAGATGGAACCAGTCTAGTTTTAACAGGAGCATGCCTCTCAAGTATTTGTGAAAAAGCATTATTGTAAATACAGCAGATTTCTGAAGGACAGTTAGATAGCAAACATTCTGACAAGGTTGAAGCCCTTATTGAAACAGAGAAAGCTCAAGGGGTGTGACTGTGTGTGCTACCTGTGTGCAGTTCCACTGATCTCATTCAGTGATCCCTCTGTGCTCTTATTGTGCTCTTTCAGCTGAGCATTCTCCTGTAGAGCTCCGTCCAACTGTTGCTGTATTCCCTGAACACACACAAAAAGCAAGCACACAGGCTTTCAGAAAAACACACTTGCCTGTAGGCGCTACAGAAGAAAAGTTTTGGTGCTGTCACCGTGTAACACAGCTGATCAGCTGGACAGCTGCTCTGCATGCAGTGAGTAATCACAGATGAACAACGCGATGCTAAAATAGCAGATCTTCAGTGAGTCAATGCTGAACAAGCTTAAACCTCCCTAAGCTCAATCCAACCTGCTCAGGCTGTTAAAAAGCAAAGATAAGAAGGCAGAAGGAGATGAGCTCATGAGGGTTAGAGAGAAAGCTCAAAATCTGATGCTGAAATGATTATGTGAATATCAATGAGCTAAACTTAAGATATTTAGTGAGTAACCCCTTAAATTTCAGTCTGTTTCTCACACAAAGCAATCACATGACCTGGAAGACCTGGAATGTAGTAAACCCTTTATCACACCATACCTGGTTAGAACACGTGTAACAATGTGAAAATGTATATATTGAGTCCAGAAACCCAATATGAATGACAGCAACACAGATGGCATCAGTGCATACTTTAAGGCCTGTTTCACACCAAGAACGATAACTATAAAGAGAACAATAACTACTCTATTAGCATCCACACCAGTGGAGGATATCATTGTTTGTTATGTCATCTGCCACTTCAAATGCTTGTGCTTTAAAGCAGGAAGGATTCTGATTGGCTGTCAATGTTTTTATCGTTCATCAGCTAGAAAATCTCGTTCTGAAAGTGATTCTAATGAAATTGTGAGTGTATCAATCAGCTCAGGGCACTGATCAGGGAGTTGGCCTCAATTGTAAAAATCCTTCCAGTGCACTGAAATGCTCACTGCCTAAAAAAGTCCCACAATGCACTGTGAAAACCAAGGAGCATCAATGCTCACTATGTTCCCTTTTCTGAAGCATGAAATAAAACATATGAATACTTGAATACTGAAGAAATTGAATAGGGGAAAGTCTTATAAAAATTATAAAAAAAAGTATTATAAAAAAAAGAAAACTGGAAAGTCTTCCCTGAATAAATTAAATACAGATTAATCCTTACAATTAAAGTTACAAAAGTTATCAGTTTAAAAGCATGGGCATTAATGTTAATCAAACAACAAAAGTCAAATCAGAAACAATTATTAATATTAGGCTGCTGTCATCCTAAGAGCTGCACAGATCCATTACTCCATTGGAATTATGCATTAAAATTATCGATTTTTCTTTTATGCAAATAATCATTAGGATATTAAGTAAAGATTATGCTCCATGAAGATATTTTGTAAATTTCCTACCGTAAATATATCAAACATTTATTTTTATGAGTGGATGCAGCACAATCGCGAACATAAATGGTCAACTTTAAAGCCGATTTTCTCAATGTTTGATTTTTTTGCACCCTCAGATTCCAGATTTTCAAATAGTCAAATATTGTCCTATCCTAATAAACCATACATCAATGGAAAGAATATTTCTTCAGCTTTCATATGATGTATAGATCTTAAGTTAAAAAAATTGACCCATGTGACTGGTTTTGTGGTCCAGGGTCACATATGTGCATATGTGTATGACAGAGTACCTGCGCTTGTACATGCTGTAACTCCAACTGGGCTGTTTTGTCCTCTAGGTGGTGCTGAAGGACACTGTTCTGCGACTGCAAACACTCTACTTCCTGCTGTAGAGAGGATACCTACACACATTTACAGATTCATAAATTCATTATTCACACATTCAAACATGATAAAACAGACAATTATTTAAAATGTGTTAATGACATCAGCTATTTGTCTTTTTGATGTTGATTTGATTTTGATAATCACAATTTTATAAGCCATAATTTAACAGATTGAGAATTTATTTTAGATTGATTCAATTAATTGACACACTACTGTTAAAAGCTTGGGGATGGTCCATCTCTTATACTCACCAAGGCTGCATTTATACACCTATACCTATTTATACATCTATACAGTAGAAACAGTAATATTTCAAAGCAGCTTTACAGAAAATGCATGAGTGCACATTACAATTTAGAGAGTGATCTATAGACCTTATGTAGCCCCGCTCCTTTTCAGCGATGCGCTCGTTGTCTTTTGACTTCCGGTCTGTATTTTCACAGCGATCTTGGGTATTTATGAATGAACGGCTCGTTTTAAAATCTTCCTGGTCTACTGACATTTGTTAAGACATCTGCTTTAAACATTACAATCCTCATGATAACTTTCGTTAACTTTACATTAAGTAAATCCACTTCAAAAGCTAATAACTCCTGGACAGCAATGCCATAGAAATATACAGCGCGACCACAAAAACAGAAGTTAAAAGACAATATTCTAAAGATGGCAGTGCCCTTGTTTCTCTGGCGCATAAGGTCTATTATGAGGTAACTGAGGTAACTGTCTAAGTTATGCATTTCAGAAATGTACATATACAAAACCACAGTTAGCAAAAAATGTATTAATTTAAACAATGTAATAATTTAATGCAGAAACAATGAGCTCATTGTTTGTTAACAAATGATTATCTATGTAATGAATATCTATGATAGTACACTATGTATGTGTGTGGGAATTTGTTTCTATTACCATGTTGTGTAGTTGTGATTTCTCTGTGTGGAGTTGCAAGTCCCTTGTCTGCAGTTTAACAAGCAGCATGAAGACCTTTTGCCTCCAAACACTCAACATCTGCCCAGCCTTACTGCCAGAGTACAACGGGTCCGTCTGCACCTACACACATAACAAGTATCACTAAATGTACTAATGAATTCTTAACAATAAAACTGCATTTGTCATTCAATTCAAACACTAAACGCATATCTATATGCGTGTGTAATCTTACCTGTTCGCCTAGCTCTTTTTCTTGAATGGATAGAATGTCACTGGATGCATTCACTCTGACATTCAGTAGCTGGACAGATAGAGACAGAGCTTCCTTTTCCTTCTCCAAATGCTATAAACACACAATCATTATAAAATTAATGTAGTCACTGGAAATAATAATGCAATCACCACAATTTACACAAGCTGATGTACTGATGGCATTTCAGTAGACTGCACATGTGTGTGTGTGTGTGTGTGTGTGTGTGTGTGTGTGTGTGTGTGTGTGTGTGTGTGTGCGCGTGTGTGTGTGCGCGTACCTGTATCTGTCGTCTAAGCTCTTCATCTTCTTTTCTTTCAGTGATGTTGCTGCCAATGTATGTACGCAGTTTCTGCACACACTCAGACTGTTCCAGCCATGAGCTGTTCAGGACACTGCATAAACACATTTGGAAAAGTGTTTATGTCATTTAGAAACAGTTATATGAGCAACTTATTTTTTATATACTCACCTCAGCTGATTTTTCAGCTCATCTCTCTCTGATATCACTTCTTGTATTTGGGTCCTCAGTGAGGTCGCTTCCTGTACAGCATCATTTATCACGTTCTGATATTCAAGGAGGTTAAAAGTTAGATCAGTTAGATCCTAACTGCTAGTGCAGTGGTTCTCAACCAAGGAAAAAAGGTCAACAGGATCTTAAATAAATTCATATTCATATATTAAACAATCTAATTCTAATAAGTTAAAATTATTAAAAAAACACCCAAAAATAAAATTAAGAAAATCCCAATATAAACACCCCAAGAATAATGATTAATTCAATTATCTCAACAAAATATTTTGACATAATTATTGCATAAATACAGATACTATCTTAGCCTACATAGGGGAGGGGGACCATTTGAATAATGTGTTGAAAATACAGGGGCCTTTCAAGTTAAAAAGGAGAACCACTGTGCTAGATGGAAAAAAGGTGTGTAGTGTTACTTTAAGACACATTTAATTGATCAGAATATCATTGCACTGGAAACAAAATATTCCTAATATTGTGTCAATTATGCCTTACCTGTGTCTCTAATTTTTGTTGCAGTCTCCCCATCTCCTGCCTTGAGTCCTGTAACTCTTTCTCCAAACGCTGACATTCTAATTTATACTCCTTTTTTAAGGTCAATATCTAGACACACAAAATAAAGATGTATTCAGAAACTAGCTTTTCTGACCCTAAAATACACATTCTACATATATGTTACATACACGTAAAACTGTTTCTTTAGAATCAGAGAATAAGGGAATAGTGTATCCATGTATTTACCAGGTCTTGGCTCATACTGAGTTCAGACTTGCAACTCTTCAATTCACTGTGTAACTCATCGCGCTCCATAGACTGTCTGCAGACACACACACACACACACATTTCAGCCTACATACACAGTGAAAGTATCAGACATGCAGTCAGTCAGTTTGAGTAATTGTACCTGTTTATTTGGCTTTGCTGATCTCTAATCTGCTCTTTCAAACACTCTACTCTTCCTTTCAGACGCTCCATCTCGACCATCATCATCTCCTTGTCTTCTCTTAACCTTTCCACCTGCAGAGGTTTTGAGCTGCTCCTCTCATCTTCTGGCAACCTGACAGAGAGAGATGAATTTTTAGACAGACCCCTAAAATCACTAGACTGGATTCAACAGGGGTAGTGCTTGTTTTGTGTACCTGTGGTCAGAGCGCTGCTGTAACATTTTCTCGCTTTGGTGTTTATGATGGACGGGCCGCCATGCTTCCACTCCATCACTCTCGGTCCAGGCGAGCCCCTCCCCATTGAATTTAGAAGGGGGCGGAGCTCTGAAAGGTGTGGACTGTGGCAGATCTTGGGTGGGTGTGGCCTGTGAAGCTGTGGGCCGGGGCACAGGACCCCCAGTAAACTGAGCAGGTGTCATCAGAGGAGAAGGGTTACAGACAGATGCTGGGAGACAAACAGACAGACTGATATTATTATACTAAACACAGAATGGCAGAAAGAAAGAAAGACTTGACCTCTAAATCTCTCTTTTGAGTATGTGTCCCGAGCATCTGGGAGTCTTTTTATCTTTATATTCACACTTAACGTTACAATATTACAGATGCCTGGCATACAACACAACAGAACTGCTCATTATCTTCCAAGTTTGTTATTTTTAACCAACGTTTGGCTTTCTTCCAGTTCACTTTAACCCTGTAAAACCTCAAAAGGAAATAATAGTCAGGAAAAAAACAAACACTTTTTTTAAATGGAAGTTTATTGAACCTTTATTGATACTTTAGAGACCATAGAAATGTGTATATCAAATGTTAAACTGAAGGCTTTATTATAGCGTTAAAGTCCTGCGGTGTGAGTGACAAATGAATTTTTAGAAGTACAAATAGTCCATGTAGAGTGACTATGGAGTTCATTTGAGATATATAAATTGCAATTATGATAATATACAATACTGTTTAAAATTAAGTTAGATGAAATTTCGCATATCAGACTGCCTGGCATGTCATGTCAATAAGTTACCCTGATGTAAAGACTAATATACTGCTTATTTTGATTATATAAATTGTAATATCACAAATATTAATTAACTGATATATATTTATATAAGAGCACCAGCACATTTGGGTTTGTTTATACCGGTCATTATTCGGATAATTTTGTTTACCTCCGTCAGGAGCTTTCATGAAGTCCGCAGGCGCGTTAAGCCTCTCTGCTTTCCACAGATCCATAATAACCTCTAAAAGCAGAGTCTTACAAAAGAGGTATCATATAAAGTAGTTAAAATTATTAAATCGAAATGTTTTGATGAATATTTCACGTCACAATTTTAGAAAGTGCGCGTCCTCCCCGCCATTGAGTTCAAAGCTGCGCGTGCAGTTGTCACGGCACTGACGGCAGAGATTTCCGGTCGGTGCGAGCCGAGGTACGACAGCAGCGCCCCCTGCCGTGTCGTTTGAAAAACTAAATCAACTATACTAGAATGCAATATATTCCCATTTTCAAAATATTTGAATCGATATATGTATACACCCGGTACTCCTTTGAATCATTGTCATTAACCTTCAATGTTGTTTTTGCTCATCTTCTGCATTTGAAATTTCCAAAAGACAATCTGCTGACACTGAGGGGCCGAGTGTGAACAAACCATTATCTACTACGTGTTTATTTCTGAAACTTGACCAGTTATTTAAACTATACTTTTTTACATCCAGGGTGCACATTCTTTTACGTTTTTATGAAGTGTGAGTGTTTTAAAACATACATGCGTATGCTTACTGCATAAAAAAATAAAATAAACTAACCCTTCATGTTCAGTGGAGGTTTGTTATGCTGTGGTGTTTGACACTGATCGCTCTCATTTGTTCTGGTCGGATGTGTTTGTTCAGTCATTGATTCTTTGTGTGAATGAAGGCTTTGATTAGGCCACTGTTGAACACTGACCTTCTTGTTCATGACCCAGAAAATGTCACTGTTGTATTCATGGTTCATAGGAAGAGATCAATGAAGCAACAGTGATTTGTATGGCAATTGTTTGTATTTTATCTATGACACAAAAACATAGACAAAAAATATAATTAATTTTGAGTTCCAGTATTCTTCAATGAAGCATTTAACAGAATACAATTTAAACAAACCTTTCAGTAACATTTGATGACTGGGCAAACAGTCTTCTCTCTGGGAGTTGCTGATTTAAAAAGCAGTGCTAAAGACCAGGAAGGTTTATTTTGTATCTAAATATAAATGCATAAACATAGGAAATGAAACAACCGACATCTTGCAAATAGAATAAAACATCTTGGTTTTTATGTACAGTCCAATACATTAAAATACATACACTCACACACTTTTGGAAATAAGGAGACATTGCAGAACTGGAAATTAAAATCAAAGTGGGACAAATGACCAACAATGTGTGAAATGCATATAAAAAGACGTTTCCTTTCCAATCCTGAACAAAAGCTCCTCGCAGAAATGCATTTACCCTGCTTACAATCACCATGGTTGCATTTACCAAGATTTCTTACCACAAAAACAATCATCATGATTCGCTCTGATTAACAAGCCATTCATGATTTAAACTACCCAACCTCAAAAACAACACACAACCTGAATCCATACCTCAATGAACTACACAAAGGGGAAAGATTATAGAATTTTTCACAGTGGAGCTTTTCCAAAATAAAAGTGAATAAAACATCAGTGATTCTCTCAGGACAGATGAAGCGTGAATAAAACAGTAGGTTGGATACCAAACATAAAAAAATATTAACTTAAATATAAACCAGCAATGATTCACATTACATTACCCATTTTGTGTAAAACAAAATAATACATACATATATGTATGTATGTATGTATTTAAGATATATAACATTATATTATAATACCTCATTCTAATCTTTAAAAAGAAATTAGATATATTCTACAGAAAGAGCTTTTCTCTGAAAAAGGGGGTAATGCCCTTTGTGCAGAAATACCTTTAAAATTATATCTATATATTCAGAAATTAATTTAAATCTGAGGGAGGGGCAGGTTTTCAAAGTGTCAGCCAATCAGCACAATTGCTTTGAGCTCTTAGAGGACCAATAAAAACTCTAAATCAGCCAACCACCACCATAAAAGTGAGGAATATCATCACAATATGAGTTTTAACCTACTTCTGGGAAGCGAAAACATTGTGAGAGAAGTACTGGGGGAAAAACAGACACTGCAAGTCTAAACCCTTTAAGGAAAGTTGAGTTATAAATTTTAGATTTCAAGCACTCTTTATAAAGTCATTTACAACTGATTGTCTTTACAAAATTACTTAAAAATCAAAACTCCTCCAGGAGTTACAAAAAACAGCTATTTTTAAACCTCCATTACAAAAAAGCATGAATAGATAAGTCTGATCTCATGCTGTAAATGTTTGTCTGTTATATGTACAGATGGAAAGTTATGGTGTGTTTTCAGGAGGGAACGATACACAGCACCATCATGTGCATTTAGTCCATGGAGTGAAATCAGAAGAGGAGAAACATGTCAGCGATGCTCTCATTTACCCATCTCAGAACATGGAGACATTAAGAACCTGGAAGGCAAAACACAGAGTCGCTTTATAACCCCAGTATTGCAAAATGGTTTAAAGAGGTTCTAATGATAACAGGGTTCAAGTTGGTCACACAGATTCCAACAGAAATGTTTTGGTTTCAGAGTGACTTCTGTGTGATCTGTGTGCATTGCTGTTATTGACAAAAGGCAATGGAATTAGTTGCCCACAAAAATTAGCTAATGAGACCACACCTTCACAATGACGTTTTAAACATCATAGTTTATCGTTATCGTTCACTTCATAGTTGATAGGTTTTGTTCTTGGTGTGAACAGGCCATTAGTACTGTATTCTTTCACAGCATCTCTCTCTGTCAGTTCACAATGACAAGAACAATTGGACAAACAGAGAGAACAAATGAGCAAAGCAGATTTTTGAATTTTGTGTGTGTGTGGGGGGGGGGATACATATAAAAACACATAATGCTCTGGTCCATCCTTTAATTTAAGTCTGAGGGATTTCTTACAAGCACCACTAATCAATAGACTGAGTGGATTAATAAGTTAATGAATAAACATTCGGATGAATTAATGCTCACCGAGTCGTCCATAATGGAGGCAGGGTCAAAGTAGTCTGGTTTCAGCTCTGACCTCTCCCTGCGGTTTTTGGATGGAGGCTTCAGAGGGACAAAAAAAGGTTAAGTTAAAAACAATGACACACAAAATGTGTTTTCTCTCTATGTATGAGTGTGTTGACCCCGCAGCCAAAGGAGATTGGATTAGATGGACTATGTAAAGATCTGAGAAACTTTCACTGTCACTTTCATGCTATCCTGAACTCTGACTCCTACCAGATCAATGTCCATGGTGTCAAAGTCCATGCCCTCATTAAGGTCGTCCAGTCGTTCTTCTGATGACATCATCACATCCTCTACAATTGGCTCCTCATCATCCTCCATCAGTCCGCTGCCACGGCGACTGGCAAACAAATCAATAAAAAAAATGTATCACAAATATCACTACCGTTCAAAAGTTTTGGATCTTTAATTTTTTTTTAAATGTTTTTTTTAAACAAGTCTCTTATGCTCAACAAGGCTGCATTAATTTGATTAAAAAAAAATACACTGATAATGTGTCCCGGGATCGTTCAATTTTGGTTTTGGAATCTGAGCGGTCGTTCACACACATCTCGTAAAGATCCCGTAAAGACACGTGACATCAGGATGTGACGTGTTTGCAGACATTTTTCCGTCCTTTCTTTGTTCCTTGACAAACACAAACTTTCTTCTTTGTTAATGTGCAACGTGAACGTTGATCTGCATTTAAACACCCCGGTCAAAGAGTCGCACGATAACTCATTGAGACACCCCTTACAGCACTGGCCCTGTCTTTTGTGCACACAGGGCGCATTCTGGGACTAATCCCACCAATGTTACTAGGTCCCCATCCCGGGACATGTTTGTGTTCACACAGAAGAGACTCTAGCAATTCTATGTCAATTTTCTGGGATCAACGCTCTGAAAGGGGCTAGTGTCACATGATCCCCACATGATGCTGATTTGGTGCTCAAGAAACATTTCTTATTATCAATGATAAAGTTGTGCTGCTTAATATTTTGTGGAAACTGTAGTACATTGTTTTAATGATTCTTTGATGAACAGAGAGTTCAAAAGAGCAGCTTATTTTTGAAATAGAAATCTTATCTAAAATTATAAATGTAATTTATTGTCACCTTTGATCAATTTGATGTATCCGTACTGAATAAAAGTATTAATTTAAAAACGTCCTGACCCCTAACTTTAGAACAGTAGTGTATGTGTACGTAGATGTGCACTCACATGGTGTGCTGAATGTGGCCTCTCATCTTGCCATACTGCAGGCTTGCTCTGTCCTGCTGCTGTTTTTGGGCCATCATCCACGCGACCTGAGAACTGAAAACAACATTTCTCAGTCAACTCTTTACTAATAGAGGGAGTATGTGTAAATCAGGGGTGGGCAAGTTCAGTCCTAGAGAGCCGCTGTCCTGCAGAGTTGGAGGGTTGGAGCTAAACTCTTCATGACAGCGGAGTTCTATACCTAGAACTAGCCCTAGTATATACATAAATGTATGTGTGTATGTTTACTTGTAGTCCATGTGTTGGTGCGGCTGCTGCAGGGGTGTGTGTTGCGTTTCGTTGTTCATGCTGTAAACTCCCATGTACCCCTCCTCTGGTCGAAGCTTCTTTGCGTCCCGCAGGACAGTGGAGACAATGTGGGGTGATGACATCATTACAGGAGTGTGTGGGCCAGTCTGCTCTCGGTTGACCCACGCGCTCACATCACTGCTGCTACAGCTACTCTCCTCTGAGAGACGGACAGATAGAGAAGACAATGAAAGGGAAAGTTAGTTTTAACTCTGTAGAGATTATAATTAATGATATAATTACGACTGAACACACAAACCCTCAGGCAGTTTTCTCTTGTTGGCAGCGGGTGGTTTGCTCCTGCGACTGCGGGCGGAGCTCCTGCTCATGCCGCTGATGACAGACAGTGTATCATCATCAGCGCCCGCTTGCAGAGAGTTCCGGTAGGAGATGAGCGGCAACCAGCAATCGTCCCTCTGCAGGGCCATTTGAAAGGTCATAAACCGCTCTAGATACAGGTGCCTGATGGGAAAGATCAGAGGTCAAACAAAGAACACAGATATACTTCAGTAGAGAAATTCATTTAAAAGACAGTACACAGTTAACCTTCAGAGACCCAGCGCAGCAGAATTGCAACACTTGTATATTCACTAAATATGGGTAAAAACTACACATTCCAGTAGCTGAAGATTGAAATGTATCACAACAGCAGTTTTAGTGAGAACAAAAACAAATCAAATATTATCTGCCACAGCTTGCTAAAGTCACTCAAAATGTATGTCTATATATATTAGATGCCTGCTACTTCAGATAAATTTGTTCCAAAAGTGTTAATAATGGCTGACACAATTCTTAACACTTTTGGAACAAATTGATCTGTTTAAAAATAAATAAATAATACACACACTTTTTTTTAAATTTTTTTAATTAAGATGTAAATTTAATTTACAGTACTTAAATTGTCAAATATTTTTACCTTCCTAGCTCAAATGCATTTGTGTTCAAATATTCACTTATTGTATCGAACAAATAGTTGCCCATCGTTGCAATTTTGCAACATTTTTCCAACGTTTACGCCAATGTAAGTTTTTATAACTAATGGTTTCCTAAAGACATTTTTGAGGTTTAAAAAAATGAATACATCATGAATAACAATGCTTAGGTCTCTGAGGGATCTGAGAAAGCAAGGGATTCTCAGTGTGAGTGTCTTACACAGTCTTCTTGTCCTGCCTCAGTAGTTTGGAGGAAAACTCACTGAGGATGTCAAGGAACGGAAGGTTGAGAGGAGGGCCGCCTTCTCCCTGTGGACTGGGTTCTTTAAATGCAAATTCTATTCCATCCCTAAAACACAAAAAGCACATATACACACACACTTAAGACTCTGTCACTAAGACATAAGGGGACGCTGATGCCCCTTTTCCACAAATGGTGCTGAGCAGTATGACAGTCAGAAGATTTGTGAACCTCTCTTAAAACATAAATCATTTTCTTTTAATATTGGTATCGGCCAGTGAAAAACCCATTTCAGTCAACCACTATTTTTATTCATTTGTTTCAGTAACTTTATGCAATCGAGAGCTGCTTTTGGTGCTTAATCTGGTGACAAAAAAAAAATCCTAGACATAAATAAAATATATGACTTATACAGACAGGAGAAAGATAGTGGATGGAGCCCATAACCCTGTTGGGTCTTAACAGCAAGCATGTTTGAGTTTTCTTACTTGTGGAGCATTGCAATCGCCTCTCTTGTTTTGACCTGATCAAGTCCAAACGTGAGCGAGAAGCGCCGGGCCAGTTCTTTAATCCCACAGAAAGCAGATGCGGAACGATCAAAGTTACAGCCTAGATCACTCAGCATCTCATTAAACAGCTGAAACACACACATCACCCTTCTGTTATTCAGTGTTGCTGGCAGAGCGGGTCTGTGTAAGGATAGAAGCGCTATCTCACCTGCTGCAGGCTGAGGATCAGAGTCTTGGCACACTGAATCTTGTCGATCTGACGTGCCTTACTCATGGTCTCCTTAATGATGTCACCATAATCATTATAGTACTACACACAGACAGAGACAGAGATGCACTGTAAGCTTCAAGTAACACAGAGGACTGTGTTGGAGCCGATAGCCTCATGGGCAGGGCTCAGACTTATAGCAAGGTTGCACTTTGGGTGGCCTGAGTTCTTCTCCCGGTTCACGGATCTTTCCCGCTACCAATCCCACTCCCACTTCACATCCTGTGTACTATATTTGATCTTATCCCAATAAAGGCAAAACACTAAAAATAAATCTTTAAATAAATAAATAAATAAAACACAGAGGACTGTTACAAGGACTGTGAGTGGGACTCACTCTCATGTACTGTTTGAAAACGTCAGCTCCTGTCTTCATGTCCACCACGTTGTAGATGATCAATTTGCAGAAGGCGGCCAGTAAATTCCTGCGTCTGTGGAGCGCCTCAATCTTACCAGCCTCATCGTCTGCAAGACACACCCCAGAAATGGATGAATTGGACTGAATAGTGAAAAAAGCAGCCAATAATTGTGCAGAATAACATAATAATAATAATTTGTACTTTTTTATTCTTTTTTGTTACGATTTTTTTTAAAGCAATGATGGAAATAAAAATGAATAAAATTACCAACTTCTTGGTAATTACCAATTTGGTTTTTCTACAAATTTTAGTGTTTCTAAATAAATTAATGAGGTGCAGTGTCTCATTTCTGCTCCAATAACAGCACCAAACCAAAAAAATTATAAATACATTTCCTCACAGTATTCTTAAATGGAATGAAAATTCTGTCATCATTTACTCACCCTCAAGTCATTGGTTAATCATCAAAACACAAAAATTAAGATTTAATTAAACCTGGGAGATTTTTGTCCCTCCACAGAAAGTTCAGGTAACTAAAACTTAAAAGATCCAAAAAGCTCATAAAGCATAATGAATCCAGATTAATTTATTTTAAACAAGGTATGCCACAGTTTGACAACAACAGTTGTCGTATGACCCCAAACTCAAACCTGAGACATATTGCCATATCATTTATTTTTATTTTATTTTTTTGGTGATGTCAGAAATTAGAACTATGCATTACAAATCAGCAGCTGATCGTGCCTCTGGAGTAAAGACTGCATACATGCTGTTATACATTTAAATCCACTTTAGAGTGGATCAGAACAGTCTTCTGTCCTCTTTGTATTTGTTTTTTGTTCACCTGTGCTGCTGTCCTCATCCTGGTCAACAAACACGTGATCCAGGATAAAGTTGATTAGTTCGCTCTGTAAGGATGCATCTGGACTGAACACCAGGGGTTCTAAAGCTTCCCGCCCCGACGCCACAATCTGATAACTGAAGATCAGGAGTGAATCGCAGAGAATGGTGAAGGCCTGCAACACACAGATACACACAGTTCATTAAAGTACAAATAATGTCCTGCCGGTATTAAGAATCAAACATGCAACATTCGGGTTACCAGTATGACTCTAACAATTATAGGCCATGACTGCCCCTAAGAATTCATTCATTTTCCCACAATCCCATATGCATGAAAGGATGTGTGGTCTGTGGCAGGTCAGACTCACCTGTTCTTTGACAGTGGTACTGATGCTGTTCAGGTACCTCTGACACATCAGACAGAAGGCTCTCACCTGCCTCCGCAACAGCACCATTTCATCCTGAAATGAGACAAGAGTGTGACTAAACATTCAAAATGACAGTCTCACACAGGTCTGGGCACGTACGTGTGTGATGTACCTTGTTGGCACTGCCCTCTGAGACTTTAGCCAAGTGCCAGAGTATGACATAGTGAGTGCACTGGAGTGCATGAGCCACAATCTATAAAAACAAAACAATTAAATATCAATGAAAGTCCCTGAAGTGAGGTCAAAGAGTTTAGAGCAGAGTCAAACACACAGGTCAGTCACAGACCAAATATGGCCTGTAGAGAACTACAGTACTTGTAACTAAAAACTATGCACTACAGTACATTTGTAAAATAAATAAATGAATAAGTCAGGGGTAATAATCTTTATAATTATATAATAATTAATTTCTTCTTTTTAGATATGATAAATTAAAAGGATAGTTCACCCAAAAATGAAATTTAAGTCATCACTTACTCACCCTCAAGTTGTTCCAAACCTGTATGAATTTCTTTATTCTGCTGAACACAAAAGAAGATATTTTGAAGAATGTCAGTATCCAAACAGGCCCAGGGCCCCATTGACTTCCTTAGTATTTTTTTCTTCCATACTATGGAAGTCAATGGGGCCTATTTGGATGCCCATATTCTTCAAAATATCTTCTTTTGTGTTCAGCAGAAGAAAGAAATTCATACAGGTTTGGAACAACTTAATTTTCATTTTTTCGTGAACTATCCCTTTAAAACTGATTTGATGCTTTCAAGCCAAGTTCATTGAGTAGTTTTTCTTTTTCTTCACAGCATCGTTGCTTGATTAATATTCCTTAAGTACCAATTCATGTAGGTACATGTAATCTAAATGCATCAGGGGAATGAAAAAAGAAAATTCCATGTGCTCCGTTTTTTGTTATTAAAGCAGCATGAAGTTGATTCAGGACAACATTTACCTGCAGAATAGCTGCTAAAATGAGTTAACCCCTGTGTTAGTAGTCAGTACCTGCTCAGGCATATCCCCGTTTTGCAGGCCAGAGTTCAAAAGTTTGTAGTTGCTGGTGAAAAGGTCCCATTTAGTAAGGTCATGGGCACTGCAGGAAGACAGACACACAGACACACACAGTTATGATGAATACACTCCTCTGGTCTCACAGAAATATGTCCAGATCTCATTTCGCACCAAAATCAAAAGAATAAATAAGAATAATCTGCTTATCAAATGAAAGCAGTGTTTTAAGAACTTTAAATTTTAAGATTTTAGCAAGTTAGCTCAACTATTTCTCAGTTTTAGCTCAATTATTTCTCAGTTTTGAGTATGTGTTCTTACTTGTGGAAGGCTGTGATTCTTTTGAGTGTTGACAAAACTTGATAGGCGTCATCTTCATCAGGCTCCTCCCCCTTAAAGAAACAAAAGCATTCAAACTCAAACTGGCTAAAATTACACAGAGCTGTAATTAAACTAAAACACACACAAACCTCCTGCAGGACGTCCTCCAGCAAGCGGTGGAACTTGTCAATCTGTTCATCGAGCATCTGGCTGCGGACGATATCTACGCGGTTATAGATGGTGAATTCCTCATTGCACAGTGCATGGAATGTCACAGAACATGCCTCTAATACATCTGTGTCTGTGTGCTTCTCCACCACATCGCGGACCTGACGCAGCAGAGCATCCAGATGCTGCAGGACATCATAGTTATTTTACTTACAGTACTACTATAACAAAACAAAAACAATCAATAATTTCTTTATATTCATGTTATTAAAAAAAACTATTGGCACTATTGGAAACTTTCTTCCAATAGAAAAAAAAACTAAAACACAAAGCCATATTTTATAAGCACAATATTTGTATTACTATGTGGCACAATATGAAGTTTTTTTTTTGGATGAGCATGATCACCTTCTCCAGCCGACCGGTTGTATAGATCTCCAAATCAAAATACTGAGGAAACTGCAACAGATTAGTGACCTTCTCTGGGTCCACTGAATACTGAGAGAGAAAAAGAGAGAGAGAGTCAGTTCAGAAATCAATCGGCTTGCATCCTGATTCAGGTGGCCCGAACCATTTGGTTGGAATATTTATATGCAAATTGCAAGTTGTGGACTGTTGTTTTATGCCCAAAAAGTCAATCAATATTGCAGTAAAATTTCTTACAAAATTACACACTGTCTGGCAGGGAAGAGAAACACTTACTTTAGCCAATAACAGAGGCAAAGCCACAGCAAACGTTTCTGTGATCTTTGTTCGATCATCCAGCTGGGTTTTCTTTTCTTTAGTTGTCAGAACCTGTGCCAAAATAAAAAAACAGCAAACGGGTTTGAGAATGAGTGAATAATGACAGCATTTTAAAAGAGTTTTTAGACAATTATTTTATCTATTCCTTTAAGTGACAACATAAGTATGATGGTTTGAAAATAGAACCTGTGAGAACATAAGAACTGATCCTCTCTATTTGAAAAGGCTCATAAATCACCCAAATCATGCTTTATAGTTGAGATGAAACAAAAGCAGTGTCAGATCGCATCTTCCATGTAGTAAACAGATTATCAAAAGAGAAAAATATATAGGATGGAGACTTGGTTCTAATCATCAGTTGTTGATTGGATGGTGGCAGATCTGAATACAAGCTTGAGGTTGATTATAAGAAATGACCAGGGTTTAAGCAGACTAAATGATCAGAGAAGTCTAGCATATGTGACCAGAAAGAAGCCTTTCGTTTCAAAGGAAGATCGAGTTTAAAAAAATTATTAAATTACAAGGTCAACTTTTTTTTTTACATGAAACATACATGGATGAATCGTTCAAAATAAGATAAATAACATGCATTTAGAAAATAGATAGGGTGATTTTTTAAAAATCTAAAACCAACCCCTCTATACCTTGGCAATATATAAATATATATATATATATATATCAATCATTCCACCAAATCTGTTTATCTTTGTAAAATGGCACAGCTTTTTAAATATCTAAATGTACACTCTTAAAATCAGTCAGTCAAGCATTATATTATGATGCTATGATAATCAAGCATTATTTAATGATAGAAATTTAGTAATTAGATCTTAAACTTAATAATCATGAATATTTGTCATTTTAACTGAACTTAGGACTGGTGGTGGTGTTTAAGATATTATTGTTCATTCCGTGTTTCTGTAAGAAAAATAGATATAGTAATTGATAATAGCTTTTTTTTTTAAAGATAATAATCATACAACTAATTCTACTACTAATAATGACAATAAACAACACATGAGCTGCTGGGTTAATGAATGTTAATCACGTTGTCAGCGTTCGCTCTAACTGATTTGCTGAAATTAAAACAGGGATGAGTGCCAACCAGTGAGATTGCCGTTTACGCATTAGTTCCGCCCACTAACGGAGAAACCGGCATATATTCTGCTTGTTCTTAAAAGCTGAATAATTCCAGATGAACTCCATTATTTTGACAGGAAAATACAAGCAAGAATATTGTTTACATGTAGCGCGTCGATTTTGCGTGTTATATAAGACTCTCGCTCTCTCTCTCTTTGCGTGTGAGAGAAACGCGACGGTTTATACTCACACTAGAGTTTACACAGGTACGCTGAGCTGAATATGAAATACTACAGAATCAGATCGCTTGACGGAGAGCGAAACTCTCAAGAGCTCAGTCAGTGTTCAACGAGTGAAAATATATCTATGCTAAACTTATACTTGGCATCTAACACACACACTGGCCAGTAAAATCTAAGAATTTATTAGCCAATGGCTATGATAAGACATTATTTAGTTGCCCAGAGAGAAATTTACACGCATATGCGAGTGATTTACTTGCATTGTAGTGGGTTGACAACTTTTCCATAGATTAGGTTCATGGTTAGGGGTTAAGAAAATATCTCCTCTAAGTAAAAACCACTGCATCTATGGGACATCCTCACTAATATAGCAAAATCAAAATGTTGTTTTGTGTGTGTATGTCTTACCCTTCTTCCAGAGCCTCGTCCAATGGGTGGGTGACACTCACAAGTCTGTCTGACAGCACAGAGCATGATCTCAATCAGAGCAGTTTCCTGAGCATCAGTGAGAGCTGAAATACACACATCATGGTGTTTAAGTGATGTAGGTTAGAAAGATTTTTAGCCAAATTTTGGTACAGACACAAAAAAAAAACTATGATAAATACAAGTGTCTGCATTTGTACCTTCCTCTCCAGGGAACGGTTCGTCTAGCAACAGGCTGATCATACTCTCCCAGTCCTTCAGGAGCTCTGATGCACAGTCCCACAAGCTGTCCACCAGATAGGCACCGTGCTCATGGAGCTAAAACACATAAAAATTCATAAAAGAACCCAAAAAATACATTTATTTTATTTCTACATTACAGGCCGAGCACATCAAGCACACCTCACTTTCCAGAAAGAACAAGACAGTTGTTCTGATGAGGTTAGCATTCAAACACTGTCTGCCTCTCCTGGGCCGCCCCTCATCCTCTGGACCATGATGACTGAACAACCTAGGAACACAACACACAAAATTGTTGTGTTCACAAAATAGCCACATGGCGGAATCAGTCAGGGTGAGAGTCAGATGTATTATGGATCAGAACTAAAGCCCAAAGTATACTTCGGTTGTTCGGGTTCCACGAGGGTTCGTGCAATGACGTCATTTTCTTCATCAGGAGGCTCCACGGACGTCTGCGCACAGCCCAAATTTTGTGTCTATGGTGTGCATACAACAGCGTATGTGCAAGTGGCTTGAGCACTTGAAAAGAAGTCCACTAGATTTGCACTAGGGCTGTGACGGTGGCAGTTTTTTACCACCGCGGTGGTAATGGACCAACTACCGGTGGTGGTACGGTGGTTGGGGGGTTATTTTGAAATAAAAGAACAAAGAAACAACACACTAAAGCCTGTAAAGCATTGAAATAAATATCAGTAAATACTGGTAACTTAAATAATATAATATTTTATATAGTGCTTACGCACTCAACTGTATAATCGGACCTAAAATTGGGCTGCACGTGGACATCCGCGGACCCTCCTGATGACGAAAGTTATGTCACGAGGAAAGTGCGCGAAGTATACGTTGAGCTTAATGTGGCAAATGCGTTTAATCACATTCGTATTTAATGAAGCACAGACCGTGCAGTGGAATAAAAAAAATGTGGCACTCACTTTTTGTAGAGAAACTCCCCTGCTGCCACAGCAACCGGTCGGTGGGCAGAGTAAACCAAGTGGTAGACGCTCTCACAGTCTTCAGCAGTCAAGACCTCATCACTACTTCTGTGTGAACAAACAAACATACCCGCAAATTAAATGGACACATCTTAAAAAAAAAGAAAAAAAGTATGACTGTCAATGATGAATGATCAGTGCTGAACTCACTGCAGAACTAGCGTCAGCAGTTTAATGGCCTGAACTGCAACATCATATTCCTTATCCAGAGTCATGGACACAATCCGATCCTACATAGACAAAAGAGGAGAGAACTGTCAGTAAGATAATACATTTTTCAGAGCCTTTCAGAGTTGTTGTTGCCATTTCAAGTATCCTGGTGGAATACTCACCTTAAAGCGGCTTGTAAAGAGTTCCAGTCTGGCGTTAAGTTCTCTGCTATAATACAAACCCTGAAGAGCTGTAAGACACTTCAGACGGACCTCCCCTTGCTGGAGAAAGAAAAATAACATATGACGGATGAGACAAAGAGATTGTAAAAGTCACTCTTTGTATTTAAAGAGTGTATAAAGTAGGGCTTGCATAGACTAGTCGAGTAGTCGATAGATCGACTACTTCAACCACTAGTCGACGCTGTCGGAAACAATCGACTACTCGAGCGTCCATTAACCATAAATGAATTAAAAATGGCGAACGTCACCAACAGACACCACACGTCAGATGTGTGGAAGTATTTCATCAAGGATGACAAAAATATTGTAATTGGCCAACTCTGCGAGAGGCCGTTCACATATTGCGTCTAAAAACGTGTGGAAAGCGGGGCCGTGGCGCTGTCTCCTACAAGCGCTTTGCGCTCCCGTGGCGTCTGTCGTTGCTATGCAACCATGAACTGCGCTCTCCATGATGACGACGAAGAAGTATCAGCAAAGGATTAATGATTTCTAGCCCTTTACTAGAAAGCTTTACTACTATATATATTTCTGGAGATGAGAAGGGAAAACCTGCCCTGTACAGCTACGATCAGCTGTTCGGCCGAGCTTTGATGATGTTACGGAAAGGCCGAAGCTGATTGGTTTTTGTCACACGACCTTGAGGCATTCTGAAAAGTTGAGATGTTTTTATCTCGCCGCGGCATCGGCGCGCCTGGAAAAACTAGCGCACCACGTTGCTTCCATTATGAGCGCGCTCGCCGCGCGCCTACATTTGAAATAATGAACTTGAGCGCGAAAAAGACACGATATGTGAACGGCCCCTAGAAGCAGACGTCTGAAATGAAAGGCAAGAACGGCTATTTATTTGACTTTAGACTGTTACATGAAAATGTACAAATGAAATGTCATAATTATAATGTTTTGAGAGTTGACTTGTGTAATTGTTGCATTAGGCTATGAATTAATAAATGTTTATTGATAAGATCTAGCTATTTCATGTCTTTTCATTTACAGTAGCATGAACCACGAGTAGTCGAGTAACTCGAGTATTGTTTTGATAAGAAATCGACTATCAGAAATCAGTAGTCATGCAACCCCTAGTATAAAGTCAGTATTTATATAGAGCTTTATACAATACAGATTGTTTCAAAGCTGCTTCACAGTAATAAACATAAGCATGCTGTTTATTTGTTTAGCTTTGAAGAGTACATAATCAATCTGTGTGAATGTGTTTGTGATACCTTATCATACATGGTCCAGCCCACGTACTTCAGGTAACTGTCATTAAGAAAAGCATCACTGTACATCTTCATCCACATACCAATCTCCTCAATGCAGACGACTCTGATCTCAGCAATCACATCCCTGCAAACACATACATGAAAAAAATAAGCTCTTCAAAGACTGTGTGGGTTATTTTAAAATATTAATTCACTGAATAAGTCATTTAATTTAGTTAATTTTGAGACGTTTCCTTGCCTGTATCTGTGGATGAACACTCCTTTAAAAATGGCATTCATCATGTTTTCAATCTCATCCTGGTTTTCCTGGAGCTAAAAATGACAGAATCCATGTTTGAATCAGGTTTATTGTCTCATTTTCGAATGTGTGTGAGT
Source organism: Squalius cephalus (assembly GCF_949319135.1). Taxonomy (NCBI): domain Eukaryota; kingdom Metazoa; phylum Chordata; class Actinopteri; order Cypriniformes; family Leuciscidae; genus Squalius; species Squalius cephalus. The sequence continues at coordinate 37,439,715 of NC_137126.1, read as the reverse complement.
GTGTGTGTGTGTGTCACCTCTTTGCGTTTCTGCAGCAGGAACTCCAGGCGATCATTGGCTCGTTTCCCGATGCTCTTGTTGCGTTCTGTCTCATATTGTCTTTGTGTGTTGTCCAAATTGATGCTCAAATTCAGAGCAACGTTCACCAAAGCGGTCATCAGTTTCATGGCTGAAATACAGTGAAAAACTTTAAGGTTAGGGTGTACAATTCATACTTTATGATTGAGAACAATAATATAAACATTTAAATGACAATAAAATGTAATAACTTGTTTTCATTCATGTCAGATTTTTTTAAACATACATTAAAGGGATAGTTCACTTTGAAATTTAATTTTGGTATGTTTTAGCTTACCTCAAGGGCATCCAAGATGTAGGTGTCTTTTTTTCCGCAGTAGTTTCAATTTTGATATTTTTAGGTCAAACCGTTCTTGTCTGTCAGTCATATAATGCAGGTCTGTGGTCACTGTCTCAAAGAGCATGCACAGAGTCCAAATTAAAACAATTCTCCATCGTTCAAATTAAACAATTCCCCATCATAAGTACACATTGATGGCCTAAGACACGAAACGAGCGGTTTGTGTGAGAAAACGAACAGTATTTATATCGTTTTTACCTCTTATACACAGCCACATCCAAGTGATCTGAGGGCGTGCGCGCATTCTGGTGTGTGACGTGTACGCAGACTGGTGCATAGATATATACACTAGATGTCGCCTTAAAGACACTAAAAGAACTGCCGTAGCCAAGGCGACATCTAGTTTAATTGGGGAATTGTTTAATTTGGACGATGGGGAATTATTTTAATTTGGACCCTGTGCATGCTCTTTGAGACAGTGACCACAGACCTGCATTATTAGGACTGACAGACAAGAACGGTTTGACCTAAAAATATCAAAATTGAAACTACTGCGGAAAAAAAGACACCTACATCTTGGATGCCCTTGAGGTAAGCTAAAACATACCAAAATTTAATTTCAAAGTGAACTATCCCTTTAAGTAATGAAGACATCACTAACAGGTCAAGTAAAATTATAATGAATAATGGATATGTAATACAGTGCATATATTTAGCAAAATGCTCTTCTGTAGAGTTATTTTTTCTTGCTAACTAAGTTTATGGACACTAAATAGCTTTCTTGAGGTAAATGTAATGTTAAGTGACAATGTATAGCCTACAAGCTGGTATATTGACGTCCTGCCACAGTTGAAACACTGATTGAGCGATTACATGAGACAAGATTCATCTCGGTAAGTTGTAAAGTATCTTTCAACGTGTTCACCCATTTTTATTTTGTGCACAAAACTAGTAGTAAAGAAGAGATGAGATGATCGGTTCACATGTGCTACATCCGCTTGAACTGAGGAGGCTACCGCGATCTGTCACACTGTATTAAAGAGCGTCAACACAAAATTTATTGTTTAAATTTCGTAATAAAATCGACAGAATTTTAAAGTTGAGACTTTGCTTCATATTAAAAGTAACAAAGCTTTTTGTAATTATTGGATGGCAGGCGTGCTACAAATATTTAGTGAAGTTTTGTTCACATATCAACAGAAAGAAAGAAACCATATAATTACTGATGAAAAATTAGAAATTAACTTTATCCAGAGGTAGTGTCCACACAGCTGACATGTTTAACTGTTGTATCTTATCTACGTTGTGTGCACTGTGGTGAACATTGAACACAGTCAAAAAGTGCCATCGGAAAAGCGCTAATTGAACGTCTGTTTCAGTCAGATTTCGGCCCGAAACCGAAAATAGCTGTTTCGGCCGAAATTTTTCAGTAGTCGAAATTTCTGTGCATTAAGTCATAAAAACAATATACACAACTGTTTAAAAGTTTGAGGCCATTAAGATTTTTAAATGGTTCTGAAAGAAGTCTATTGTGCTCTTAAAGGCTCATTTTATTTAATCAAAAATGCAGTAAAAATTGTGAATAAAATTTCAAATATTTGTTTTATATATTTTAAAATGTAATTTATTTCTGTGATTGAAATGCTTAAGTTTCAACATCATTACTCCAGTCTTGAGTGTCACATGACCCTTTGAGATTCTAATAATTTGCCGCTCAAGCATTTCTTATTATTATTAATGTTGAAAACAGTTACTTTTGTGGAAACCATGATTTTTTTCAGGATTCGTTGATGAATAGAAAAAAAAATAAAAATTTTGAAAAAGAAATCTTTTGTGATGATTTAAATGTTTTACTATCACTTTTAATCAATTTAATGCATCCTTGCTAAATAATAGTATTAATCTATTTAAAAAATATATGAATGATATGAAACTTTTGAACAGTTGTGCAAATCATAATATCAGTATACTGAAGAAGCAGTGGTTAGGGTATGCTATTCTGAACATTGCATGGTACGTAGCCCAGAGTCACCCACCTGCCAGGGTGCTGGTGTGTCTGAACGCTCTGACCTGTGAGTCGGACAGGCCGGTGAGGAGAGAGATGAGCGTGTCCATCATGTACTCATCATAGATGATGCTGTACTGGCACTGTCGGACCAGGACCGCGATGAACTCACACAAGCTTAATTTAAACTTCTTCCACACAGGACCTGAACTCGCCAGTGGGTAATCGCCACTGTCCTGAACACACATACACACACAACCTTTTTACACATATTCATTTGAAGTAGCTAATCTCTTCCATCCCTGCACACACACTGTTTTACATATCATATATTCTTCCTATTGAAATGTCTGTGGTATAAACTCACACATTAACAAACCTCATCAAACTCTTCTGTCATTTTCCTGATGATCTCAGAATTCTGCATGTTCCGGAACATCTCGGAGCTCACAGCGCCTACAACAAGCACACGCATTGAGTAACACAAAACACACACTTGAAGTATGCAAACTTATCTACCGGTACACCTAGAGAACATACAAACACACACCTTTACAACCAGAACAGTGGATGAAGAAGTTGATCAGTTCCAGAAGGGCAGAGTCTCTGTCTGTCTTATAGGACTCAATCCAATCATCAATCACTGACTGCAGAGAGAGAGAACACACACACACTCGCTCAAACTACCTCAGTTAAACCTTCTTTCATACACACACAGCCTACACAGAAAGCACACGCTGCAGTTAGGCCTGGATATAATAACTAACCCACACACACACCACTGATTCACGTGATGATACATCCGAGCACTTTGAAATAGAGTCTATGAATGAATACAGTGCAAGAGATCAGAATGTATCTGAAGATGTAGTGCGCATGTTGGTACCTGTGTGGCACTCTTGCCCAATTTGACAATCTCGAACAAACTGAGATTCTCCATGTCATTCTCCTGATGGTGGCCATTTACCCGACCTCTCACCTCTGACCCCTTCAACTTTTCTCCAAGGGTCTTCTTCCCCTTCTGGACACAAATGGTAAAAAGCAAGGAGAATTCCATTAAACATGCTAGTATCTATTCCATCTCAGATCTAAGGCTGCACAATATGAGGGGGGGGGGGGGGGTTGTAGAGCTGCACATTTTAATTTTGTTTCATTATTTTGTTTATATAGCACCTTACAGGCTACCACAGTAGTTCCAAAGTGCTGTACATTACAATAAAAAGTAAAAGAACAACAAGACAAAACATAAAAACATCCATGTACTAATGTAAGTAAACACAACATAAAAAGTAAGAACAATAAAACAAACTGAGCAAGACGTGCAGCCAACACACCACCAGGCGTTTTTGGAGAGACCACGGGGCGCCATCTTTACATCAGATTTTGGTCAAAAATGCTGTGATTATATATCAATATGATGATAAAATAATAATAATAATAATTATTATTATTATTATTACACATTGTTATTATTAAATAAAAATAAGAAACAATGAGAAATGTCACTGCACTGTAATATTTCAATAGAAAAAATATCTAATTTAGAAAAAAATAATACAATAATTTAAATTTTCAGTACAACTGTAAATTTACAATACAAACATTTATGGTTGTCTTAAGTTCTTCATTTTCAAATGTTAAACCACTGAGCTTTAATTTGGCAGAAAACCACCAAAATAAGCCCTCAAAGCTTCTCTTTTGTTGACAACCACTTGTTTAAAAGCGCTTCTCATCACAAGATACGAAGATGTTGCATTCTTAAATGCACGTTATAAGCTAAGCACATGCAGAGATGGAGTTTGTGTCCAGCAGCATTTACTGTGAACCAAGCCACTCCGAGATACTGAAAACACTGGGTTTTCATTTCCACGCGTGAGCTGCAAGTGTGTAAATGAAAACAGTACCACACATCACTCTGAAACATTAAACGCAAATTTTCATTTCATTAAATCGCACTAAGCCATGTCGCGATTTCAGTGTATCTGAAAGCTGTTTCACTCATGAAAAAGTACTGATATCTGAAAGCTCATTTGCTGATAGGTACCTTCCCTTTTCCAGGTTTGCCATTTCGACCTTCGAGATCTTCAAGATCGGTGTCCGAGAGCCGAGAGTGTCCTTCCCTAAACAAAAACGCACCAGTGATTACAGCAGTGTGTAAGTGGAGATCAAAGTAATTGGGGTGTGTGTTAAACAGGTGCTTTAATTTCCTAACATACAGAGTTTAGATGTACTCTGTGTGCATCCATATGTAAACACACAAGTTGTAGTTTAATTAATTTCCCTACAAACATGGATATATTGGTTTTGTTATAGGTAACACAAGTGCATAATAAGCAAATAGTCATGTAACAGATGCTGGATGGACTTCTTGTTCATATGTGCTTATAATTCCCCAAAATGCCGTTTAGGTAGGCAACTCACTAGGTTTTGAGACAGACACTGTCTGGCTGGAGAAGGAGTATGTCTGGTACTTACTGGTAGAAGTCTGCTTGAAAGTCCTGAGCTGCTATCATTTTTTCAACATCTTCTGTCTCTTCTGGAGTTTATAAGTGTCCCCACACTGCAGAAGAAAGACCCAAACAATTTAAAAACTGCTGTATGAAAACCATTTCTTAAAATGTCTGCTTTAAAACAAACATAACAACTCAGTTACTGAATGAGGTTTTTTTACGCGTGCGTTTGTGTGAAGGACGGTGTTTTTATGTGACTTTAATAATAAATATCAGACATTTGCTGTCAACATTACTGTACGAAAAATCAAACATTATACAAACTCAATTAAACACATAAAATCTCGAAGTATTCGTGTAACGTGTGAGATTTTATTAATTGTGTTTTAATATTGAGTTTGATTTCCGTAAACACGGGCTAGCATGCTAACATGCTAACAGGCCTCCAGGTCCTCTAAAAGACATTAAAACCGCCCCAAACCCACCAAAACAATTTAAAACTGTAAAACCACATTAGAACTTTACGTTTCTTCACATGTAGCACATTATAGTGTCTCAATAATTCTCAATATTCAAGCTAATGGCTGAAACTGTCTGACATATGAACGACTCTGGGACATTTATCTTCCCACAAACTCACAGTAAAATGTCTTTTATTTATTTCATTTTTTTTTCAAAATCGCGGATATTTATGAAGATCGGCCGCCATTTCCTCCCTCACCTCCCTCAGCGTGAGTCCAGCTGCATAAAACCCGCCCAGAGCCGCCGCCGAACGGAACCGAACCGGACCTCCGCTCCGCGGTTAAGACATTAAAACATGACCCAAGTGGAACTGGCTCAGTTCTGTTATGGTTCGAATGTGGAAGAGGCAGTTTGGTGCTGTGGGCGGACAGGAGTAAAATACAGCCTCGAGGAACCCAAAACACACTTATTACGCATCCACACACACTAGTATCCACAAACACACCCACACACATACATGCACATCATGGAAATAGCCTACCACATATCAATTTTGGATGACAGAGACAATTTCCATGGTAAGAGGAATTCAATTCAGGAACAACAATTGGTATAGAGAAGGTTTGACAGATAAATTAGGAGAAATAACCAGAATCTCTGTGTCCAGTTTTGATCAAATAAGAGGGATAAACAAGAAGTGTACCTAACCCTACACCTGAAATGTGCAAATCAAGTTATAGAGAATCAAAAGAGCATCCAAAGTCTGTGGAGTGATAGTGGACAGACAAGATGGCAAAGGATCTGTGTTTATTAGAAACTGAGTGATATCATATACATAGCACAGTCAGGAATGTATTTGATTTATTTACAAAATCCACAGGTATAAGGCATATATACAAATAAACAACTTTTAAATTTATCAAAAAACTAATCAAGCACACAAGAAACAAACAGAAAGCCAATTATAAATGTTTGCTTTGTTGAGGCAAATAACAAATGAATAGTAAAAAAGTTTATACTGTGGAATGGTGATATAGTTTTTAAAAGTGCAATACAATATATTGCTCAACAGGAAAATATGACTTCCCAGTTTTATCTCTAGCACACAGTACACAATGACATTGGGTTCATGGCACCACATAATGACATTGGGTTCATGGCACCACATTCTCACCATGTGCAACTAGAGATGAAGTGTAAAAAATACAATGCAAAATATGTAGGCTACTTCTTTTTTATATTAATAGTATACAGATAAAAAATCTTATTTCCCATACATATGTAAACATAAACTCATCCCACATTATATTGTATAGTTTACACAGTTCGCAGTTGAATTTCTGCAGGTCTTGAGTGACAGTTACTACTCTTACCATCAGAAACAAGAGAATCACACTAAACAACATTTCATCAGTTTTTTTCTTCAACTGACTCTAAACAATATTACACTGAGCAACTAAAAATGTGACATTTACCACTTACATCCCAAGAACACTTTCAAGTAAAGGTGGCACAATTTTTAAACATTTATCAGAATATGTAACATAGCTATGCTTTAGGGCACTTTTTAAAGTAAAAAATACAAAACCATATATAACACCACTGCATGCATCTTCTATTCCCATTAAACAAAAATGGTCCAAGAAGTAAATACTATATATATCCAGCAGGAGGCAGAATGGTGTTTCTACTGAGATAAACAGGATTGGCAAGAAGTGCTCAATTAAAAGATACTATTATCATGTCTACTATATGGAGCAAGACTGGACGACAATACAATACACGTGATATACATCTGTATTGGAAATCAGCCTAGACCAGAGGAGTGTTGCATGTGCATCATTTAATCCCATATAACCTCTCAATGTCCTTTATATAATGATTTTTCAGCTCTTTTCTCTTTAGCTTGAAGGCGTCCGTCACCAGCCCTGTTTCTGGAGTCCAAACCTCAGAACTTAAACGGATCTTCTGTGGAACCTCAAACCTTTCCAGTTTATCTGTAGTACCACACACACAAGTTTATATGCAGTTTATACACATAGACACAGTGACACACACACAAACACACAAATATCAGTAGTTTACAACAAACACTGTTTAAATGTAAAATGTGTAATCTAGTGCCACCCCCAACTCAGTCTGCATATTAAAGTCACTTTGAAATCAAAATTGACAATTCTTCATTTTTTATTGAATATTGCATTCATGTGCCCTCTCTTTAATCAAAATAGCTTCCCCTCCCTCTTGCAATGACATCTCTTCTCTTATCTGATGACGTGTGTTTACTGGTCTGAGGTCGGGACAACCTGTCACTCACATGAGATCACAGCAATAGCAAACCACAATCCAATCCATTCCCAAAGGACAAATTCAAGTCCTGCCCTACATTTTTTTTCTTGTTCGAGAAGCCGTTTTACTCAGACATACATCACAATAGGGAAGAAAAGACTATCCAGTTTCTGTTTCATGCTGACTTTAAGTAAAAAAACACAGAAAAAATACACTTTTCAATTTTAAATACACAAACAGCAGATCTCTGCAAAAAAACTAAAACAAACAACCACGCACAATTAAAAGGCTTGTAAAAATGTGCTTACTTTTTACTGCAATCTCTTTGATGACTTTGAGCACTTCCTCCTCCATCATGGTGTGGTTACAAAGCTCCTCCCACTCGGCCTCTATCCCATTCTTGTTTGCCAGCTCAGTCAGTTGCTTCTGATTGGGCACCACAAAGCTGATCAAGTAGTTCTGGTCACTAATCGGGAATAAATCACAATGTAAATGTAGTGTTTATCCATGTTAATCTGTATTTAGAGAAAATTGTTTTGCGATCAACTGGGATATAAGGTTCTGGTGTACCTGCTGGCATAGACGCAGATGTTCTCAATGAGGGGGTTGTTTTTCAGGGCGGCTTCTACCTTCCCCAGAGACACATATTCACCAGCCTGTAGCTTTACCAGGTCCTTCTTACGATCTGAGAACAGGAAGTGGAGGATTGGCATGCTATGGTTGACGTAATTCAACATCGGACTTCTCTGACGTAACTCTTCCCTGAAAGATGATTCAGATCTTACTCACCCACAATCTGCAAGCAACCGTCTGGATGAACTTCCCCGACATCTCCGGTACAAAACCACCGCTGCCCCGCCTCGTCTACCCAGAAGTTGTCATTTTCTCCCTCACCCTCACTCCCATAGTATCCCATGGCAACATTCGGTCCACCAATCAAAATCTCCCCACGTGGGTGGGGCTTGTCCTGACTGGTGTATCCACCTAATGATGAAAGAGAGAAGTAGGTTAGGAATGTAAAATGAACCCTCAACTGCAGTTGTGTGTGCGTGTGTGTCTGTCTTACCCTCAGGCCAGTCTCGCAGCTTTATTTCAGAGCAAATGAGAGGAGCTCCAACTCGTCCTGTACTGTAATCAGAAACTACAAACATACAAACACACAAGACTAAACATGTCAGCACAGGAATCTAGTCATTTTATAGTGCAGGAAAAACATAAGTTGCATGAGCGTGTGTGCACTTACATTCTGAGATAGTTCCTGCTCCACACGTCTCTGTAAGGCCGTAACCCACAGCGACGGGGCAGAAACACACGTTCATGAATCTCTGTGTGGATGCAGACAGTGGAGCCCCTCCGCACAACATCCGGCGTACACACCCACCCAGCAGCAAGTTCACATGCTTGAAGATCAACCTATCATACACAATCATAAAAGACAGAGACAGAGAGAGAGAGAGAGACAGAGAGAGAGAGAGAGAGAGAGAGAAAGAGAGAGAGAGAGAGAGAGAGAGAGAGAGAGAGAGAGAGAGAGAGAGAGAGAGAGAGAGAGAGAGAGAGAGAGAGAGAGAGAGAGAGAGAGAGAGAGAGTAAGAGAGAGTTTCTGGTTGCACTATATTTTACAGTACATGTGCTTACAGTGTACCTACCTAGAGAAGTATTGGGCAATATAAGGTAACAACATGGGTTAAGGTTAGATTTAGGGCAGGGTCAGGGTTAGTACCTAGTTCTTATTACCCAGTTATTATAATTACTATAATCAGTTCATAGTATATGCATGTGGAACAAGACTGTACAATTTTTACTCTATTTTATTTTGTAATTTGTCTAAAAATTGTATACTGTTTACTCAGTTTGGACAGTGTTTTTTACATTGAAACCCCCAGAGACTTAAGCAATGATATTCATGATGGTTTTTTTTTCACTCGTTAACATGTTTTTAGGAAGCCATTAGTAACCATTTCGTTTAGGAAAAAATTGCATGCATTTGTGTACAATGTTGAAAAATTTCATTTTTAAACGATACATTAGACAGACGGACGGACGGACGGATGGATGGATGGACGGATGGATGGATGGATAGAGACTCACATGTTACACACCGGAGAATCAGCTCCTTGTGACACCTGCTGCAGTTTATAGTTGTATCCCACTTTAAACAGAGTCCTCCTAACCACTGACATCTCTCTCAACTTCCCATTAACACTCTTGCAGATACGATCCATGATCTCCTACACAAACACATACACACAAACAGACACAAATATTGAGTAAAGCAAAGGGAACATAAATACAACACCTAAAGAAAAGTAACATTTGAAAACCTCACCGGTACTGCTGCTATCAGGGTGGGTTTAAACACAGAGCAATCTCCCTTACCGCCGCTCTTTATTTTACTGGACTGCACAGATAAGAGTACAGGTCAAACACAGAGAAGATGGTATAATAGAGGAAAAGAGAGAGTGTGTGTGTGTTTGTGTGTGTGTGTGTGTGTGTGTGTGTGTGTGTGTGTGTGTGTGTGTGTGTGTGTGTGTGTGTGTGTGTATGTGTGTGTGTGTGTGTGTTACCTGGTCCGTGAGTGTGTGTGGGGAGGAGTATCCGACCCTGCAGCCATATGACAGACAGGATATTTCTGCTGTCAGCTCCAGCACATGAGCCAATGGGAGATAAGCTATATATGAGTCCTGTGATCTGTATACAAACAGCAATGTGAATATTGTTAACTAAAACTAAAAGTAATAAAAATCTTTTTTTCTTATTAAAATAAATCTGAAATAAAATAAATTATAAATATGTAGATGAAAAAAATAAAACCAACTAACAACATAAGTTTAAATTGAAGAACTAAACTTGATAAAAAACTGAAATAAAATATACCACAGCTAAAGTGAAATATCAAAAAAATAATAAAAATGACAAAAGCACATTTACTAAAACTTAAAATGAAAATAAATAAATAAAAACAATAGGGTCCTCTCACCATCTGTGCTCAGGCCCTATAATAAAAGCTAATTCAATATATGAATAAACACTACAATAGTATATAAATAATACTAAAAGAACACTGACACACAAATAAAGATTTAAGTTGAAATATTAGAAAGACACTAAATCATTTTTACATGCTTTTAATCATCAGATGCTACAATTTTACACCCACACGTCTTTTTCGTTCTCTGTATTTACTCAATCACACACCGACTTCAGTTTTACCCTAATGTCATAACCAGGCGACTTAAAGGTTTAGTTCACCCTAAAATGAAAATTCTGTCAGTAATTACTCACCCTCATGTTGTTCCAACCCCGTAAGACTTTCGTTCATCAAAAGTCTTACGGGGTTGGAACAACATGAGGGTGAGTAATTACTGACAGAATTTTCATTTTTGGGTGAACTAGCCCTTTAAGTGATTTAAGCTGGAAGTAATTTGAATATCTGTATATATGGAAAAACATGCAAACTAGTGAACTGGTGTTGTTGTTACTGTTTCTCACCCCAGGCCCGGAATCCGCTGGCACTGACCCGCCATTCCTGCAATCAGATTACTGTGTTGCATCTTCACCCCTTTAGGGAGCCCTGTAGACCCACTGGTATACATAACCACTGCGAGATCAGATGCAGTCGGCCTCTCATACTCGGCACTTACTAAGAGATACACACAAAGAGAGAGTGAGTGCATCAGCTTGTTAAAAAGCACATTTTGGTTGCATAAGTAATTGTTTTGCACGTTGCTCACAGTTCTCTGGCTTTTCCCCAAGCTTCATTACTTCATGCACACTGTGAATGGTGAGAGACTTTGGATAATCAGCCTGACATACTTCACCACTGCCTGCATAGATAACATGCTGCAAACCTGAGAGTACACTCAAAATGTTCTGAGATGGAGAGAAAGAGAAATATAAAGTTGGTCAGACCACACAGATAAGCACAGATACGCATGTCTGTGAGTTTGTGTACCTTCAGTTTGCTCTGCAACAGTTCTGTGCTGGTGATGAGATGAGTGGCTCCACACTGATTCAGCCCATAAGCTACGGCATCTTCACCCAGAGTTGCATACAGCGTAACCACTGCACGCACACACACACACACACACACATACGCACAGTTGTGTTCATAAAATGTGCTCATCTTTTGCAGAGTCTGCAAAATGTGCATTCAAAAATTAAATAAAATGAGGGTTATCCTAAACTAAATTCACACAAATTGTTCTGTAAATATAATATAGTTTAAGTTATTATTTTACAGGCTATTATGCCAGGGTTGCCCTGGCATGGAACTGTTAAAGAAATATACAAGAAGTTAACACATTACCCGGTGTATTTTAGACAAAATACTGCCAGTTACTTTGTCTACTTTTTTCTCAACAAAAATAGTGCCAAACAAAGTCAAAGGACAATTAACTATTGAGTATCAAAGCAACAAAAAGTAGCGGCATTCCTGAATGAATTAGTGTTGTTAAAACAAATCGGGTGAATGATTCAAATGGCTCACTGATAAAACCAATAATTTGTTTTAGTCCTAAATGAATCAGTGTTTTTGACAACCCGGTTGAGTAAGTGATTGAATGACTCACTTATAAGCCACTGAAAAACTCTACCTCTAATATCCACCTAATTTTATATACACTGCCCGGGCAAAAAAAGAAAAAAAAATTGCTGTTTGGTTTTAAATAGGCAAATACTGTAAATAGTCTATGACTGGATCATTATTGCAGTGATTAATATGTTTCTAGCATGTTAGATATTTGGGAACAGCTCTTCAAACCGCTTGATGAATTGTGTCGCTTTTCATTTCTTAAACAACCATGTAGGAAGACGTATTATCGCAACAAGAGTCAAGAACTCTGTGAAGTCTACTCCAGCACATCCCAAAGACTTTCCATGAATTTAATGTCTGGACTCAGAGGTGCCAATTCGTAAGTAAATATGATTCTTCATGCTCCCTCCTAACTATTCTTTCACAAGGTGAGCCTGATGGACATTGTCATCCTGAAATATGACCATGTTGTATCTTCCTACATGGTTGTTGAAGAAATGAAAAGATACACACTCCGTCAGTTAGGGTTAGAAAAACTTTTGCCAAACATATAACATGCTAGAGACATACTTAGACAGACTCTTAATTATATTTACTTATACTTAAGTAATTTAAGGCTTATACGCCTATTTAAATCTAAACAGAAACTGCAGTGTATATATATTATCATACAAATACCAGTTTGCAACATCAAGCAGCATAACAAGCTGGTTTTGTACAGATAAAATAACTGGAAGCAGCTGATTGCAGCCTTGCAGATTTGCAGATTTGAGTTAAAAATGGCTGTAGCTGCTAGTTAAGAAAATAAGCAGACTGCATGCAGACTGACAATCTGTCTGGAACGAGCAAAAAAATGTGCAGTGATAAAAACAGTGAAAAGGCAAAAGCCAATCAAATTCATGGTCCAGAATTTACATAAGCTCAAAGAAAAAGGTATGATGAAATTGTTTGATTTCATAAAAAAGTGCTGTGATTGTATTACATGGGTAGTTGCGTCTGAAGCAGGCCTGCGCTGTGATCATCCATTCTGCCCGTGTCTCACAGAAGATGGCAATGGTATTTTTTGGCCGTTGACCCAAAGCTGCCAGACCACTGCCAAAAGATTCCACTGCTTGGCTGACCGCTTCATAGGTCATCCAGCTGTATTCTCCTAGGACCACCTACAAACAAAAACACAAATAAGTTTCTTCACCAACTGTCCTTAACATCTTGACTGTGATCAGCTGATACTAAAACAGAATTAACTGAATCATTGGATGAATTTACCTTCTTAAAGACCTTCCCATTGGCTTGTTTTTCTTCTTCTTCACTAAGGACTTCTCTGGTGCCCAGACAGGGTTCCTGACTGAATCTCTTCACAGCATGAAGAAAAAGTTTGTCCAGCGTGTCTACGCCCTCAAAGCCCTGTGTAGCGAGAGCATCTGCGCTTTCTACCGCCCGATACGGCCCTTCTGGACGTCCACTTATACTCCGCGCTCTCTCACACTGAGGCAACATGACCTGCACAAAACATACGCAGACCAACAGACTTCCATATGAAAATCAAATTCACTCTCCGAAAAAAAGGTACAAAAGCTGTCACTGGGACAGTACCCTTCAAAAGGGTTCTAATATGTACCATTTAGGTACTAATATGTACACGTTTGGTACCAATATGTCCATGTTTGGTACCAATATGTACCTATGAGGGACTTACATGCACTCTTTAGGTACAAAGGTGTACCTTTTGAAAAGGTACTGCCACAGTGACAACTTTTGTACCTTTTTTTCTGAGATTGTACAAATAGTAACAAACAACACATGATAAGAAACTTCAATCATCTCCATGTATCCTGCACCCCGAATTAGACCAGAAACCCCTCTGGGAGATTCAGAAGACACAGAAAAACAGTTCGGCATCCATTAGACATAAACGATAAGGGGAAAAGAGGAAGAGTAAGTATGAGTTAGATACATGTGCATGTGAATGAATGGCTGATTTAGGAACTACTTCACCACAAATCTACCACTAACGTTCAAGGAAACATCAAGAAACATCCGTGGTTGTGGCCGACCAAAGCTAGTATGCTAACAAACTAAATGTTTATCCTGTGCAACACTCACACGCACCCACACACAAAGACATCAGATCAAACTGAAACGGCTGTTTCTTGGCACAGTTATTGAGGCTTTTTTAAAGTCTTATGTTAAAAAGACTGCATTAATAGAGCAGTTCAATCTTGCTTTCAGAGTTGAACTAATGTTAAAACTGAATAAACCGCCAAAACCAGTTTCAGAAGCTTCACTTGAATGATACATTGAAGATCCGCTGCTTGCAAAGGAACAGATCAACATGCACAAACACACACGCTCCACCAGCATGAGTTAGAGCAACACTATCCAGGAATGCCACTATTTCCAAACTGATGACATCACAGTTTGGAGGGATTCAAGCAGCGTGTTCAGGAAGTCAGATGACCCTCTTAAACATCTGGAAAAACTGTCTAAGAAGACTGAGTTAACTTTTAGACACGCATCCTGTTATGGTGATATCACCTTTATCTGGCATGATATAGCAGATGCAGCCCTCTGAATCAGAGAATCATTTTTTTGGTTCAGTGGTGGTTTGCAAAAGCTTGGGCTGAGTCAAGATTTTGTTGTTTAAGGAAATAGATACTTATATTCAGTTACTTAAAAGTATGCATTCAATTGATGAAAAGGGAAAGTAGCCTAAATATGTTTCAAATAAATGCTGTGCAAAAATGCAAAACAATTAAAACTTGAAAAAATGCAGCATTGGTGAGCATAAGAGGGTTTAGTAAAAATAAAAATTGTACAGACCCCAATAATTTGAATAGTAGTGTATGTTGTTGATATATAGTTGTTGTTTTTTAACAAAATATGGTATTTTAAATAAGGTTTTGATTGAACTAACATTAATAATGAACAATTGTATTTTTCAACATTGACAAAGATTAATGAATGCAGTATATTGCTCATTGTTAGTTCATGTTAGCTAATACATAAATAATTACAACACCCAATTTTTATTTATATATTTTTAACATAATATTATAATGATGTCATTTTGCCATTATCACATTAATTACTTTAAGCTAAAACTTTATATTTTGTGTTAGCAAAATATAAAAACAGTTTCTGTAATACTAGAGGAATCACATGATAACATTTAAATTATTTCCTTTCATAAAAAAAATAAACTACAGTTGTGCAGAGATCTAATAAACCTTATTAATCAAAAGTAAAATATATAATACATTGCTATACTTTCGAACCAATCAACAAAAGGTTTCAAATGGACAAGGTCTTAATATACTAAGACCATTTAGTCCAATCTGATTTTTTTTTATTGTTTTTTTTGTTGAATTTTCCATCAAACAAAATGTATAACCTGTCTATTACACATCCATGAATGTTTCTGAACCATAAATTCTCACATACAGAAAATGTTTAATCTACATTAATATTAATTTACATTAATAGCTTACATGAGTGTAAACATCCCATGTCTGCTCTCCGCTTAAACACTTCAAAAACATCAGCAAGCTGCAGTTAAACAGTATAACATTACTGTAAACAACTGAAAAAGAAAGCCACCTTCATTCAGACAAACATGAAACCCAAGGCAAAAGAATTGTAAGCACAGGAAGCTGAAATCTTACCTACAAATAAACACTGTGCACAGCAGTTCTTCTTTTCCTTCTTCAGACAGACGGCACACTGCAACAGGAGGTTTGGGCTTCCCTTTTCTCTTTCTCTCTCTTTCTCCCTCTGTGTATCCGTCTCTGGCTCTCTTGGCTGATTGGATGCCTTTTGTAAAGTTCCAGTAAACCTCATTTTGAGCCCACCCGCTAGCCTCAGCCAATCAGAAGACAGATCTGAGGAGGAAGTTCTGAGGTTACGTTTAGAGGGATACCAGGAGGTGTTTCCTTTACACACAGTCTTGACAAACAGTTTTTCCTTTAGCTCACTTTCACAATCATACACGTCAGAGCTAAGAGCTTACTCAAACTCTGAACTGAAGAACGCACAGTTCTATTACTCAGACACCCACTCAGCTGATGCACATTTACTGTTGCAAGAAAAAATGTGAATAATCACTGAACACACAATGTGGGTCTTTTGGTCATAGTTCACACAGTTGCCAACTCAGAACAGGTCTGACCAGTAAATGTGCCTCAGGTGTAGCGATTCATTAACTTTGACCACATAAAGACATAACTGACTGATGCTTGTGAGCTTCTAACGTTGTCCTCACCATGACCACAACCAACCATCCTATAGTTTTATCTCGGTTACTGACCGTTTGTGTGCTATCAGGACATCTAAACACATCCTTCAGGGCTAGTTTTCTTACCAAGGAAACAGTTGGGACTACTCATATTAGACAAACCGTCCATAGAGAAGCACAATTCTGATTCTATGTACAGTCTTTCAAAGAATTATTAAGGCCAAACAGAAGAGGATGGGTTTCCTCTTTCAACTTTGGATTCTCACAAGATATATTAGTTAGATTAAGAGAGTTTTTTTATGAAACTGTTGCCATTTTCTAGCTCACTTGGGGTGGGTGGTTAGGCATGCTACTTTGTACAACTGCTTTGATACATTTACCATTGTTAAAAGTCCTAAATAAATAAAACTGAATTGAATGGAGAGAATAATACATGCTGAAAATGAAAGCTCAAATTACAGACGGGAACAGAATAGAAAGCCCTTGTGAAAGAACACAGGTCAGGTTTGGTTTTGAAGTCAGATCTGCTCTACTGATTCAAAGCGGCTCTGCTTCAGATACTCTCAAAAAACAAAACAAAAAACGTTCTGACCTTGAGCAATAAAATTTGTCAAATATATGAACATATAAAGAGTTATTAATATTGTGATATGAATGTAATCAGGTCTAACAGGGTAACAGGCCATTCTGACTAAAAATAAAAAGATAAAGATAAAGACAGACACACTTTCACAGGATTAGTGAAATGTCGTAAAACATGACTTAAAACAACTGGTTCACATAAAGTAGAAAGAGAAGACAATAAGCATTCTATTTTTCATTCTGTTTATTGGTACATTTCTATTACAGAGCAACTACTGAATGGAAGCACACAAAGACCATATTTCGAAAAGAAGTACATGTGAAACTTACTAAAGGACAAAAATTTTACAAATTGCTGAAATACAATTCCATAACAGGACATCTTATTTAACATATTTCTCCATGAATTTCTTGTGGAATTCAGAGCGCAGTGTGTCATTAATGAAGCGCTTTTCTTTACGTGCTTCATCCACTCCTTTAGCGCAGTTCTTAAACACGACATCATCATCCCACCTGCCAAAAACAGAATGTGTTTGTGTGAATACGTGGAGCTGTTGATATTGCTGTACTCAAGAGTACAGAAACTATCACACTATTACTATGCAACTTAAAAATGAGTGAAATGTTTACTATTAGATGGGCTGTACTTTTTAGTGTTGCATCATCTTATATTTAAGCACTTTTTTTTGCTTCGGTTATAAGTCTGCAACATGGGTTTGAAGGTAACTTAAAGGAAAAGAACAATCTTGTTACTTATTTTTACCACCACAAAATTACCTTCTTTTCACACTGAATGTGTTCTGGATCTGCGTTTGTTGTTGTTGTAGTTGTTGCTGCTGCTGCTGCTGGCCTGCCAGATTAAGCAGTGGATTCCCGCTCAGAATGTTCTCCATACGTATCCTCTCCTCTTCTGCTTTCTGCTCCCTTTCCTTAATCGCACACAGAACAACAAAAACAGTGAAGACTCAAGCCAATAAGATATCAAGCCTAAGTGTCAAGCATAAATGCACATGAAGGCTGGTCATTATCACAAAAGAAACCCTAACAGGGTGACCACGATCATTGGGATTGACAACGTCAAGATTTAATTCGATTTTGATTCACAAGCTCGCAATTTGATTTAATTCTAATCAATAGTATAAAGTGTATTTAAGGCAGTTTTTATAATACTAAAATAACTATAATAACCTTATAGTAGCTGCGTTGCCATTACAGATTTGCACAAAACTTTTGCGATATTTTCTAAATGTCAATAAAAACTATTGCGAAATTACGACGTTTCCATTAAGCAATGTTATGCGACTGAAACGTAATTTTTTGCTCTCGCAATAAGTCATTCCAAAAATCATGGCAACGGATGTTGGTAGGTTTACATGTATCCCAGCCACCGCACTGGCCATTATTTTTAATCGAAGGAGACATAGGCATGTTATCCAAGCATTAATGGCAAGGAAAGCCCCTTATACTTGGGAGCGGCTGCGTATGAGGCGTTTCTCCCTTACATCTGCTTCGAGGTCTTGATTGTGACCCCTAATGCGCAAAACAGTTTTGCGAAATACTCCTTTTTCAAACTGCCTGAAAAACCACCTCATGCGAGCGTAATTTTTATTTTGCGATATATGGGAGTTTTTGCGAAACTGAAATGTTTCCGTTGAATTTGCGCAATTTAAAGGGTAATGGAAGCGCAGCTAGTGACAATTATGTTTCTACACCAATTTGGTTTTGAAATATAAACATTCAATGTTGCTACTTCTGACACTTCATCAGATCAGTAAAAGCATCCACCAACACTATCTTAACTCTTAGCCCCTTAAAGCTGCCCAGCTTACAAAGACTGAAATGACACCGCAGGAAAACCCTGTGAATGGCCCACAGTGCCAAATGGAGGTAACTGTAAGGCGGGTGCCAAAAAGTCTGGGCTACTCCTCGAGAGAACACAAGGCTCTCCTGAGAATTAACATTTGAACTCTCTCCTGCTATGTAACAGCAACATCCGTCTCGGATGCGCCCAATGCGGCTCACTTGGACAATCTCCCTCTTCTCCCACCTTCTCCTCCTCACCTACAACTCACTGAAAACCTATGCAATGTTAAGGATGTACAAAAAGTAAATATGCACGTTTGGTATCATTTAAAATGTCTCCGTGCGCCTGGTAAAATGGTCTCATTCTCCCAACTATAATGAAAAGCTAAAAGAAGTTATAAAATATGAAAAAAGGGATGTGTCCCTCCCCCAGATCCTCAAACTACCTCCTGTATGTAAAACAAGAACCCATTCAAGTACAAATTCTGATCTCACAGTTGTGAGCCCCTCAATAGGGGACCAAAATCTAATTATAATGACAGACACCACCATTTGGTAAGAATATTGAATTATCTGGGTTTATAAGGAAAAGGAGCAGAAAAGTTTGAGGAGTCTTTAGGTTGACTTCCCACACAACCGCTGTGTAATTTTCGTTGCCAGGTAAATGTTTCTTTAATTCCTCGATTTCCGAATTATTGTTATTGTAGTTGATTGACCGATGATTTTATTGTATGAATTGGATTTTTAATTATTGCTTCATTACCTGGTCAATAAATTGTAAACATTTGATTTTATTCTGACTGACTCTGAGATTGTTTTCCCAAGTAGATTATTAGATTCATATATTCCCACAAGTTTGCGTCAGATAAGTGACGACTAATATTTGACATCAATTCAAGTGTACTTGGGTTGCAGAGAAAAGTTAATTCCGTTTAGGGCAGCGAACGCTGTTTGATCAACCTGAATCTGGGTGTGTCTAATTACCTCTGTCTTAATTTAATGTTACTTTAGATAAGTGTACTTAAGAAATCACAGGCTTGGCCAAATCCAAAGCTATTATAAGTAAAGTTGGTCAACTTGCATCTTTTAATAGTGGCCAAAACCTCTACTGAAGTAAAACGATTAAATTAAGTTTAAGTGTATGCAATTTCCATGGGGGTTATTAAAGTATCTTTGATTGTGTAAGGGTGAAACCAACCATCTAAGATATTATAGCCAATTACCTCTGTTTGGTGACCAAAACTGGCGAGATCGTGAGACCTCTAAGTGATATAGTTTCCTAATCTGAGCGGGTAAAACTTAATTAAAGAGTTAAAAAAGAATAATCAAACATTCGCTCCCTTTTTAATGATGCCCAGATATCATTAAAACCTTTTTCATTTATGGAGTCAGATAATGAGTTAATACATATGAGAAAATGTATTTTATTTAATCTTGTTGAGTTGCGTAAAAGGAAAGACAGTAACACGCAGAAAGCTTCACCCGTATTATTGGAAATCCGACATTGGGCCAATAGATGGGCTAACAGTACTGTGGCTGTTTTCACAATAGATTCATTCAAACATTCATTAAATACTGAGGAATTTGTTAAGTACATACATACATAATATATATTATAGTGCATAAATTTAGCAAAATGCTCCTCTCTAGAGCAGTGTTTCTCAAACTTTTTCAGCCCAAGGACCACTTTATCTTCCAATTTTTTTCTGAGGACCACCTAACAGAATCCCACTCTAACACGCCCCCAAAAACCAACAAAATAGGAAGGATAAGCTAAATTTAAGTTTAATATGCAACTGTTTCAAGTCAAAAACTAATTATTCAAACACAAATGCAATGATATGATCAGAAA
Source organism: Squalius cephalus (assembly GCF_949319135.1). Taxonomy (NCBI): domain Eukaryota; kingdom Metazoa; phylum Chordata; class Actinopteri; order Cypriniformes; family Leuciscidae; genus Squalius; species Squalius cephalus. The sequence goes on along the minus strand of NC_137126.1, from coordinate 37,419,152 downwards.
TTATTATATTAATTTTTATTTAATTTGAAAAAGTAAATGTGAAATGAGTTGCAGCTTAATATGAACAACAAACTGCACATGTGGAAAAAAAAAACTGCAAATAAACATACTGTAACAGCCTAGGTCCCACTTAATGTCATTCCAAAGAGCCATTAGTTTAAAACTGAGGTGGTGGGTATAGAAAGTCTATGGTTGTAACTATGGTAACAATAAAATGCTGAAAAGAATGTTCCCCTTAATGTCCAATATCACTGAAATTACTGGGATTTTACACATGAAACAAAAACTAGTACATTACAAAAATAATAGATCTGTGGATTTTATATTTTGAGATTTCCATCTAAAACTTAACGTGAATATTAATGAGACGGGTGGTGCTGCTTATCACACATCAGTTTCTGAATGTCTGGCTCCAAAGAGGAGAGTTTCAGTCTCATACTAGGCTCCACGTTTAGTCTGTTGCGCTGTTTTGTTTTCAAACCAACCAGTGTGGAAAACCCAACTTCACAGTTGTATGTAGTTGGGAAGGGCATGAGCACTTTGAGGGCAGATTCTGCAAGCTTTGGATGTTCAGGAAGGAGCTGAGCCCAGAAGTCTGTTAAGGGCTGTTGTTTGAATGACATTTTGAGACCTCCATCTGATGCAATGTCCACAAGACTATTGCCTTCCTGTATTGAGAGCTTGGTACATTGCTCAATGATGTCGCCAAACGGATTTCTGATCCACTCAAAGTCCACATCTAGCTCTGGAAAGTATTTCCCCAGCTGCATGTGAAGGCCTTGTAGATGTTCCTTTATGGCTGTGACGGTGTCGTCACCCAGGGTCTCTTCAGTTTCGAGAAGAAAGTCCGCTAGAGTGGGGAAACAGTCAAATTCACGGCGATCGATACGTGCGCACCAGAGCTTTAATTTGGTGCGGGCCCCTTTAATTTTGTCCTGTACAGTGAAGACTGTGACCGTTTTTCCTTGCAGTGCTAAGTTGAGCGTATTGAGCGTGCTGAAAATATCTGCAAGATAGGCTAGTTTTGAAAGCCACATAAAGTCATGAAGTCGATCATACAGTTCATCAGCTTGGTGCAGAAATAATTTTACTTCATCGCGCAGTTCAAAGAGACGAGACAGGACCTTGCCACGGGACAACCAGCGCACTTCAGTGTGGAACAGAAGTTTTGTGTGCTCTGCTCACTCCCCATTTCTTCACACAGGACTTTAAAAAGACGCGAGTTGAGGGCCTTGCCTTTGATTGAGTTGACTATTTTAACTGCCTCGTCTAAAACAGTTTTAAGGCAACTTGGCATCTTTTTCACCGCGAGCTGTTCTCTGTGAATGCAGCAATGAGTTGACACAGAGGATGGAGCAACATTACGCACACGCGTTACCAGGCCCTTGTGTTTGGCTATCATCGCAGTTGCACCATCAGTGCAAACTCCAACACAACATTTCCAGTCAATTTTATTATGCACAATGAAGGCATTTAGTGCATCAAAGATCGCTTCTCCTGTGGTGTTCGTTGGAAGGGATTTACAGAAGAGAAAATCCTCGTGGACTGAGCGCGCATGGATGTATCTCACAAAACACAGAAGATTTGCCTCGTTACCAATGTCCGTGGACTCGTCCAGCTGAAGAGAAAAGAAGGGACTCTGGTGTAATCGTGTGATCAGCTGCTCTTTGACAGTTTCGGACATTGAAGTTATGCGTCGCTGGACAGTGTCATTGGACAGAGGTACTTTGTGCATGTCATCACTAGCTTTCTTCCCTAACATTACGTTTGCCATAACTTCTGCAGCAGGCTTAACTAGAGTCTCTCCAATTGAATGGGGTTTTCCCGTTTTTGCAATGAGTAGAGACACTCTGTATGATGCCTCAGTAGCCTTTGCATTTTCACCGGGCATAAAAAACTGTGAGGTGTTTTTACTCATGTGTCGCTCAAGCTCATCACGTTTTCTCTCAAAAAATGACACTGGTTTATCTGTACAATCTTTGTGCTTAGACTCAAAGTGACGCTTGAGTTTCGATGGTTTCATTGCTTCATTAGCCAATATTTCATAACACAAAACACAGTGAGGTCTAGGATCCTCAAGATCCCCAGTCCAGAAAAATCCAAACTTCATGTACTCATTGTGATATTTTCGCTTAACTTTCTCACATGGTTTTCCACGGTGCGCTAGCTCCGTGGTATGCGGGAGTGTGGTGGCCAGTGGCCGTGACTCGGTATCTTCGGTTCCGGCTTCAGTGGGCCTTTGTGGTGCTGTAGTTTTGCTGCATTCAGTGGACGCTTGATCTTTTCTTTTGACTCCTCTTTGGTTTAGCCACCGATCCATTTTTACGTTATTAAAACAGAATGGCAAGAACTGTTTCGCAAGTACATTAAAAATCTACTTAAATAAGTGACTATTTTATAAACACTTGCCTAGTTTAGGTCATCTTTTCGCGGACCACTAGGGGGCGATGGCGGACCACTAGTGGTCCGCGGACCACACTTTAAGAATTACTGCTCTAGAGTAAATTTTTCTAACTATCGCGCTATAGCCAATGCATGGATATTTTAAGCTAAATGCAACATTTCGTGACAATGTTTACATGCTGATTTATTTAAATCTTTTCACGGTTGAAACATTGAGTGATTACGAGACATTAGAGATTTTGGTAAGTTCTACTGTATCGTCAACATACCTTCTGATGTTCATTCAGGATTATTTTGTGCTATAACTAGTAGTAAAGAGAACGAGATGATCTATTCAATTGCCGCTAAAACTAAGGCCCATTAAAGAGCGCCACAATGGTTTTGACTAAAAGATTGATTCTTGGGATTTAAGAATCAATATCAGTTCATCAAAATGAGAACCAAAAGTCTAGAAACCTTTATTTTCAACCCAGCCCTAGCTGAAATTATTTGATATGATTAAAAAAAAATTGGTGATAATTGGTCAGTGAGGCTCACCTTCTTCTCCTGCTCCTCAGCTCGCTCCTTCTTGATCTTCTCCAGTTCAGCCAGCAGGGCGGCAGTGTCATCATCACTGTCAGAGCCGGAGTCAGAGTCATCTTCATCCTAAAACACACACATCATTTAAACTACAGCCAAAATCAATCCGTACACCTAAGTATGTATAAAAAAAAGTGTATGTACATCAGTGAGGGGATCGTCAGCATCCAGGTTGGCCGCAGGAATCTGATCCAGACGTGGCCGCTTGGAGGAGGATGAAGACGATGACGACGAAGTTGTGTGTTCTGAAGGAAACAGGAAAGGATCATGGTCAATGAACACATCTTGACCGAACAAAGCCACAAAAAAAGAGTCACATATGCTTCCTCACCCCTTGCTCCTCTATCTCTGCCCTTAACAGCAACTCTCTCCCTCTCCTCCAGCTCACGTCTGAAATCACGAGCTCTCACCTCTTCTGGAGCATCCTGAGTGGGCTGCCTGCAGGGACACAAGCATATCAGGACATTTTTTAATTCGGCATGAAACGATCACACAATCATTGAGTCCACAGGTACTAGACAAATTCTCCCCTAATAATTGATTCTTCTGCAAAAGAAAGTCTGTAAACAGCAACTTCACCTGTATTTGATCTTGGTGTGTCCTGGCAGGTCTCTGCTGGAGTATTGTTTGGACAAAGCGCTCAGATCACCCTCTCCTTTGCCCCGTCCTCCTCGTGCGGGCTCAAACGTTGGCCTTGCCGCTGTGGTCATGTTTGGTTACCTGAAACAAATTATTTATAACATCAACTTAATGATATGACATCTTCAGTCAAGTGTCTGATAAAGTTTAGAAATGTTCTACACTATGGAGATTTCATATAAACACATGAAAAATGCTTTGGACCACAGTTGTAAAAATACAAAATTGCATTTGGGCATAGGTTAATGTTGTTCTTTTTATAGGTAAAATATAGAAATCGTTTCCTTTGTCACCATTAAATTCATTAGACAAAATGGAATGACTTAACCCACTTTCTAGACCTCTAAAAACAGGGAACCGTGGAGTATTTTCTTTGTTTGATGAATATGTCAGAACACACGTGTAACGCCCTTGTAACGTCTGTAATGTTGACTTTTTATATGTTTATGTTCTCGATAAAAACATGCTCGCTTTACGTTATGTTACTTGTGTTTCATTATTTTACACTCACCTGCAGCAGGACGATATAAATCCCGCGTATACTTCTGAACTTATCAACGAGAACACAAATTAAACGTACTAACCCTAAACAACTAACTAACTCAAGCGAGTTTGTATTATTATTTTTTGCGATTAGCCTTTCTGTTGTTGCTCATCAATTATATCCCATCAGCCACCGCGATACGCACACTACAGTCACGTGTGTGGGGTCACGGTGGCCGGAGCGGGACAAACGTTGAAGCGAGAATCAAATACACTTCATGATAACACAACGGATCGTTGTAAATCTGCAACAAATAAATGGAATTATATAGGAAAATTGTATAAAGTTGTGTAAATACACAGAAAATACTGACAACTAAAACCAAAGTCTAACGTTTTATATTGTTGTTGCGCAATGTTAGACATTGACTTATACTGACACCTAGCGGCGTGGATGCAACATCGCACAAACATGTCCTGTTACCAGCCTGTTACAGATGCCATTGTAAAATACCTCTATGTAAAATACGCTGTTCAGTCAGCCATTTTTTTCCACAAGTGATCTTACCAAAATAAACAAATCATATTTGGTTGGTCATGTGAATTCATGATGTCGGCTCCCATGAGGCGACCCGCTGTGTGAATGGTCAGTATTTACTTAATCATCAATATAGTTCAGGCGTCACTATTTTAATTCGTTATTTTATCATCCTACTTTTGAGAACAGGATCATCTAGCAGGTTTTGCAATACCACTTAAAAATCAGAATGAAATGAACCCGCCTCTCCCCTAGGCTCTGATCATTGCTGCTATGATAAATTCAGTACAGAGATAAAGACCTGTCAACGTTTAGTGAACTCAACGGCTTCTTTAACTACAATTAATTTACAACACATTCTAAAATGAATTAATGTGCCCGCTAAATACTAAATTGTAAACAAAACTAAACTGAAAGTAAGAGTACACATGGAATAGTATTTACAAAACTTTTAAAATGCAAAACTATAATAATCTTGCACACTTTCAACAATTTTATTGCATCGATAAGGATACGCACACAAACTGAGGTTTTTACTAGCTTTAATATTCCTGAAACATCTGTTGCAGAAAAAAAAAAAGTACAAAAGTGTCTGACAGTAAAAAGATGCAAATGCATGGAGGGACATAAGAGAGGCTCACTCACTAAAACAGCAGCATCTCATACAGGCCTGCAAAATTCATCTCTGAAATATCACTAATACGAAGCCAAACAAAACAGTGATTAATTAACATACAAAACCACACAGTTGACCAGGCAGTAAGACATGCAATAATACAGTCTTTTCCGTGTGTGAGAGTGAGAGAGAGAGAGAGAGAGAGATGAATTGAGCATCTATAAAAACTGTTCATTATATCAGACACAAGTTCAATTCATAACATTCCATTTATTTGTTGACAGCACTTTCTGCTTCCTGTCAGTCTGTTTTCAAAAATTCAGAAATGTTTTGCATATGAGATCTGAGGCTGTGATCAGCCAGGGTTCCTGAAATGGCTCTATACAGTTCTGTCTGTTTTGTAAATATGTATGATTACTAAAACCGCTGAGAACAGCCAAAGAAAACGAACAAAAAATTATAATAATAATAATAGAGATTTTTGCATATGTGACATCATCAGAATAATAAAACACAACACACAGAGAACCTGTGAGCAATGGAGGGTGAAGCATCCTCACAGTAATGACACATCAGGGAAAGGGGTCATTGTAATGGCGTGAGGTCATTGCTATGGTAACAGCAGTGAGCTACTGCTGCGGTCAAACTTCTTGCCTTTCGAGAGTGCAGCAACCTGTTTCAACAATTCTCTGTTCTTCCCCTGAGAGACAAACACAAATCCACAGTTAGTGAATTATACATACACACAATTCAGTATTTCTTTTTTTTTTTTATTTTTTTTTAAAGAAAAATATACTTTAATTCAGCAAGGATGCAAGAAGAAAAAAAGATTTATTTAAATCAACTTTCTATTTATCGAAAAATAAAAAATATATCATGTTTTCAAAAAAATATTAAGCAGCACAACTGTTTTCAACATTGATAATAATAAGAAATGTTACTTGATCACCAAATCAGCAAAAAATGACTTCTGAAGGATCATGTGACACTGAAGTTTAGAGTAATGATGCTGAAAATTCAGCTTTGCCTTCACAGGAATAAATTAAAATTGGAAAAAAAAAAATAATTCACAATATTACTGTATTTCTGATTAATTCAGCTTTGGTGAGCATAAAGGACTTCTTTCAAAGTGCTCATCAAAAAACTGAGACACAATTTCCACAGTTTTAACAATGACAATACTGACTGATAATGACAATTCCTGTTACCAGTTAAATTCACTGATTAGTATGTGTGGTGATTTGAGTTTGTTTTTAATGTCAGCTTCTGTGGCTATTTTCATGGTGAGAAAAATTTATGGTAAAAATATTTCAGGTTTTTACTATTTATTTCTCGCTAAAAACTCTAAACCTATATTTAGTTTAACTTTGTTAATTTCTTTAGAAGAGTTAACTGAATGAAAAGGGTTTCTCACTGGTTTAAAACCAGCACAATCTACTAAAACATGCTTCATTGATAAAGAGTTTTGACACAAAGAAAATCTTCTTCTAGTATTAAAACTTGTGTCATCCTGGAATGGGTATAAACAATCTGGTCCCATCGGTTTGAGATAGAAACTTCTTCCAACATTGGGGCTAATTTCATGAAGTTTGTTCATAGTATATAGATCCCATTCTCTTTGCCATTTGTTATTATAGAAATTAATTATTGATCCATAGGAGGTACTGTGCAAATTTTGACGTCTGCTGATGTGGTGATTTGAGTATTGGAGAGTGTGTACGGTGTAAGTGACCTGTTGTTGCTCCATGGCCTCTTTGTGTGCTTTCTCCATGTTGTTCATCTTCACCCGCATATTTGACTCCTGATACTGAAAGTCTGCCTTCAGCTCTGTCAGCTGAAACGGTAAACAAATTCAGAAAATCTTCTTTGCAAACTGTATTGACAACACTGGATAGAAAGTTCAATTGGAATTTATTGTATGAGATACACCATAGTCACACAACAAATGCAAACCCAAATCTACATCAATACAATTTTTATATCTTCACTTATAGACTTCTAGTAACCGCTTAACCATTCAGCATAATTATCATCTTCAGCAGCAAAAGGACTGATGTGGGCGGCTGATCACAGACAGCAGGATGAAACTCAGAAAGAGTCTAATAATGTTTCTGTATCTCATTTTAGAGTTTGTCATATATATATATATATATATATATATATATATATAAAAGAGAACTGTATATGATACTGATTCAGTGAGTCATACTGTAACTTGGAAGAGCTACAGCTACAACACTGACTCCATGTGAATGTTGTGCCAAAGTCAGGAAGTGGCATCACAAGTTACCTTCCTGTCTTTCTCAAGAATGGTCTGGTCTCTCTGCTGGAGCATGCGCTTCAATGACATCACTTCCTCTTTCAGTTGGCTAATCAAGATGAAGTTATCCGTGCCTCCAGAATCCATTGACTGAGTGATTGAACTACTGGAGGGAAAGAAAAAGGAATGTTTGGCATTGAAAGAAAGATTGTGTCAGCTTGTCCACACCGAGAAACCAACAAATAAAGGGGCAATTGCAATGAGAATTACCTGTCTCCATTGGATGGCTTTGTCTCTAGTTTGGGTTTTTTCTTTGGTGTTTCCTTCTGAATGCTACATAAGAGAAGCAAATTAGAGTCGATCCATCTCAACACAATCCCACAGCATGGACAAAGAGACACTGACCATCCTGAATATTAAACTACAGCCGAATAGAAACGCATGTAAAAGAGACACGTCTCACCTCTGCTTCCACAGCCCCTGATCCTGCTCTGGACTTAAAGTACCACTCATTCTGTAACACACACAGTGACAGCATTTTCAATAAGCAATAGGGGTGGGAATCTTTTGGGACCTCGCAATTATATTCAATTCTTGAGGTTTCTCGATTCTTGATTTTGAATCAAATTTCAATTCCATATGAGCATTTTGAAAGTAGTTTACTGTTTTATGTTACTTTTCTAAATTGACTGCGGTAGACAGTTTAATAGGACTAGAAGAGAAAAAAAAACTGAATTAAATGTGAACCTTGAAATTTATTTAGTTTTTCTTCCCATTTTAGTCAACACAATATTATAAAACAAATACCCTTTAAGCTGACTACAATCATTACACACAGTTTTCTGTAATAAAGCAAGGCAGGCAATTTTATTTTTGATATCAAAAATAGGAACAAAGAAGCAAATTACAAACAATAGGAAAAATATAATAGAAAAATATACAAATTAAATTTTAAAATACTAAAAAGTTTTTCAGGTACAGTTGCATAGGTTTATTAAACGTAGTAAGAAACACTACCGAAATTAAATAATCCAATGTAAAAATAAAACACTATAGTTTTCACTGTATGAACTAAATGCTTAAATGCTTAAAACTAAATGATTCATAATAAGCATAAAAAAGTGATTCAGTCAAAAGTTATTATTAACATTAATGAAACGGATGGCAACAATTTATTAGGGCGGCTGTCCCTTTAAAGGGATCATATAATGGTACATCCACTTTTACAAGTTGATTGTACTGAAATGTGTGTTGGCAGTGCCTGTACACAACCATCATAAAATGATAAAAATCCATCCAGTGTTTTTTTTTTAAATCTCCTTATATGTTTTCCAATCTCTCAAATCAAGCCGTTCGACCTAGTGACGTCACACGGTCGGACGCCCCTCCCACGATTGTTGATTGACAGCAGCGTTTCACTCGCTCGTTTCACCGTTTCACCGCCCTCGCTCGTGAGCGAGCTGTCTGTCATCATAGTCCGCGTGTCATTGTTGATACCTGGTTGATACACTGGAGCATCGTCTATGAGCAGAATGGCATCTAAGAGATTGTGGTGTTCTGTTCTTGGGTGTAATAAGGAACACAGCCATACATGCCAACCCTCCCGATTTTTCCGGGAGACTCCCGAATTTCAAAGCCCCTCCCGAAAATCTCCCGGACCGACCTTTCTCCCGAATTTCTCCCGATTTCCACCCGGACAACAATATTGCTACACCATCCATCACTGGGCGCCGTTTCAGCTTGCGCTCCCATGGCGTCTGTCGTTGCTATGCAACCAAACTGCGCTCTCCATGATGACGACGAAGAAGTATCAGCAAAGGATTAATTGATTTCTAGCCCTCGGCTCGCATTAGCTTTACTACTAGATATATTTCTGGAGATGAGAAGGAAAAACCCGCCTGGAAAAACTAGCGCACCACGTTGCTTCCATTATGAGCGTGCTCACCGCGGCCGCGCGCCTACGGTTGAAATAACGACCTTGAGCGCGAAAAAGATGCGATATGTGAACGGCCCCTAGAAGCAGACGTCTGAAATGAAAGGCAAGAACAGCTATTTATTTAGCTTTAGACTGTTACATGAAAATTTAAAAATGAAATGCCATAATTATAATGTTTTGAGAGTTTACTTATGTAATTGTTGCATTAGGCTATGAATTAATCAATGTTTATTGATAAGATCTAGCTATTTCATGTCTTTTCATTTACAGTAGCAAACAAATTAGGGTCTAACCTCCTGAGGAGAGGCCTTAAGGAATTGAATTTGTCAAATAAATGAATTACATTTTTCTTTGCGTTTGTGTATGTGATATATATGACGACCCCCCCCCCCCCCCCCCCGGTCCTTTTTAATATCTCCCTAATTCTGAGGTCTCAAGGTTGGCAAGTATGAACACAGCAGTCATGTTGATGTTCCTAAATCTGAACCGCTGAAGACACAGTGGCTGAGTTTGTTTTCGAAGGGAATATTCCCCACGATCAACGTCAATGCTTTCATGTTTGCGCGAATCATTTCACACACCAGACTGCTTTACAAACGAGGGTCAGTATAAAGCTGGTTTTGCTAAGAAGCTGCGCCTGAAAAAAGGATCGGTACCAACTATTCGTGTTCCTGCTGCACCTCCAGAAGAAGAAGTGAGTATAACGTTTTATTAACCTTTATATTAATATTTATATTAATCTTTGCAAATCGCTAGCACGCTTCACGATGAATGCGGCTAAGGTTTACACTCAGGGTACATTACGGCATGTTTTCTATGTATGACGATCTCAATATAATTCATAATCCCACGTTTATAATGAACAACGCGTGGTTATTGTGTTATTATTACAAACGGTGTACGCACAGAACAGAGGGGCGGGGTGAGCAAAGCTCATTATCATTTAAAGACACGCACTTAAACGGCGTGCTGAAAACAGAGCTGTTTTTGACCAGGTAAAGTGAGTGTTTTCTTACAATACTAATGAGAATTTTTAATTAAAGTATATTACAAACTTTTAATTTAGACCCTAAAGAATCATATTAGCTTGTACAAAAATGGCATTATATGACCCCTTTAAGAATGAATGCACGGATGTAGTTACACATCCGATTTTCTCCCATTTGTTTTCGTTCGTGTAGTATGACACAACAGACTCTGTTTACATTGGAGGAACCGTTACACCCCTAGTGCTCATGCGCTTCGGTTGCTTGTATTTGTATATCATTCAAACTTACTTGTGATGTGAACTTCCGTGTCTGTGGTGCTGATGATGATGATGGTGTCTCTGATGTTCCTTCTCACTGAGGGAAGAAGAGTTGGAGTGGGAAGAGCCAAGGCCTTTCCTCTGCTCTTTTGTTTTTTGTAGAACACGACGATATGACAGTGTGCAAAGCCAACATAAGAGCTTCCCATCCACCTGCAGAAAGAAAGAATTCTGCATCAGGTGTGTCCAGTGTTATTTTAGTATTATTTATATAATAGAACATTTATTATACTTTTATTTTTATATTTTCAGTTTTCATATTCAGTTTTAATAATTTTGTAATGCTATTTTAACATTTCTATTTAGCTTTAAATCTCTTTTTACTTCAGTTTTAATACTTTCCAAGGCAATATCTCTAGTTTGTTTTCCATTTAATATTCATAATTTAATTTATTTAAATGAATCATTATTATAATTTTTTAATAGTTTTAGTAAACAACACTGTGCACTCTTATTACACATGCTGTACACTCGGTTTGCATTTTGCCATGACGCATAAACACCTTTGATGTTAAAAAAAAATTAAATTTGATACTTCTTAGTATTTAATGATAAAAAGTGCTGCAGCAGTTCAGCTTAGGGTTAACTCATATTTTCAGCAATGTTATTTCGAACAGAATATCCATAAAGAATATTGTTAAATGTAAAAAACAGCGCTGTCTCAGTTGCTTGCAAAAAGTCAAAACTGCAGCTGTGGGCTACAATCAAATTCGAGATGGATTCATGGCCATAAAATAACATTTACATCATACATTTGAATGTTTTAAAAGTAAAGTAAATTTTTCTGCACCACCAGTATCACCAAAAGTATTTGCAAAAATAATAAATTATGTTTTCCAACAGGTTGACCTTCAAACAAAAATGACACCAGCTTAAAGACATAACGGCAAATGTTTCCACATCTACAGTAGTGGCCAAAAGTGATGATCAGAGTGGATATTTTTTTTAGTGACCCAACAAGTTCAATTAAACCATTAAAATATGAGGAAAATATTTTATATCTTAAATATGAGGGAAGAACAAAGCACTAAACTTGGTTAAGGTACTTAGCTGACAAAATAATTTGGCAAAAACAAATCTACAAATTTTATTTTACTATGCATTATTTCGTTAGTTCTCTCGTTTTTGCAAGCAGTCATAATTTTTTCTGGATGCCAGCCTGGCCAAAAATCATGTCTGCACCATTTGGCATGCTTCATTGCATTATCATAAAAAAACAATTGACTCCAAGCTCAACTACGCAATATGCTTGCAAAATCTTTAACACATTTTTAATAATATTTGAATAAAGGAAAATAATAGAAAAAAATTTCTAGGCCGGATATCACTTTTGGCCACTACTGTATATATCATGAAGAACGCAATACACTGCTGATCATAAATAAGTAAACTTGGGTGATCAGTTGTCAACATTGGTGGAAGGAATGGGATAGGGATTTAATGATTCAGTTCTGTTTTGTGCATAAACCAACAGCAGTTTTGTACAACTTGCTCAGTAATTAATGACAGACGTGATTGAGCTTTCAATGTGCTGAAATCTGAAAACAGTAACCTGTCAGAACCTGAAAGCAATCTGTCAGAGCACGATGAATCACATCACACACATGCAGTCAGGAGAACACAGCCAGAGTGTGGATGAGTAATAAGACTGAATAATAATGTGCATGTGATTGGTCACCTTTCTCCTTCCCTCATCCTTCCTGTCGAAGGCACACTGCTGCTTGCACTGTTCGCAGGTCTGTGGAGGGCCGTACTTCTTCTCAGAGTTGGTGCAGCGCTGACATTTGGTCCCAATGAATGCAGCAATGATGTTACAGTACTGACATGGCTTCGGCTGGAAAAAAAGAGGAAAAGATGTGTGTTAATGCATTCATCTGCGGGATTTCCAGTAATTTAAACATTTATACTCTCACATGAACTTACCGTTCCAAACTGTTTGACATTCTGTGCACATTTCTTACAGATAGTGTTGGTTTTGCTGAGAAAAAGGAAAGATCTTCCATTAGCGCAGATAGGATGATACATGTTTAGCAGACACTGCGGCTGGTGAGCAAAGACTTAGTTTCCCACCCTGATTGTGTATATGAGTGTCTCACCTCTCCTGCTGAAACTCTGACCGGCAGAAGGTGCATTTTACTATAGGGTGCGCGATCCGACACTCCTGGGAGGAAAAAACATCCAATGATAGTATAAACTTAAAATGTGCTTTAATATATAGGTGTATAGGCCACATAAAAAACTAACAATGGCAGTGTTGTGTTCATTCATGAACGATTCATGTTACAATCTGATATACTGTATGACTGCATCTTTAGACGTTTTCACACTTGGTCCTTTACAGGAATCTGAGCATAGATGGCTGGATTTTTGGCCCATATGAGAATACTCCAAACAATATCAGACCCTTTTAAAGCGAACCAAACAGACATCATCTTGGGACACTTTAGTTTGGTCAACAAACGCCTCCATACAAATCGGCTATTCATCAGGGCTGCTTCTGCTGACAGATCTCTCCAAATTAATAATTCCCAAAATACACTTGTCTAGGTCATTCTTATTCCAATCGCTTCCAAATTCTGTGAGAGAGAGACGCAGCTGTGAGAACGTCTTGTTTATGTTTTATATTATTATTAAAATACTGTATGTAATAAATAACAATGTATGTTCAATAATGTATGGAGTGAATACTTGTTAGGTCTCATAATGCCCGAATTCTCCAGTAGATTTAAGTACATTACTGGTTATGTACTTTTTTTTATATTTAGAATGAATGCAATCACTGACAGTAGCCTATTATTTTAAACTGAAAAAAAAAAAAAAGCATTCAAATATTGCATCAATACTAGACATTAGGACAATTGTTAAATTGTAAAAACAATCATAATAATTTAAAACGTTTAAAATGTATACTATGAAATCAGTGATCTTGTGCCACCATCTGTTTCTAACACATTTATGCATTATTAGCAAAGTAGAATCATGAATATTTCTGTGCTTATGTCACCATTGCCTTATGCCATAAATAAAAACACGATTTAAAGCAAACAACTCAAAATAAACTGGATGTATACGTGTGGAGGTATGATATAGAGCAAGAATAAGGATTTAGTACTGCAACAAAATGTATATTTTTGTGCCAAAGATATGTTTCTATATTATATATATATTATGTTTAAAGTAAAACTAACTCAACAGAATTTGTAGAAATGTTGTTTAACATATTAATAAATAAACATAAATAAAAGCTTGGTGTCACAATGTAAGTGAATTGGATAAAATGTTAGGGTAAAGTGTATAGGGTCAGGCATCGCGCATTAAATGTGACTAACTTATATCCAAAAAACAACAGTAAGAACATAAAGAGGTTTGAGACCCCATTACTACTTAAGTGGACCAAAAGAGTTCTTTTAAAGAGGACTCAAGTGTGAAAACATAATTGAAACACATAAATAGGTTAGGACATCACTGGTGTTTTAGCTTTAACAATGTCTGGAGGCTTCTGCCGTTCACAATTAACACTTAAATTACTCTCTGAACAAACACAGACAGTACACACACTTTTCCCGAGACTCTTGAAGCGCATGTTAACAGTAAACTTCCGTGCATGTGTACTCTCACCTTGCAGAGCTGCTGGCCCTGCGACAACTCCTCGAACGGGAACCGCTGGTTACACTTGGTGCAGGCGTACAGGGCCGATGTGGCCATCACCAACCCCACAAACACACAATTACCGCTGCTGTTAAAATATAACTACACTTACGCGAGGACGACCTTTAACACATGAGACGAGGCGAGACCTGAGAAGATTCAATCCCAATTAAAACGGCAACTAATCCCGATAAATAAAATGGATCCAACCATCTAAAACTGCTCTGCGAATACTACTATAAAAACATCAATGGCTTATACTCATGAATAAGAACTAAATATAAACTAAAATATGGTCATACACAAAAAGAATAACTAAAACCCTGATTTCATAGCTCGGTATTTCGGCTCCTAGCGAGAATTTTTGCTTTCTCCTTTTTGTATCTCCGTCGACGCACGAACCGGATGCGACCTGTGACTACAAAGGAAAGACTCAACAGCCAATCGGGAGCCTGCGCCAATGGGCGGGAAGAGTGGTTTTAAAATATAAGCACCAATCAAAGACCTCGTCCCACCCCTTTAAAGAACTACGCAATGTGTTTTGTGACGTGTTAGTGATGTAAAAATATCACCCTTTCTTATACAGTGAGTGTCAAAAAAGCGTCAACAATTTTCTGAAGAAAATACTCGGATCTGATTTTGACACTAAATGCTCCTTTTGTCAGAATGACACTGAAACTCTTCTTCATTTGTTTTGGTCGTGCAACTATACTTTTCAGCTCTGGAGAGACGTTAATCTGTTAATCTCAAGGTTTTTGTTTGAAGCGGATCCAAATGCCTGCTTTATAATAAACCTACTTCTCTTTTTATGTAGATTTTATATTCATAAATGTAAATTTTCGAATTGTAAACCTTTTTTTTTTTAGTATTTTTACAAGAGATAAAACATTATTTAGGCCTACTTTCAATTTCACTTTCCCTTAACAAAAAAGCTCTCAGAACATATACAATTTGCACGGCCTACAAACTTTTTTACTGTATTCAATGTGTAATGTTTTATTCATTTGTGTAATGCCCTCCTCTTTACTTTTCTTTTTTTAGTTTCTGTCTTTTTCTGCTTTGAGCTATGGTATTGTTTGTTCATGTTTTCTTTATTCTCTCTATGTTGTTCTTAATTATTATGTTCTAATTTTCATACCTCTAATGGTCATAAACTGAATGTTCAAATAAAGCATCTAAAAAAGTGAAACAGGAAAGAATATGACTGTAAAATTGTCTCAGACAGAAGAATGTAGTTCTCTCTAGAGCAAAACATAACAGAACGGTGTATATTAGAAGCAACACATCCCCCTTCAGGAATAGAGAGAACCCAGTTGCATTATAAAAATAATTATAATAATTGTTTATTTTATTGGAATTACAGTAGGGGCATTTAAGGAATATTTAATATGATCATTAGGGATTTCCAGAAGAATAATCTCAATTTTAGAGCTGTAGAGAGCACAGAAGATAAACAAGAAAAATAGAAGATTTTCAGCGGACAGATTCCAATAAAAATTTACAAAAATGTTACAGAAACCCTAACATTACTCACTTATTTAACCTGAACTATTATTAACCACAGTGTTCACAAGTATTGCGTTTTGCTCTGTGTTCTGCTCATTGTGCATTAGTATGCAGTTTACTGAAACTTTTAGGCTCTACATGAACCTGGTACATCCAAACTATTTGTGATAGAGATAAAGAAGATTTAAATAATAGAGATTTAAATAAGAAGAGTTCAAATGCAAAAGCCTCTAAGTGCCATCTGAAATTTTCTTCTAGAATGATCATTTTTATAAAGCTTGTAGCCTATATTTAAGTTAAGTAATTTCACTTAAATGACAATTAATAGGTATTTGCATTGCCATTTAAGTGAAATTATTGGACTTAAATATACAAGCTTGATAAAAATGATCATTCTAGAAGAAAATTTCAGATGGCACTTAGAGGCTTTTGCATCTGAACTCTTCATATATAGATATTTCAACTAAAGATATAAACTTGTTCTTATATATATATATATATATATATATATATATATATATATATATATATATATATATATATATATATATATATACATATTACCGTTCAAAAGTTTGGGGTCAATAAGATTTTTAATGTTTTTAAAAGAAGTATCTTCTGCTCACCAAGGCTGCATTTATTTGATTAAAAATACAATCAAAAACAGCAATATTGTGAAATATTATTCCAATTTAAAACAGCTGTTTTCTATGTGAATATACAGTAAAGTGTAATTTATTCCTGTGATCAAAGCTGAATTTTCAGCATCATTACTCCAGTCTTCACTGTCACATGATCCTTCAGAAATCATTCTAATATGATGATTTGATGCTCATATATATATATATATATATATATATATATATATATATATATATATATATATATATATATATATATATATATACACACACACACACACACACACACACACACACACAAAAGAACCAAATACAAAATACTAAAGATTGCATGCGCATGAAACTCTTATGTATCTAAACGTTATGGGTTTCATGTAAATGTAATCTTTAGTAGGTTATTTTGTATTTGGTTCTTATGTGTTTTTTTCTACACTCTTTTCCCCATGTGAATAAAACCTTTATTATCTATTATGGTTCAGCGCGTCACTCGATGCAAAATAAACGCGACTGGCGTTTTATTATAACGCACAATTCTGTGCGCCAGATAAAAAGATGGCGGATCACTCGGTGAGTATTGGACAGACGGTTGGTTTTTATGTTGTCTTATTCGCGATTTAAATAACATTTGTCCTGTCTTTGTTGGTCGATGTGATTCATAAATGCGTTATGTCCTCTTAGGGTGAGATCACTGAGGGCTGTCGACTGCCTGTGCTGCGAAAAAATCAAGAAAATGAAGACGAATGGCGTAAGTATCAGCCTGACAGCTGCGGATAGAATGTAAACAACATTTGTCGCGAGCGCAAAACTAGCTTCACCTAAATAGCAGTATACGTATATTTAAGGATATAACTGCTTGCTTGTCCAAAAGTAATAGATAATTTCGTCTCTTCATAGCTTTGGCTGAAATTCTCAGTGTCAAAGACATCCCTGGGAGAAAGCTTTACTATGTCCACTATATTGACTGTGAGTATTAACTATCAGCCGGACTAAATACTTTGGTCACTTACCTAATTTCTTTCCTATAGTGTTAATATTTATATAATGCATGATTCCATTTATTTAGCCATTAATTGGAAAGAAAAAACTCAACTAAATTTGTTGTTTGTTGTTAGTCAATAAGCGCCTGGACGAATGGGTTACTCCAGACCGACTGGACATGAAAAAGCTCCAGTTTCCCAAGAAGGAGGCGAAGACTCCCATGAAGAATGGCCTGCCTGGGTCTCGGCCGAGCTCCCCAGAGAGAGACGTGGTAAGAGAATCTACTTTGTACCCAGTGACACTAAATGTAGAAACAAAACTCCACCACATCAATGATAAAAAGATATAACATTCACAGTTTTTGTTCAAATTTGCATGCTTTTCAGTCCATTTACCATCTTGTTACTTTCTGTTTAAATTTAGAAGAAGAGTCTAGATCTCCACGGTCAGTCTGCTTCAGCTCCTTCAAGAGGCAAAACCCTCCCCACACCGGTACAGACGAACCCTGCCCATTGTATTTTACTGATCAATCTGTCCTACAAGAGTTTACGGCGAATGGGCTGAATTAAAGACTAGTTTGAATAAACTCAATATACACTTTCCAAACAGTGTGAGGGAAGCAGTTTTTGCCTCATCTCAATTTCAACTGCAGATTGCAGAACCTTTTGTGTGACATAATTTAAAGATATTTATCCCACAATAATGGTAGCATTGTTAAAGGCATTACATGAGATTGAAACTTTGAAATGCACATTTTAGATAGCCGATACGTTGTTAATATTTGTTGCACAGGGAATTAAATGGATAGTTCACCAACTTCACCCATCTTACAGGTTTGGAATGACATGAGGGTGACATGAATTTTCATTTTTGGGTGAACTATCCCTTCAAATAAGATGTTTTATTAATTTGAAAGCAAATCTATTAATTTTGCAATCTTTATGGAAAAGCTCTCAATGCATCCAGACCTCATTAGTCATTCTCATTACTCCTTAGTTATTTTCATGAGGTAAGTGGCAGGTGTTCACTCATGGTTATGTTTTCATATATGATGGATTTTAGTGCCTTTTAAAGATTAAAAAGTATCACTCGTTTCTGTTTGATCTTACAGAAAAGGAAAGCAGAGTCAGTCTCTTTGGCAACACAAGTGACCGCAGCGACTCCAGTGCCTTCACTTCCTGGTTCTGCAGAGGCGAGTCAGGCCTCTGTATATCCAACAATTAGAGATTCCCCTTTCAGCATCAAATCCAGAGAGGAGCATGAACCACTCACCTCTCTAACAACAGTAAGAAATTACTTTAAAACAATTTAAGACAGTGTGTCTCTTCTTGCAAAACAACAACAATAATAATCCTTATTATTATTATTAAGTTGTAAGTATAGGCCTAAAGTAATTTTGAATATCATTTAACAATCAAACCTTTCTTTATTTCCTCTGCTTCTTCCACCTGGAAGAATGGCACAATGTCCATTCAGCGTCATCTCATTCCTCCTCAGCCTGGGAGAAAAAGAAAAAATTGTGGCGGGACAGATGAGGTAAGTCCTGCAGCTTAAAATTAAACATCACCTATTTTATTGTTATTTGGCAAGAACATATTGCTGTAAGATGTTAAGAATTAGATTGTTAGGCACTTCACATTTCCTTTATTTCTCATGAAGGAACTTAATGTTTATTATGTTATACAAATTCTGTGCTATGCAAAGTTTTACTTTAAAAACCCACACTGGCTACCAATGAGATAGCAAGTCTGTACCTGATTTCCAATCAAAACCAAATCCATCAGATGTTTTCCAAATAAATATAACTCTTTCTGCTCCATCAACTACCTTCCTCCTCTAAAGTGTCCTAAATTATTGCAACCCCTTGTGTTTTTCTAGATGGTAAAGGTGTTCCAGAATAACAGTCCCCGCTGCTCCACCGTCTATTTGCTGCCAGGAGAGGTCTGGCTCATTTACTTCCCTTTGCTTTGTTGAGTGCCTTGCCAGAATAGAGGCTTTGGGCTGTTAAAGATGTTTCTTGATACAATGGATTCTGTAAATGCAGTATACATTTATCACTATAAAGGAAATCAGGAAAACCTGACATTCATAACAATGAAAAACAAAACAGTTTACATAAAACCCACAAACATTTTTAAATATGAAAGACATTCATGTTATCGATGTAATTCTCCCTAACACTACTCTCTGATCTCAGGACTCTCAGGACAGTTCAGATGGAATCCCATCTGCCCCGCGCATGACCGGTAGTTTGGTGTCGGACCGCAGTCATGATGACATTGTGACGCGAATGAAAAACATAAACTGTATAGAGCTGGGCCGGCACAGGCTGAAGCCTTGGTACTTCTCTCCATACTCACAGGAGCTCACCTCTCTGCCCATTCTCTACCTCTGTGAATTCTGTCTCAAATACCTCAAGAGCCTCAAATGTCTTCAAAGACACCTGGTAAGAGTAGTTTCAAGACTTAAGCTTAAGGTGTGGTCACATTGGTGAAATTTCACGGGCAGTAAAAAGTCCATTGTCAGTGGCTCACACTTTCAAACGAAGCAGCTTTCTGTTGAACATTTCCACCCTCAGGCGAAACTCTCAATAGCATGGAGGATTCCTATTGAAATGACCCACTAAATTTCGCTGGACAATAATAAATATGACCATATCTTTAAATAGCTTTTATTATATAGTTTTACATGCCTTTTGTATAATTTCCACTACATTTAATATACAATTACTCCCCCTGTAACCTATACAGACAAAATGCAACCTTCGGCATCCTCCAGGAAATGAGATCTACCGCAAAGGAACCATCTCCTTTTTTGAAATAGATGGCAGGAAAAACAAGGTGTGTAATTTTTTTCCCCCCTCCACTAATAATGTCCTGTGCACTGCAAGTATGTACTGTACATCTATGTGGTCTCTTGATGGTCTTTTAAATCTGTGATTCTTTTTTGCTGCACAGGCATATTCCCAAAATTTGTGTTTATTGGCCAAATGCTTCCTGGACCACAAGACCCTGTACTACGACACGGATCCTTTCCTCTTCTATGTTATGACGGAGTATGACTCAAAGGGTTTCCATATAGTTGGCTACTTCTCAAAGGTATATTCCCTCTCTGCTGGCATCTGTTGTTTGCCTTTTAATTCTTCAAACATTCGCTTGTGCTATGTTTATTTCAAATTAATTCCTCTTGTTTTGATATTCTCTAATATAAAGTGACCAAATACTCTGAGGCCACTTAAATTCACCATGAAATCAAAATGGATAATTCTTGTTTTTTTTTATGGAATTTTGAAGAATGTAATATAAATGATTTATCTGGGACGTGATTATTTATTTTAAAATGAATGTGCCCTCTTTAATCAAAATAACTTTCCCTCCCTCTTGCAATGACATCTCTTCTCTGATGACGTGTTTACTGGTCTGACAACCATCACAGCAATAGCAAACCACATTCCAGATGGACAAAATCAAGTCACTGCCTACATTTTGTCTTGTTCGAGAAGCTGTTTCACTCGAATATACATCACAATAAGGAAGAAAAGACTATTGTAACTTCTGTTTCATAATGACTTTAATGTCTTTTTTACTCTCTTATTAAAGGAGAAAGAATCAACAGAAGACTATAATGTGGCCTGTATTCTGACGTTACCACCTTATCAGAGAAGAGGCTATGGAAAACTACTAATTGAGTTCAGTGAGTAATTTTACAGTTCTTTAGGACTAGTCAAATTGGGTTAGTATGGTAAGATTTTTGCTTAATTTTCAGTCAATATTTTATGCCTCAATTTTATTTGTGAAATATAAGAAGCTCTAAATGTCATAGCCCCTGTTTCACATCTCTGCTTCCAAGGTTACGAGCTCTCAAAGGTGGAAGGAAAGACGGGTACCCCAGAGAAACCTCTGTCCGATTTGGGCCTGCTCTCCTACCGCTCATACTGGTCCCAGACCATTCTGGAGATACTCATGGACCTCAAATCAGAGAATGGAGAACGGCCACAGATCACCATCAAGTATGTGCCCAACTCTTTGTGTTGTACTAAAGAAATACTTTGTAGGCACAAAGTTCTAGCAGTGTTCTCGCTTTTGTTGTTCTTAGTGAAATTAGCGAGATCACGAGTGTCAAGAAAGAGGATGTGATATCAACTCTTCAATACCTCAACCTCATCAATTATTATAAGGTAAGAAATCACTTCCAATGAAAAGGAGTAATTAGCTATATTCTTTGCTAACTCAGATACTGAAGGGGTCTTTCAGGGTGATTGATTTTGCTCTCTTCCCTCGCAGGGTCAATATATCCTCACCTTGTCCGAGGACATAGTGGAAGGCCACGAGCGTGCCATGCAGAAACGCCACCTCCGCATTGATCCCAAATGCTTGCATTTCACTCCTAAAGACTGGAGCAAGAGGGGGAAGTGGTGAAGGACAGAGAGAGCAGGGCCACTAGCTCACAGACACACAGGAATTCAAACCAACATAAATACTGTAAATAAACTTGTATTTATGTACTTTCATGGTTTTTATAAAAATAACTTCTCTACAGATATGGAGTCATTTAAAAAATGTAACTGAATGTGATAATGTGTAAATAAACAGTCTGTTTGGGGAGTTGATTTTACTTGCCAAATGCAAACTGGGAACATGTATGACATTATGATGAGTGATTAAAAACCTTTTAGTGGGTTTTAACTCCATGTTTTCTCACATTTGCTATAGATTAAAAGCATGTGCTACTTGACAAATGGTATAGCAATATATATTTTCTTAGTGTTAGTCCCGCTCACTTGCAGGGTCCACTTCATCGGAATTATCAGCACACGCATTAGATTTGGCATAGGGTTTATGCCGGATGCCCTTCCTGACAAAACACTGAGAGTTCTGGGACACACTCACTCGCACATATTCCTATGGCCAATTTGATATATCCAATCCATCTAACCTGCATGTCTTTGGACTGTGGGGGAAACCCACACTGACACTGGGAAATCACACAAACTCCACACAGAAAGGACAGGAGCTGGGGCTCGAACCGTGATTAATGTTATAGCGATGTACGACTGGAATGAACTTTCGGAAAAGAGCCAGCCCCACCTTTCATTCAACAATAAAACAGCAGCTGAAGGAGGACAACAGTGGGGCCATGATTTAAGTCGTTAGGTAAATCAGACGCTTGATAATTGACATTTGAAAGCTTGGTTGGATGCAGTGCATTCATTGCAGTGTTATTTTGGTTTTTATTTATATACTAATGTAGTATTTATTAACCATTTGAATTAGCCTTTTATTTTAGTATTCCGTTTTCATTGTAATTTTAGTTAAAAGTTTTTAGTAATTTTGTTACATGCTTTGGTAATTTTTTTTAAGCTAAAATTTATTTTTTAGTTATATTCATTTTAGTACTTGAACTTATTTCTGTTATTTGCCATGTAAGGATTATATTTATTTTTTTTTATTGAAGTTTTTCATGTATATTTTATTTCAGCTTTATTTCAATTAACACATTTCTTAAATAGTTTTAAACACTGATTCATTGACATTCACATGCACTTTAAAAAGTTTACAACGTAAACGCTTTAGTCCGACTAAAATCTTATGGCAATTCTTTGAAAAGTGAAACTAAAAGACCTAGATAATGTGATTGTGCACACTTTAATCAAGCTATTGACTTTGGCACTTTGCACATTATAAGGTAATGCATAACATGCATTTAATCTTTCAAATATTAAATTACACGTTGTGTCATGTATAATCGGACAGACTGCAGCCTAACTACACAAAAACTCAAAAAGCTCTAGCTCAATTATAACTGCATGACATAGCTGTGGATTAGCTGTATCACAGCACCACCGGATTGGTGACGACTGACAACAGAGTTCCATTTAATTAGTGTCAATACACTTTATTGGTCAATAATGTTAATGTATAAGCAAAAGTTAGATTATAGAGCATATTCTATATGACTCATAACATGATTAGATAGTGTCATCTTTATCAAGCCCAAGAAAGTTAGGAATTTCAAGTAAAGACAGAACTCTGTACATAAAACCCTGAGGCTAGAAAGACTCGCCTCAATTTCCCTCCGCATCAAGATGATGCAGACAGAATCCCAGTAACATCACAACGCTTTCGTCATGTTCTATTACATACAGTTCATTCAGTACAAGCCCTAATATGTTTCTAACATGTATTAATGCTTCACTAGTCTTAATAAATGTATTAATATAATACTAGTATCCAACAGTTTTAGTGATTAAAAGCTTCTTCCATCCACCCAGCTTGTAGCAGCGAGGTGAATGTTAGTGTGTGAATTTACATCAGTTGTGCATCACTGCAAGTAACATGAGAACCGTGTGACGCTCACGTGGTGTGTGGCGATCTACATTCCTCAAAGCTGTCGAGCACTTATACAAAGGTTTGAACAGGTGTGATGGAGCGTGTAGGAGACCCCGCCCTCTCGGAGGATGACGAGGCCGTACGATTGGCCGCCTCGCGCTGAAGCTCTTCCACCCTCTTCTGAAGCTCTGCCCGTTTTGCTAGCAGCTCTTTGTAGCGCTGATGGACGGGCTCCTAAAATACATTTTTAATCAAACAGTGACTTTCAAGACCCATTATTAACTAATATAAGGTCTTTAAATGATACCAAAAATGTCAGATGTTTAGGTGATGGATAATAAAATCCATCTAATTACATCATAGAGTAATATTTACTGACAATCAAAACAAAATAGCTGGGTTTAAAGATGGAAGAATCTAGTCCTGTTAGTTAAACCAACAGATACTTAGATGTTTTGTAGTGACGGACACCTCTAGTACACACATTATTATCTTTTAAACATCAGAAGATTGTGAGAACAATCTGGAAGAATCAGAAAATGAACCTAATAATTTCTGCACCTGCACATTAATTTAAAAACCATTCACACGTGTGTACCTGTGGCCGCATGCGAGGATTCCAGCGTATGTAGTAGGAGACCCAGAGCTGGAGGTGTCGTATACCGACGGTGGGGAAGAGAACGTGGGAGGGGTAGTGTACGTACAGCGGATTCACAAACTCCTCTAGCTGACTGTTCACAAATGACCATACAGACACCGTGCGCTTCGGGACTTCCTAAACACAAAAACAGACAGTCCCTTAGACCCACACACAGTTATATATGCTTGTTTATAAATAAGAACAAATCTCAAAGTTTTGAAATGACCCTTATTGTGGCCGAAACACGGTTCATTCGCTGTAAGTTAAAGATAATAGCATCTACCAAATTATGTCCTGATCCATTAAACATTCATATTCTTACTGTTAAATTACATACATTCTAAGTGTGCAAACATTTATACCTAAGAGTAGGCTCGCTCTCACCTCTTTGAGTCTTTGCTGCTCACTGTTACACAGAAATGTGCCAAAAAGGCAGCTGTAGAGGTGATCCAGTATTGTTATGAGGAAATTCTCATTGAACTCGAAAGCTGCAGGAAACTACAAACACAGAGACACAAATATTTATTACTCATACAGAGACAGATCATAGCAATACACTGAAGAATTAGGCAGGTCGGCCAATGGAACTGTGGGGTGTTTTGCACTAACCTGTCTTGTCATCTGCCAGACACAGTCAATGAACTGCAGGAAGATCGGAGAGCGATCTGCATCTGTGTGATTCTTATCACCATGACCTACTCGCTACATACACAAAAATGATCATGTACTGTATTCATAATAATAATAATAATAAACATTTATTTGTATAGCACTTTTCATACATAGAATGCAACTCAAAGTGCATCACATGCATAAAATCAAATAATACAATCACACAATGTAAATATACAAATATTCGTAAAACAACTATAAAGGTTCAGAGTGTAAAATAAAGTAAATTGGCAATATAGTTTGATCTCAATATCGATATAAAAAATAAAAAAAAAACCTGAGAAAAAATTTGAATGTAAAATAGAACATAAAACTGACTTACACACAGCTTTGTTATATTACAACACTTTGTCTAAGCAACTTTGTCTTAAAGATATGTCTTAACCCGCTTTTTAAAAATATGAATGCTAGTAGCCTCTTTTACTTCATCTAGTAGAGCAAATAATGAGCAAAGTGACTTAAAATAATTACAAAACATGGATCTTTTTTGTTTTTGAATGTTATTATTTCAATATTTGACATGCTGCTGTATTTAATACCTTTCAAAACATTGGGGTCAATATGATTTTTATTATATATTTTTGAACTAAGTCTCTTATGCTCACTAAGGCTACATTTATTTTGATCAGTAAAACAGTAATATTGTGAAATATTATTACAATTTATAATAACTCTCTATTTTAATATATTTTAAAATGCCATTTATTCCAGTGATGCAAAGCTGAATTTTCAGCATCATTACTCCAGTGTCACATGATCCTTCAGAAATCATTATAATATACAGATTTGGAGCTCAAGAAACATTTCTTATTATCAATGTTAAAAACAGTTCTGCTGCTTAATATTTCTTTGGGAACTGTGATAGAATTTTTTCAGTATTCTTTGATGAATAGAAAGCTAAAAAAGTCCATGCTGAAAAAAAAGTATTAATTTCTTTTTTTTTTAAAATCTTACTGACCCCTTTTGAATTGTAATGTACATATGCAATTTTTAAAAGTTCTACTGAAGTGCCTTGAAAAGCACAGCGTTATTCAATGTTTTGATGTAATTTCCACTGAAACATCAGGGAGGGACATGTTGAGTGGCTCGTCCTTTTGTTAAAAAAATAGCCACTAGTATTTATTTTATGTTGCAGCCTGGCAAATGATGTTGAATTCTCCATTTAGATATAATTTGGAAAAAAACTGATAATTTTCAGTAATGCTGATGTTCAGTTAGAAAAGCATGTAATATAGCTAGTGTATAACACCAGTGTTATCTCTTCTCTTCATCATTTCCGTTTATAATGCTGAGAATGTCTAATGATATTTGTCATATGATATTTGAAAATGAAACCACTTTATTTAATTGGGAAAGGCAAAATAAAGTTAATCTAGCAACTTTATTTTGACTTAATTTAAGACTTTTCAGTAGTGCAACACATTAAAAATCACAGTATGTGCCCAGAGTAGACACCAGTGCACTTATATGATGCACTATGAAGCATTCATTATATAGTAAATAGTGAATGAGTTAACAAGTAAGGAATTTGGAAAAGAGCAAACATTGTATCCCCTTACAGTCTTGTTTGTTGTTGTCATGTAAGTTGCCTGACCTGTTGGAAGCGATGTCCAAAGCTGAGCCACTCTTTCTCCACCAGTATCTGAAAGCCTCGTATGGTTCTGTAGTGAGAGTCCAGCATTATCAGGGCCAGTGAGGTCAGCTGAGCAGTTCTGTCCCAGCCGTCACTGCAATGAACCACCACTGAGGTTTTCCCAGACTCCACCTTGTCGGCTATCCTTAAAGCTCCTGCCAGAATCAACTATCACACACACACACACACACACACACACACACACACACACACACACACACACACACACACACACACACACACACACACACACACACACACACACACACACACACACACACACACACACACACACACACACACACACACACACACACACACACACACACCACACAATCAGTGCCATCTTCATCATCCTTATGTTTCTTAACATGTGAGAAACATTATGAAGAGATCCCTCTTGTCTCACCTTAATATGCTCCAGCCAGTGTGTGGACTCGAGGTTGGACAACCAATGAGATTCTTCAATGTTGGGATAGACGACATCCTTCAGTTTCCGTAGTGACTCGCGCATTACATGAATGTTGTGGATATCCAGAAACACCAGCTCTGCATTCTGATAAGCATCTTCACTCTCATACCCACCTCCTTTCATCTAAAACACAAACTGTCAAAACTTTCCCTTTCATTTAAAACACACGCTTGAAAAGAAAGTGAGTGTTTACCTTGTTAGCTGCAGCATTCACACTGGGTCTGGAATCAAATATGAACAGTTTGTGTGATTGTGCGTTTGCGTCCATGATGGCCTGAAGGAGTTTCTCATCTTCTTTGCTGCGTCGACCATTCTGACCCACCATCGGCTGACTGGACCGAACCACTGCAGCCTGACTCTCCGGGTGGATCCATGACAATACCTAAACCGGAACGAGCCAGCGGCTTCAGTGATGAGATCTGAGGATGAATTATTGCTCACACACAAACTGAAGTGTGAAGATTCAGAAACGTCTCAAGACACTGACCGGAATGCGTCCTTTGGCCCTGAAGCTGGAGACGCGCCGCAGTTCCTCGTCAGTGATTGTTACCGGCACAACTAGCACCGCTGGGTATGAATCACACAGCTCATAGTGATCATTTACTTTGGAGATCCTCCAGCTCTCATTCGGAAGACCCTATTTATATTTAAAACACGACTCTCTGAAATACTTGTTTCTTATTGGTCAATCACAGATTCTGCAGTGAAATATGTTTTGTATAATGACCCTAAAATGTATAATTGATTTACAATATCCTACATAGCTGTGCCAGATGTCTCTTGTATCACTCCATAGTCTCATTCTTTTCTAATAATAAAATATTGTTAAAATACTGTAAATTATATATTTATATGTAAATTAAATATTTTTCATATTTTACATAATGTATATACACTATATTACAGTATATACTAATATTATTATTATTATACTATTGCCAAGTGATAAAATCAAAAATTAATATTGA
Source organism: Squalius cephalus (assembly GCF_949319135.1). Lineage (NCBI taxonomy): Eukaryota > Metazoa > Chordata > Actinopteri > Cypriniformes > Leuciscidae > Squalius > Squalius cephalus. Next base: position 37,390,905 of record NC_137126.1, on the reverse strand, counting down.
AATATTGTAGAATAAAACCACTATTTCATATTATTATTGTTGTCATTATTAATTTTTATTTATATTAATTCATTTATATTAATTTATTTGGTAAGTAACTGTGTAATACATGGGATAATGTACACCCAGCCATCATTATTGCAAAACAAACCTTTTTAGGGTGATACAAGCCGCCCCTGCTTTACATTAGAGTCCTCGTCCCTCTGAAGGGGTGAATGAATAAACACACAACGTACCTGTCTCTTGTATTCAGCCAGTGGATCATACACCCTCCATCCATTCTCAGGAAACACCTGCTTATACTCAAATGCAAAGAGGGACTAGACAAAGAGAAAGGAGGGATACAGAGGAGAGAGATTATGAGCTCTAATTACTTTTAGGCTGATGCTGATTTTGTTGAATTAGGTTTATTAATCATACTAAACTGTATGCTGGAATAATATACGCTATTTGTCATCTTATGTTTCTCACCATGTTGTTTGACACTGGAAAAGCAAACTTCATCAGAACCTCAAACACTGATTTCTTTAGTGAGTCCTCAGGTTCCTTGTGCACAAAACGCAGGTTCCTCATATCCTACAAGACACATATTGAGCAAACATGCAGGGAAAAGAATGTATCAGGACTCAACAGTAAGGGTTTTTTCTGCTGGCCAGTTTCCTGCCCTGCCAACATTTTCATTGGCCAACCACAAACAGTGTTATTTTAGTATTATTTATATACTATTTTGTTAGTATATAAACAACACTAAAATAACACTATTTTTAATAACACCCCGTTTTATTATTTAGTAATATTTTGAAGTAGCCTTTATTCGTATATTTTCAGTAAAAAAAAAAAGTTTTTTTATATTCCAATTTAGCTTTAAATTATTTTTTATTTGTTTGTCATTTTTGTAAATTTTATCTCAAAATCTTTCATTTTAAATAAAAAAATTCATTCAATAATTATATTTTATTTCAGCTTTATTTTTAATTATTGTTTTTTTAAACATATGTATAGTTAAATGTCAAGTCGTCTTCTTCTTCAAAAAAATGTACAAAAAATTCACAAACCTTGCAGACGAGGACGTATGAGGCGTCTCCTCTGCTAGTCGCTGCTCCGATCTTCTCTACTCTGCTCAAAACTCCCAGTGGCAGATCTAGCCCAAACACCGGCTCCTAACAAACAAATAAGTCTTTAGTTTAGAAATTCTCTCCAAAAGTACAGAAACAGCATGTGTGCATGGTTCTTACCCTGTCAGTGCACCTGAAGAACAGTCTGTAGTTAGTGACGGTCAGAGATCCTCTAGCAGGCCCAATGAATGGACAAATGTAAGTCACGTCTTTAGCTGTGGACAAGCACACAATAAGCATATATTAAAACCATCAGAATAGCTGATGCACAGCAGTCAGTATAAAGTGCCACACATACCGGCATCCTGAACCAGTTCCTCTTCCAGAAGAGGAAGTTCGCCTTTACCAGGGTCTTTATAGACCTGCATACAGGAAAATATGATCAGTGAACATAAACTGAAACTTTATCCAAGTCTTTTGCACACATTCACACTTTAATACCTTTTCAAATGTCCTTCCTTTACTCTGTAATAAGAAAAAGTAACAGATGAGGGTTAGTAATAGTAACAGTTCAGAACATACATCAGTTTTAAATACAGAAAAATAAATGCTGGGCTGAACTTTGGTTCTGACTGACCCGCAGCTCAGTGTCTGAAACTTTGGTGCCACTTGAACGGTCAGAGCGGGTCGTAGTGGAGCTGAAAGGACATTAGAGGATGAAGGCGGATTAAAGCACACCTATGAGCTTTACTCATCTTAAAGGAAAGGTTCACTCAGAAATGAACATTCTTTCATCATTTACTCACCCTCATGTTGTTCCAAGACTGTATATTTTAAACTGACTTTATTTCTTCCATGGAATATACAATGCAGAATGTTAGAGACTGACAGCCTCAGTCATTATTCACTATCTTTACATCTTTTTTTCTATAAAATAAAAATAAGTGGTGTCATACGTGTTTGGAGCAACATAATGGTTAGTAAATAATGGCAGAATTTCTGGGTCAACGATCCCTTCTGACAGTGAAGTGAAGACAGTTAGCGGCTGCGCTTGTCAAGAAGTTTCAAAAACATTATATAAAAGCCAGCGTGAAATTATACATTACATATTCACATAGAGAGTGTGTTTTCTGTTGATACCTGCACAGCGATTCCACACTGTCCACACTGCCGCTCTCCTCCATCCCGAAACAAACCGAACCGCAACACTTATTGAGTTATGATGTCAACTAAACTATTAATTTAGTGACTGTTGTTCAGTACGGAAATTCCGTGAACACAAACAGCGGAAGCTGCCATGTCTTCCCACAATTCCTCTAGGTGGGGCTTGTCGTGCGCGCTGCCGCGCTCGCGCGTTCTGTATGTGTGCCAGAGTGCTGGTGCGCGTGTTCGTGGGTCACCTTGTGGAGACCTTTGGGAAGTGAGATACTAAAAATGAAAAGAATATCCCCTGCATTTACAGTTTTTTCCCCCCAATTACTAATACACAATTTTGCAAACTAAAAACTGCTGGTTTTTATCAAATTACTTAACACAATTCACAAAACCACACACCCAAACTGCGAAATACCTAATATATCCTGCAAAATTAAGCAATGCAACCAAAACTATAGCATTATGAAAACTTTTGCACGAAATGGCACACACTTCATATTACCAGATGTTTGTCTACACACTGTTAGGCATAATGAAAAGCACTTTCATCTTTAGTAGCCTATGCTTTGCCAAAATACTAAAATAGTTCAAATTGTAGAAAATTCTTCAGATTGTTCACATGCAACGAAATATTTGCAGATACACATATGCTGTTGAAACATTTATTTATTTATTTATTTATTTGTTTATTTTCACCAAACAAGTCAGTGCAACATATGCACAGCAGATATATTTACATTGGACTGAACAAAAATATGCTCAAAAAAAAAAAAAAAACAACTGAAAAAGAAAATCTTTTTGAAAAAATCTTGCCGCACAGCTGGATCTGGCCACAATGCCTCATCCACATCACAGGCAATATCTTCCCTTGCCAGACATCGAGGGAAGAAGTGCCTTGAGTGCCTTATCCATCTCTGAATCGCACCCACATCAATCTCATCACATGCCTCTTCCATAGCCTGCACAAGAGGCATGCGCACAAAGGGCTGTCGGTCGTATACCTTCCACCAAAGGTGGAAAAGAACTCTTCCGAAAAGAACTCTTCTATGGGGTTCAGAAATGGTGAGTATGGTGGGAGGTATTGCACGAGAAATGGTGGGTGGTCAGCAAACCAGTTTTGGACTGGGGCTGCACGATGAAAGCTCACATTGTCCCATACTACAACGTACCGGTTTCTTTGATGGTCTGCATCATTCATACGCTCTGGCTGTATGAGAATGTTGTGGAGTCTGTCCAGAAATGTGAGAATATGGGCTGTGTTGTATGGTCAAAGGTTGGCATGACGGTGGAGGACACCATGGCAGCGCACATTGTGTTGTTCCCACCACGTTGGCTAGGAACATCTATAATGGCTCTGTGGGCTGTGGCCAATGATGTTTCTCCCCCTTCTTCTGGTCTTTGCTAGGTTAAAAAAAAAAAATCAGTCAATATGGTGTTATCCAGTACACTGGGAAACAATGTTGCGTGTAGTGTACTGCAGTCAAAATTGTTCTTACATTCACATGCTCGTCTGGAGGAGGAGGAGGAGGAGGAGGAGGAGGAGGAGGAGGAGGTCGAGGAAGACCTGAAGCAGGAGGAGAATGTGCACAAAGAAGAAGAGGACCAAACTTATCAAATGACATTCGTGCAACACTAGTGGACCATGTTGTGAACCACGGATTGACGCTGAGGGAGGCTGGACTGAGAGTTCAGCCAAATCTTAGCAGATATACAGGGGCATAAGGACGTTTCGACAGGAAAACAGGTAAAAGATGATCTGTCTACAGTTACAGTAATCAGCCGCTTATTGTATGCACCATATCAGCACTTGTGATACCCCTTCCTGTGACATTGTACAGTAAGTTGCATGTATTATCCTCTACATAGGATTAAGGGTCGGGAATGACAAGGAGGAAGGGGGCCCATATTCACGCAAGAACTAGAGAGAGAGATAATGAACATGGTTTTGGTCAATAATGCTATCAGGCTCAGAGAACTACAAGCAAACATTATCGGTGACCATGCCATTTTCAATAATGTCCATCAGGTCTCTCAGTCAACACAGGCACGCATCCTGAAAAGACATCAGGTTCAAATGAAACAACTTTATCAAGTGCCTTTTGAGCGGAATTCAGAGAGGGTCAAACGGCTGCGGCATGAGTATGTGGAGGTTTGTATTGTTCACTTTAGCACTGTGATATTGCATACTGCACACATGACTTTTTTACATTGACTGTATGCTAGACCTATATCCTGAACTACACAATCTTGTCTTTCACTGTATATCAGAGAGTTTTACAGATGGATGCTGAGGAAATCCTGCATGAATTCATATATATTGATGAGGCAGGGTTCAACCTCACAAAAGCAAGAAGGAGAGGCAGAAATATCATTGGCCACAGGGCTATAATCAATGTCCCAGGGCAACGTGGGGGTAACGTCACCCTTTGCGCTGCCATTTCACAGCATGGGGTTCTCTTCCGTCATGCCAAAATGGGCCCTTTCAACACACCTCACATTCTGCGCCACATCGTTACAGCAGGTAATGCAATGCAACAGATGCAATACACTGTCATCTGGGACAATGTGTCATTCCACTGCTCTGCTCTGGTCCAGAACTGGTTTCAACACCACAGTTGATAGTACTATACCTTCCACCATACTCTCCGTTTCTAAACCCTATCGAAGAGTTTTTCTCTGCATGGTGGTGGAAGGTTTACGATCTCCAGCCCCAGGTTCAGGTACTCCTCATTCAGGCCATGGAGGACACCTGTGATCGAGTCGACGCCGCAGCTGTGCAAGGATGGATTCGACATTCAAGACAGTTCTTCCCGCGTTTTCTTGCTAATGAGGATATTGCTTGTGATGTTGATGAAATTCTCTGGCCAGATCCAGCTAGGCGAAGAGATAATGTATAGTATGTTTACTGTAGTATTTTCTGTACAATATTGTCATTTTTTTCAGATTATTTTTTGTTTGTTGTAATTGTCATTTACTGTAATTGTAACCTGTACTGGATACAGTATTTTACGTTTGTCTGTTTGCTGAGCTAACAGTGTTATGCACACTACTGTAGTAGCATGAAAACTGGGACATGTTTTGTTGTGATTCTCCATGTTGACATGTTGACTGATTTGGGTATATGGAGAGAAATAAATGATATTTTCCTCAGTCTGCACTCTGCAGCATTGGTCTTGTGTAGTGTTTGGTGAACTATTGTATAGTCGCACTTTCTCTGTGTACTTCATTTACAGTACTCTAATCACTGAGAATTAGACTTGCTAAAAGTGTTTTAGGTTAGCAACAGCAGTGTGTAACTGGTTCAAAAAGATTGAAGTCATATGAAATGTGTGTGTTTCGTAACAAAATATTGTTTTTATGAAGTCGTGTACAGTTTTGACAAAAGTGTTCCATTTAGCAAATTATCTGAAGTGTTGTGCTAATTGTGTGTAGTGTTTTGACAAACCGGGACCTGTTTTCAAAATTGTGCTTACAGTTTTTGGAGGAGGAGGAGGAGGAGGAGGAGGAGGAGGAGGAGGAGGAGGAGGAGGAGACCCCTATTTCTGATGATATAAGAGCAACTTTGGTGGACCATGTCATCAACCATGGTCTGACTATGAGGGAAGCTGGGCAGAGAGTCCACCCACATCTAAGCCGCTTCACAGTGGCATCTGTAATAAGAACATTCCGACTAGAAAACAGGTATGTCTTCACCTCTCTACCTTCTACTACTCAGATGGTATTTACAGCACTGTACTACAGTATATCACATTACCACATCACGTGTACAGGGTATTGCAGGGTGCTAATGCTCCTTTTGCAGCCAAAGTGGTAATTTTTGTGAAACATACCATGATTACTTATATTGAGATGTTTCAGTACAGTGGATGATACAGTATAGTAAAGTACTGTAAGAAAAAGAAGCAAACCGATGACAATTTGTGGTTGTATTTCTCTAGAATGACTAGAAGACCTTCTGGGGGAGGACGCCAACGCCTGTTCACACAACAGGAACTTGCCGTTGTGGACCTAGTGAGGGCAGACAATGCCATCCGTCTCCACCAGCTACGACAGAAAATACTTGCAGACAGGCAAGTGTTCAACAACATAAACCATGTGAGCATCACCACCATCAGACGCATCTTGGGAAAACACAACATCACCATGAAGCAGCTCTACAGGGTCCCATTTGAGAGGAACAGTGTCAGGGTCAAAGGACTTCGAGCTGAATATGTATGAGTAAGTGTAACTGTCCTTTACATTAACAATACAGTATTGGTGAAATCCAGTAGCAGCTGAATATGTACCATATCAGTACCATATGGATCCATTCGGAGAGCTACACAGGTACCTGTGTGATGGGGTGAGGGTTCTGTATGTGTAGCACTGTAGTACAGTAATATGTTTTTGTTTTTTTTGTTACAGAGAATCTTGGCCATGGATGGAGCTGCACAGCCTCATGAATTCATTTTCATTGATGAAGCTGGATTCGACCTGAGCAAAACAAGACGACGGTGTCGTAATGTAATTGGCCAAAGGGCAATTGTGCACGTCCCGGAGCAGCGCGGGGGAAATATCACATTGTGTGCCGCCATAAGCCTTCGAGGGCTTCTGCATCATCATGCAAAACTAGGTCCATACAATAGCCAACATATACTCACATTTCTAGATGCTCTCCATAATATAGTTGTACAGAACAGACCAGATCAGCCCAGGTTTGTGGTGGTATGGGATAATGTCAGTTTCCATCGGGCTGCTCTGGTCCAGGCCTGGTTCACCAACCACAATCAATTTGAAGTGGTATACTTGCCCCCTTACTCACCATTTTTAAACCCTATAGAGGAATTATTTTCGGCTTGGAGATGGCGTGTATATGACCGCCAACCACATGCCCGCATGCCTCTTCTGCAGGCAATGGAACAGGCCTGCGGCGACCCCAACAGACAGCGGGATCCATGAGCCCACGTATGCACAATTGCCATGATTTTCTGTGTTTACAGTATACTGTTTTTTCTATTATTATTATTCATTTGTTTTGCTTTATCTGAATTCATGTTACTGCAATGTATATTGAGTAGGCCTATTTGCTTTTTTGGTTGTTTGAAAATGTGCCTCCTGAAAATAAACAGTGAAAATCAAAGACTGCAGTGTTTTATATAAAGTAGACTAGTGTGTTCCCCCTGATCTGAAAGTGTATGCATATGATGCAAGTATGTGTCATTTTGTCATCAGAGTTACATTTTGTCAAAGGAATGTTAGGTTTTGATAGTAGAGTTTCAATTTGACACAGATGTGAATGGTATATTTCCCAGTGTTGTGTCATGTTTACTTGTGTGTAGAGTTTTGGCACAATGAGCGAAGTTTTGCAAAATGTGTTCAAGCAACCGGCAAAAACTGTAATTGAAAAAAACTGTAAACAGGTGTCACCCAACTGATACACTATGACATGGGGTGTACTACATGCAGTTACTCAAGTCTAAATGTCCGGATGACACCAGCGACAGACTCTTCCTCTTCCTCTCTCTGCAACATCTTCCATTGTTGTTGTAAAAAAGGGTGCTCACCTGTGGTCTTTTCATAGTGCTTACATCCTGATTGAAGTGTTAACAATTAACCGAGGTGTTTGGCCAGGTGGCACATGTATTGGCCAGTTAGCTCATGTAGTGTCATTTTGAATGGCAGTGTTTTGAAATGGCAAACATGTGACTTTATGTCAGATTGTTGTGTCTTATGTAGAGAACCATGTTCAGTGCCATTTTGAATTGCAAAATGTGTGTAAAGCAGAAAATTTGTTTAGACTTTTGGAGACTTGAGAAGAGGTTTTGCTCTCTGTGTGTCAGTTTAAATAAGTGTGCTGTGCATGTCATTTTAGTGTGTTAGCAATTTGAAAAAAACTGTAAAAATACAAAAATACAAAAAAAAATTGGTGCTTATTTATATTTTTGATGAAATTTCCCTTTAATAAATGCTGCTTTTAATAGACAATATGGAACAATTTGGATTAATTTTATCTTTTCTTTTGCTGTTGTGACTGTGATTGGAGTGATTTAATATAATACATTTAGGTCTATCTAAAAACAGTTCTGTTGTACAAGTATACATCTTTTTGCAGACACAGACTTGGTGTGCGTTTAAACGTTAAACTTTTAGTCGCGCCTTTAAATGATTGAATGTGTGTGAAAGAATTGCTATGTACATGCTTGTGCATGTGAGTTGGTGTATGTTCATGTGTAAATGTGCGTTTGTACATAATTTGCGTCACAGTTTCTGCTGGTGGGTGTATGCCTCGGATCTGATCTGAATGGTTAAGGACCGGCAGCACAAGCATCTTTTGTGTGGAGATGTTTGTAGTGGGGTGAGTAACAGCGTGACACGAGTGATTAGCAATGCAAAGCTCCGGTACTGCGCCATAATCGGCACTAGGGAAACATCAACCCTTTCCTGTGCGACTTCAACCTCTTCTTCTGCTCAGGGACCACACCAACCGCAGGTAAACATCAGCCAAATATCAACCCTATCAAACACAGTACTAAACCTACCAATTAAACCTTTGTCATAATCAACTACCAACCATGTTCACTCCAGAAACTCAATAATCAACCAACTACCAAACCCAAACCAGTGAATTCAGCTGTGTGAAACTCCCCTCTATATTTAACTTAGAAAGTTTACAACACTCCCTGTTCATGGAATAGCCTACTACACATAATAATATCAGAAAATATATTGTTTCATAACACCACTCTGGGAAACTATAAATCTCTAGGCTATTTGAAGTCAAGATGTTACACAGCATCTTGAGACTCTTTTCTTTAGTGGATTTCTGATGTACTTGTAGGATTCTGTATCTTTGTGATGACATCCATCATTGTATTTTACTAAAACAGTAATAAAACCACAATCAACACTTTCCTAGCAGAGAGAAAAAGAAAAATGTATGGAATTAAAAAAAAACAAAAAACATAAATGCATTGATTAAGAAATGTAAGACTTTTATTTTTAGACAACACTTTATATTAATTCATTTGTATAGTATGAATAATAATATTTATTATTATATACTAAATGATATTCTATTATATTAAATATTAAAATATAATAATAGTTATATTCATCAATAATGTAAAAGCATGAATGAAAACATAAAATGACATGATATGAATGGATGTCCTGCACTAGCCTATGACATCATAATTTTTATGAATTTTCACACGGATACATATTATTGATTTGCAAACCAAGCTATTGCCATATTTCTAATTCCTAAACTTACCTATAACCAATTATAAACTCACACATAAAATTTGAGTTCATATGAGTGTGCTTACGTTTGTTTAAAAATATGTTACATTGTCCTGTGAGGTAATCATTTCAAATCATTAAATTGTGTTTTTTGAGTTTTAATTACACCCAAACTTTTTTTATTTTGTCAATTCAATACATTGGACAAATGAATTGGATAGACATAGAAAATTAAGTTTACTAAAATCAAAAAAGATTTTGCCTATAATAGTGTATATAATATTAATATATAATATAAAGCTTAAAATAGCTATTACATAAATCTATGAGGCAGAAAGGCAAAAGTACAAGATGAAAGATACCCGGTGACCCATATCACACAAACACACACATCAAAGCACACACTCTTGTTCTGTGACTGAACCCACGCTTTCATTGTGTGATGGGAGAATGACATTGGCTCTGAGTTCGCCGGTCACATGGGTGTCCGTTCCTTCATAAATGGTGGCTGCAAGCCGGAGACACTCCATCTGACAGAAGTACACACATATAGACACAGGCATACACACACACCGGAGACACGGCGGGTCTCAGAACCCCTCTGAACGGGCTTTGCCCATGCCACTAACACCACCTGCGGAGTCTGGTAATGCTGAATACTGCATAAATCTCTTTCTCTCATTTACTTTCTCTGTCTGTCAGAACATGGGTGGTCTGCTGCTGTGTTCTCCTGTAGATGTAGTTGTATTTTTCTCTTTGCATTTGCTTTACTTGTGACATGTAAATGGGTTTCAGTCAATGAGGTTCTTTTAGGTAGTAGTCATGAAAAATCACTTTGTGCAAGTACCAGCCTATATAAGTTCATTGTTAGCTCTGGTCTCAGATTATTGTGTTATGCAATGTTTCAGATATATATTTTTAGATTTGAGTCAGACATGGTCATTATGTGTTACATATTATGATGTCTTATGGTTATTGTGTGGTAATAAAAAGGCTTAAATCAAGACTGTGATGTAATAATGTTCTATGGGTTTTCTATTTTAAATTATATTTTATGTATGGATTTTCATGTAGCAGCCATTAGCTACTCTAGTGTCACATGATCCTTCAAAAATCAGTCTAATATGCTGATTTTGTGTTTAAGTAACATTTCTTATTATCAATATTAAAAACAGTTGTGCTGCTTAATATTTTTGTGTAAACCATGATGCATTTTTTTCAGCTGAGTATAAACTGCCACTTTTGATCAATTTATTGTTTCCTTGCTAAATAAAAATATTTATTTCTTAAGAGAGAGAGAGAGAGAGAGAGAGAGAGAGAGAGAGAGAGAGAGAGAGAGAGTTTGCTAAGAGTGGAGTTTTTCTCTTGTTTTGCAGATCTGGAACCAAAAATGAACTGGGCGTCTTTTTATGCCGTGATCAGCGGCGTGAACCGGCATTCCACAGGCATTGGGCGGATTTGGCTGTCTGTTCTCTTCATTTTCCGTATCATGGTTCTGGTGGTGGCGGCGGAGAGCGTGTGGGGCGACGAGAAAGCGCATTTTATCTGCAACACCCAGCAGCCTGGCTGCAACAGCGTGTGCTACGACCACTTCTTTCCCATCTCTCACATCCGACTGTGGGCGCTGCAGCTCATCATGGTCTCTACCCCCGCCCTGCTGGTTGCCATGCACATTGCACATCGTCGGCATATCGACAAAAAGTTGTATCGCCAAGCTGGCCGCACCAGTCCGAAGGACTTAGAGCAGATAAAGACTCAAAAGATGAAGATTACTGGTGGCCTTTGGTGGACATATATGATTAGCCTGCTGTTCCGTGTGCTATTCGAATCTGCGTTTATGTATCTCTTCTACATGATTTACCCAGGCTACAAGATGTTCCGGCTGGTAAAGTGTGATTCGTACCCGTGCCCAAACATAGTCGATTGCTTTGTGTCTCGGCCAACAGAGAAAACGGTGTTCACTATATTTATGCTTGCGGTGTCCGGCATCTGCATCCTGCTCAACATCGCAGAAATCATATTTCTTGTTGCTAGGGCAACAAGTCGCCATCTCAATAACTCCAAGGACTCTGCAGTGGGAGCCTGGATCTCTCAGAAATTGTTTTCCTTTTAGAAGTGCTCGTCTAGTCACCATGAAAGCTAAATATTTCACTCACTGGCCTAATAATATCCTCACCTCATTGATGATGTTTTTTTAATTTATTTTATAACTCAATGGTCCAGTTTCACAGACAGGGTTTTGATTAAGCCAAGATTAGGCCTTAGTTAAATTAGGAAATTTATTAAGCTTTTATAAACGTGCCTTAGAAAAAAACACTGACATTTTTTTAAGATATGCCAGTGCTATAGCTTTCGGTTAAAACAGCTCAAACATTTTAGTCTGGGACTAGGCTTAAGCCTTGTCTGTGAAACTGGGGAAATACTTTTTAAAATATGTAGGCATACATGATATTACTCCAAACATTTTTAGACCATTGTTTAAATAAATTTACACTGCTGTATAAAAATGTTATATTGTAGCTAAAAATACTACAATTAAAGAAAATCTTAATCTTAATTTATTTGTGATAGAATCTCTGCCTGATGACAAAGGTTAGATTTCACACATTGAGATCTATTGCAAATGTCAAAAGTGTTTGTAACAAAAAAAAGTTCAAAATGTTTCAATTCATTCATCAGTTGTAGCTACTTCATTATCCTGTAGATCAGTGGGTTTTACCAATAAGTCTTAAACTGATTTAAATGTAGGTATATTCCCATAATCTTAATTGTTAATGCTAAAACAACAGAAGTAGAGGTAGCCTACAATCAGCTTACATTGGACTGAATATTGTCTTGGACAATGGTGATCTTGGAGTCAAAAAGAACCACTGCAGTAGAAAGCTAATTTATAATAAAACACAATTTTCTCCTATTCATTTTACACTTACATAAGTGTGTGCTTCACTATGTAGGTCTATAACTGCTATATCATATGCCTACACACATCTACACACAGTTTATAGCAATTCAGATTCATTATGATTTCCGGATTTTGTGTCAAACAAATGTTTAATAGTCTCTTAATTGCACAAGAAGCCTACTCTTAACTTTGAGATTTATTTTTGTTTTACTTGTACTCTAGGGGGCGCTACAGTTCCAAAAGACCAACTCTCGATAGAAACCACAGTGGCTGTAATGCTTTATCTACAATATCAAGGTCAGCCTCTTGGAGCATAATGATGATACAATTTTTTTTTTTGATGAATTACTTTTTACATTATAAATGGGCAGGACATTTGTTTCAATAATCTGTTGTTAAAATGCTTATTATTAGGACTGACCTACATTTGCTAAGGAGGTCATCAAATATTAAAATATTTCATAAACCTGTTTATGAAACTGTTTTGAGCCCTGGGTCTTCTGTCACCAGCCTTATCCTACATTTCAAAATAGCAACAATCTGAGACACACAGCCTTGTTTTTTGTCTACCTCTAACTACTTGATCTCTGTTTGGTGCAAAACACACTTTAAAAAGGTAGAAATGAAAATAGAAAGACAAAAATAATAATAATATGTTTTAGTTAATTTCCTTCAAAGGGAGGAATGCATCCGTTCAACTGTGAGCTCAGCCATTGGGCCTGACAGCTGTCACTCACCAGAAAGGCTTTGAGAAACAAGGCAGGTGGTACACTCTTCAAAATTCTCCCTAGGGATTGTGTTCCCTGCCAAAATTAACCCTAACGCACACACACACATACATGCACACATATACAGTGTATTTGTATGGGTCAGTCTTCTCTTACTGTTTGAGCCAGTGCTGGAATACAGAAGAAAGTGTGTGTATGACAGAAGACGTGCAGCACTGCGTTTGTGTGTGAGGGGATTATTCTAACTCTGGACATTTAAGAAAGGTAAGTTTCACACAGTAAAACTAAACAACTTTCACACACTCTACCTTATACACACATAGAGACTGACAGCACAGGAACATCATCTGTCAGAATGAAAAATCAATTTAATATCCTTTCAGCTTCAGATTGTACTCACATTGTTTTATTCCTTTCATTTAACAGCATGAATCAGTCTTTGTCTCTATATGTAAAGATGATGGCTTACTGGCACAAATGATTGTCAGACCCTTCAGGTTTTGGGAAGCAAAAGGGGTCCTATATTTAGTATTATGACTAATGTGATTAATTCATATATGACTGTGTGTGTATATTCGTCAATGACTAATCACAGTATGTCTGAGTTATTATCTGAGGAAGGATGTGTATATTGGTTCTGAAATACTTTGTGTTTAGCGTGTATTTGAGAACCTGTTCTTCAGAGAATGTGTGTGTGTGTGTGTGAACTAAATTAACTCAGTAGTTAGATTCACATAAAATGGAAAAAATACATAGATATTTTAGCATTTTATTATTAGAAGTGTATTACATTAGAAATGTAGAAGCAAACAGGAATATTCAAGGGCAGATGCTGCCGCCTCGCGCAAAACAGAATCAGGTTCCGTCGCCTCTGGAGAAGTGTACACGGCCCAGACACACAGAATGGCCATCGCCGTAACAGGCAGTACAATTGACCTCTGAGACCCCCTGACTTGCTACCACCACAGAAATGCTAACTGCTCGCACCGCCATCAGCGGTGTGTCCGCCAAACTGGAAGCCAGTCTCAAATGCCTATAGGGACTGCCTTGGTAGCTTCAGGTGCAGAGCTCATGACAGCCGGAATCATGGCATGGCTGCCATGACGTGAAGAAGCTCTGGCGTGGCTGCCATTACGGTTGGAAACTCTGGCGTGGCGGGTACAGAGTGAATGTTGCGTTCATCCTGCAATGACACCCACAGTAAAATCAGAGCCGCTCAGCTCCAGTCTATCTGAGCTGTTTACATGGACACGGAAAACCAGGATACAAGGGCTCAGAATTGCAGTGTCACATTGAGCATACAAGACTTTGCAGTTCACACTGAATGAGTGAAAACACCAGGCTTATATGGGCATAGTTTAACTAGATAATGAGGCACAGGTGGTAGTGACCAAACAAAAATGAGTACAGGCAATGGGTTATGGGAGTTGAAGTTCATGTGGGAAAGCAAGGGAGTCGGGAGGAGTGCCCTCTGGTGGAGATCATGGGCATGGTGGAGAGATGTGACAAATATATGACTGAATGTAACCAATCACCATTTAATTCTGCTTTTTAAAAACTGGTCTAATGAGATTAATCACTAATTATTTTGTTCTATTGACAGATAAGAAACAAAAATATGTAAATGTTACAAATATTACAAATTAGATATTTTCCAGAAAATATTTGACACATAATGTCTTCATTTTTTACAGTATACACGAACATATATAACTACCTTTATAATTTAGGAGGGGGGCCCCTTCGCAAGGCCATCATCCTATTTGGAGGTCCATAGCTTTAAAAAGTTTGAAAACCCCTGAGTTAAGACAATTTAATGTTTAGTTAAACGGAATCAATACACAAACAGTATGGAATACAGAAAGGATGAAGTGTTAGAAGATCCATGTGTGTGTGTGTGTGTGTGTGTGTGTGTGTGTGTGTGTGTGTGTGTGTGTGTGTGTGTGTGTGTGTGTATGTGTGCCCTTGTTTATATTACATTGTGGGGACCAAATGTCCCCATAAGAATAGTAAAACCTGAGATCACCTACATTGTGGGGACCAGCCAGCGGTCCCCACTTTTCAAAAGGCTTATAAATCACACAGGATGAGTTGTTTTGAGAAAGTAAAAATGCAGAATGTTTCCTGTGATGGGTAGGTTTAGGGGCAGGGGCAGTGTAAGGGGATAGAATGTACAGTTTGTACGGTATAAAAACCATTACGTCTATGGAGAGTCCCCACAAAGATAGTGAACCAGACATGTGTGTGTGTGTGTGTGTGTGTGTGTGTGTGTGTGTGTGTGTGTGTGTATACGGGTCGAGCATGTCCACCTGTTTCAGGTCATGCTCAAGCATGAAGACATGCCAGTCAAACCTCAGGGCATATGACAATATATATGACAAAGAGCCTTCAAAACCGCACTCTACTACTGTATATGTGTGTGTGTACATACTTAACCAGATTACTTGGTATATATGCATGTGTGTGTAACAAATTAATCAGATTTTAAGGACAAATTTGTAAACTTTTGTGTGAGCCAAATCTGCTAAAAAAAACCTCTTGGGGACTCATTTGTAAAAACAGTATAAAGTAAATAATGTTTTATGTTTTTTTTTTTTTTTTTTAAATACAGAAATATTTCTGTTAGGGTTAGGTTATAGTATCTTTAACAAGATGCAAAAACAATACAAGTCTATGGAATGTCCCTATTTAAATACGTGTGTGTGTGTGTGTGTGTGTGTGTGAGTGTGAAAGGGTCAAGTTGTTCCAAATCTGTATTTCTTTCTTCTGTTGAACTCAACTGTCTGGTAACTAACATTCTTCAAAATATCTTCTTCTGTGTTCAACAGAAGAAAGACACTCGTACAGGTTTGGAAGAACTTGAGGGTGAATAAATAATGACTTTTTTCGACGAGTTTTCATTTTTGGGTGAACTATTCCTTTAATACATGATGGATCTGTATTGGACTGAAATTCAAACGTTAAGATATGTCAGAGTATTTTTGTAGGGATGTATCGGTACTAAGTATTGACAGAATTATTCATTAAAATTATCATTCAAACAAAATACAAAAGAATTTTCATATCAATCTTTTTTTGATTATTGGCCATAAAAAACGATTATTGGCTAATTCATCATTTTAATTGCTATTGATGCATCCCACTATATTTGTATGTTTTTGCAGGTGGGCACGAAACAGTCATGGGAGACTGGAACAGTCTTGGGAAGCTTTTGGAAAGCGCCCAGGAACACTCCACAGTGGTTGGCAAAGTCTGGCTCACCGTACTCTTCATCTTCCGTATCCTGGTGCTCGGTGCTGCCGCAGAGAAGGTTTGGGGTGATGAGCAGTCCGGTTTCACCTGTGACACCAAACAACCTGGTTGTCAGAATGTATGTTATGATGTAACCTTCCCGATCTCTCACATACGATTCTGGGTGCTTCAGATCATCTTCGTCTCCACTCCGACACTGATCTACCTGGGCCACATCCTGCACCTGGTGCGCATGGAGCAGAAACATAAACACAGTGAGGACAGCGGGGCAGACAAACAGGCACTTTTAAGCTCCAAAGATAGAAAAGGTCCTATACGTGATGAACAGGGGAAGATCCGCCTGCAGGGAGTCTTGCTACGCACGTACGTCTTCAACATCATCTTCAAAACACTGTTTGAGGTGGGCTTCATTGTGGCACAGTACTTCCTGTATGGATTCGATCTCAAGCCACTGTACACCTGCAACAGGTGGCCCTGCCCTAACACCGTCAACTGCTACATCTCACGACCTACGGAGAAAACCATCTTCATCGTGTTCATGCTGGCCGTGGCCTGTGTCTCTCTGCTGCTCAACCTGGTGGAGATGTATCACCTGGGTTTCACCAAGTGCCGACAGGGCCTCCGTTACCGGCGCGCTCATTCTGTCTGCGACACTGAATCTAAAGCACCCAGTGAGATGGTTCAGTTTGTGCCAAACTACCCATATTTTCCAGCTCACGCTCCTCCTCCGGCTCCCTTTCCCGCTGAGCCGCACTTCAACCTCTCAGAACCCGATGGAACCTTCCCACAGCATGGCAGCCGCTCTGTTTGCAAGCAAAACCGCGAGAACATGGCTGTAGAGCGCAGCGGAAAACCTGACGCAGCGGATGTCAAGACCAGTAAAGCGACGAATTCTGTCCCCGGATCACCAGCGAGCCAGCAGCGCAGGCCCAGCCATTCAAGTCGCTACAGCAGCAACAAGACCAGGATGGATGACCTCAAAATCTAACCAGAAGGAAACGAGACTCCATCACTGTTTCCGGCCTCTTCCGTTCTGAACACACAAGAGATTCCCTCTCTCGCTCACCGGCACTGAGCATGATGAGATTCATTTACAAAAGTGTCATTTAGAGTGACATCAGAATCAGGGAGTCTGAATGTAAATTGGTGTGATGCTTTACTTGAATTCATTTTGTGGGAACATTGCAATCACTTGATCATCGATTGAACAGATTGATGATTGAATAACGGACTGAGTCATATGGAGCCCATTTCTGCCAAATCATGCTTTTGGTAAATTATAATTTGGACATAATTATGAGATAAACAGTTGAATTTGTGAAATACTAAGTCATAATTATGAGATAAAAAGTTGAATTTATGAAATACTAAGTCATAATTATGAGATAAAAGTTGAAATTATGACATGTGGGGCATTCCAAATGCAAATGAACATCTAAAACCCTTCACAGGAGGGTTCACATTCAGATAATCAACTCAATTAATGAGATAAGAGGTATATATAAAGCAGACTTACCTCTGTTCTATGACAGTTTTCCAGCATCCCTCCACCACATCATCTCCTCACTTCTAATTATTCCTATCCCAACCTGGGATGGGGAGAGCTCTCTGGGTTCGGGCCAAAATCCGAGCACGGAGCAGCACGCCAAATACGCATTACCTTTACTCTATTTAATTATATACAAGTGTGAACTCATGAAAGGCCCTTCCACAAGTTCGTTAGCAAAGGGTACATGCCATGGTCACTTAAAAGAAGTATTTTTTATTGTTTATGGTCATGTGATTCAGGGTGGTGATGGAGTCCTCATTCATTTTAAAGCTAGATGGCGGGAGAGTTTGAGTTAACATATAAATAGAATAATTTATAGAATAAGAAGAAGGGGATTTTGAGCAACAAATTTCAGTATTCTATGAAACAGGTCCGATCACCTCCAGTCCGGGTCTTTTGCATGTGCTTCATTAATTATAGAGCTGCTTTACTCAAGATGCCTTCAAAAGAGCTACCAAAGATGAGCATAACTGATGTCCATTGCATATGCTGCTGGATATGTTTTTTATTTTTCTTCTTCTCACTATCATTCGGATATTCAAATTTAATAAAAAGAACTAGCTTGGTTAGCCGATTACCTTAAAAGTCCATAGATATGGCCGTCAGTTCATACTGCTGTTAACACTTTCTCTGACAAGCAATATTACACACATTTGTCATACATTTCATATGAAGTTTAAATAAGTTTCATCGGTAAGAAATGTGTTTAATAGTAGACATGTTAGGTAAAAGTCTCCAAACAAGAGACTGCAAATTTGAGAGCAGAGAGCAATTTTTGTCATAATTATGATTTACCAAAGCATGATTTGTTTTCTTATGTGGCAGAAATGATCTTCCATAGGTATGATACTTTAGAATGATTCAGAATTGCTTTACATTTACCAGCAATAAAATACTTAGGAGACTTACGGGTAAAATGTGAATGTCTGAATTTTGTGAGGTTTTTTGGAGGGGTGGGGGGTTTGGACAGACTACAGAGGAAAACTGATTTATTTATATTCTTTCATTGGCAACAATAATCACATTTTACACGTCAAAAGCTTACAACAGTTACATCATTCAGACTTCAGGTCTGGTTTTTTTTTTTTTTTACCAGGTGTTTACAGTCTTCAATGTGTCTATGGCCTGTTTAAATCTTTTTAGCCAGAGAACCAGCACTTTATGAATGTAGTGTCCACACATTCTCAGCATGTAAACATGATTGATATAAAGCAAAGTTGCTATGTGTGTGTTCACTTCTTAAATAAACACTGAAGACTATTCTTAGAAAGATGAAATGAGTGCCCAGAGACACTCTATGAGCATGAGTGTCCGGTTTGAAACCTGATACAGGTCTAGCAGACGGACGGGAAGGAGCACCGATTGGCTAAATCTGTCCCATTAGGCAAGAGTAGCTCAAATTCAAGTGGCTTAAATAGTTGCAAAAAGCATTTCAGCAGATCCAAAAAGTTGAAAGTGTCACATGGGCAGTTATGGATCGTTATGTCAAGCCAGCTAGGCAGCTCACAAGGTTTTGGAGCAGGGCTAGAGAGATGTTGGTCATTTAAAGGCAGCATCATCCTGACTGAAAAGAAGCCTCAAACATGACTAATTTGAAATAGGCTACAAGTAAAAAGGTTAAATAATCACTTATGCCCACACAAAGAGTCTCATGTTAGCA
This sequence comes from Squalius cephalus, assembly GCF_949319135.1. Taxonomy (NCBI): domain Eukaryota; kingdom Metazoa; phylum Chordata; class Actinopteri; order Cypriniformes; family Leuciscidae; genus Squalius; species Squalius cephalus. The sequence continues at coordinate 37,371,383 of NC_137126.1, read as the reverse complement.
TGTTGCTAAGCTAATAGCTTGATACTATCACAATAAATAAACAAATATTAGTTGAAATAAAATGTATGTATTTTCAAATATATAAAAGACCGGTGAAAGATTAGATACTTTCAGTACAGAATAATAAAATGTAAATATTTTACGCAGTCTGAGGAGAGACCAAACCCACTAGATTTTGGTCTTTTGGAACATAGACACATTTTGAAATGCAGCAGAGACAGACTTTCCCTCAGAGGGAGACTACAACCTCTGCTTAAAATTGACATGAAATGCAAATTCACCCCATCTATTTTCTAAATGTATGTTTTGTATGTGAATGTTTTATCCATGCATATGTTTATTATTATAATTATTATTATTACTGACCTGACTTCATAATTACTACAGTCAGAATATCATAACTCCGAACTTCTGGTAAAAAGACAGAATTCTCTGGTGACGTATGCTGGACATCTACAATAATTTATTTAGCTTAATCCATCCACAATCGACTGCAAGTTCACATTTATTTTTGATTGCAAAGCCCACATCTCAAAATCCAATCAACAGCCGAAAAATAGAACCAAATCAGTTACACTCGGATGTACGTCACAACTTGGAAGAGAAGATCTGTCTGTAAACTGCCGTTTCATTGCAACTTGAGGATCATTGAGATCAGAGGCCGTTCTAGTCAATGTAGGGGTCATAGGACATGATGTCAAGCTGTGCCAACATGGACTTCATAAATTATGTAACATTCCTCATGTAACCTCTCAAAAGCAGCTGAAGCAGATCACAGCAGGGACCTGTCTGCATGTCTGCAGTTGGGATCGATCACTATATTGACAGCACTGTAGACGTCCTGCTTACATTGTTCTCATTTTACCAGGAGGCTTAACGTGTTCTGCCCATGAAGGGCATGTTCCTGGATCAACATCGATGTTGCTCCTAGTACAACATTAGAGATTAGAGAAAAATAGACATGGAAGATGTTTTCTTCATACATTTTATTTTATCATTAAATTTTCATTATGTGACAGTTTATGAGGCACAAACAGTTTGTAACAAAGAAAAAACTTTTAGACAAAGAAAAATCTAATCAAAATGACCACACTACTACCCCGCAGAACATGAAGTGAACATCAAATGTTCAGTATGAACAGCAAGAGAGTGACTTGGAGAAGATGTAACACTAATAATTTAACTTTCAATTCAACTCCATCTGCAAAGTCCAGAGCGGGTTTACTATGGAATTGGAGGTTTGTGTGGAAGAAAGCAAAACTAAAACAGCATTTTCCTTAGATGAACAACCAAACAAATACAAAATACGCACTATGGCTTCCTTGTCTTAGGGCGCCTTTTAGCTTTAGAAGAACATAATTACTTAATTAAACATTGAACAAAAACGTGTTTAGCTGGTATAGACCTGACATAGCTTTAAACAGAATAACCACAAAACATCAACTTCCCTTTTTGCATTCATCACAAGCTCTCAACATTTACACAAAGCTGAAAATTAAGAACAATTCTGCATATTCATTGGTCCATTTTAAGCATCATACAACATATTTTACTTACGATTGGACTCATCACTTAGTGTTTCTTACAGGTTTGATTACATGAACTCTGACAGAAAAATTACTGTGCATATAATTTACAGCGCAATAGTTGTACACATTTTTCTTGCTAAAGCATTTCCGTATGTTCTGTATGAGATTTTTTAATCTGTAAAATAATGGCAGAAAATATCCTTGTTTTATGACAAAATTTGCATTATTTGGAAACAAATCTTATAAATGGTTGCGATAAATGTTTACAAATCAATAAGAGGAATGATGAAATAGGTTTCGTTAAATGGAAGCACTTGTGATATTCGTATCCGTGAAGACCTGAATCAAAAACTAATAAGGCATAAACCACAGATTCCGGTTTGTAGACACAAACACATTCAGTGAATCAGAATTAAACAGCTATGATCTGGATTCCTAATACAGACCTTCAATGCGATGGATATAAACTGCGGACTAAACTCTGCCTCCTGATTGGCATAAGCCCATTTTTGGGATTTCCTAATCAAGCCTCTACAAAAAGAACAACAATTTCATTTCATGGAGCATTTTAGTAGGGTAAGTAATGTCAGGTGACATGTTTAATGGACTGAGATATTTTGAACGAATTCTCAAACAACATAGTTTGTCAGCAGTTCAACAGCATAGCACTTTGATTTCCCTTAGAATTATCCCACTTTTTGTGGTTTAACATGTGCTTACGTGAATTAGGTCAGACTGGGAATGAAAGCTGGAGGAATATTCTGAGGTAACTTAAATAAATAAAGGCAAAGCCTTTTCATGCCATCATCCCATCATCCAAAATCACAGGTGCCATTTATATTATCATTTAGAATATAATACCTCATTCAGTTCTCTATATTACGTCATAATACCTTCATCTACATTATATCACCTGTCCTCTATATTACATGAATAACATCTAACACTAATCATTTATTTGACATTAAATAACCTCATACCCGTTATACTTCTTTCCTAACACTATACAATCTGAATCATTTTATACCTCAATTCTTTTTTTTTTTGTCCCTTTGACCTGCATATGTGCATTTGTATTTAAATTAAACGATTTCCTCATCTTTAACAGACATAGAAGTGTTTCACAAACACTGACCTGTAGAGGTTGCACAGAGTAAGAGAAAGAGAGGAGGAGGAAGGGCTTATGGCTTTTAGGGCAGTGTTTTGCTGTGATTGCTCTGAAATAGTGTTTTAGTGTGCGTCTTTAAGCTGGTTTTTACGTGCGTGTGCGATCAGAGCGTTTGTGTCAATAGCCCGTTCGAAGAAGCGAACGACAGACGGTTCATTCAGGAGAGATGCGAGAATCTGCTCGAAGGAGAAACTCCAGTCCCCATCTCTGACCGTGGAGGGTGAGCTGGGTATGTCTGTTGGTGTGTCCAACGCAGGGCTGCTGGTTCCGGTGGGACTGCTGGTGGGCGTAGAAGGGCGCGAAGTTGAGTTTGGGGTAATGTCAGAGCGGGACGGGACGGTTTCATGTTGACTGACCGGAGACTCATTGTGGTCCTGGGTGCCTTCACCCTCAGCGAGGGTCTCAGCCTCAGGGCTGGTCGGTAATGTTGGGGAGGTCTCTGTCTGAGCCGTGCTGGTGGGTAATGTTGGGGAGGTCTCTGTCTGAGCCGTGCTGGTGGGTGTATTTTGGGGTGTTTTTTGCGGGCTGCTCTGCTGTAGCTTCCGCCCCACCTCCTCCATGCGCAACAGAAGACTGGTCACTCGCGCCACGGCGCGGTACAGACTCTCCTCCTCCTCATCACCGTGGAACACACCATACAGAGTCTTCGTCAAACGAATAAACTGCACCTGGAACAAACACAGTCTATTTAATTGATTTGAACTGCATTTACATGGCTTCACATTAACCACAACAAATATGTTCAGCAATGGGCAACATTCCTATTACACTTCAATAAGATAAGTTTAAACTTAAGTTTGAGGGCAAGAACAAGTTGTGCGTTCAGGACAAAGAACAGCGAGACTCACAGACTATGCCAGAGAACAGGAATAGAACAGCACTGAACAATGTTAGTCAGAAGAGAATGGACACTGTTGACACAATTGTCAAAACACCTCAATGTATTTGTGGAATCAAGGACTAAGCAAACCAGGTGCTGTACTCAAATAAGCATGAGAAACCGTCTTGATGTCCCAAATTCATTTCAGAGATGATATAATCATATTCCAATAAAAAAAAAATATATATATATAATCCTATTTTAATAGTACACTTACAGTATTTGTGTAACACTACATTCATTTTATAGTTTTTAATATATATTATTATTATTTACATACACTGCCTTTTCAAAAAAAATTTTTTTAATTAATACATTTATTCTACAAGGAAAAAGGAAAAGTAAAGAATACAAAAAAAATGTTCTCATCATACTTTCTAAATATATTTATAAAAAATGTATCCCAGTTTCCACAAATATATTAAGCAGCACAATATTTTCAACAATGATAACAATAAGAAATGTTTCTTAAACACTAAATCAGCATATCAGAATGATTCCTGAAGGATCATGTGACACTGAAGACTGGAGTAATGACGCCATCACAGGAATAAATTACATTTATTTTTTATAGAATAAAAGCTATTTTAAATGGTAATCATATTTCCACAATATTACTGATTTACTGTATTTGATCAAATAAATGCAGATTTGCTTGCACATATATATACACACACACACACAAATAAAATAAAATCTTGAACCAAATAAAACAATTCAATAAAATGAATCTGACTACCCAAACTTCCCAACACTATATATGAGAAAGAGGGAACTTTATGAGAGAATATTTGATTAATGCCTTCGCTCAGCTTTCAGACGATGTGCACAAACAATGTTAAAACAACAAGGTAAACACTGGACAGTTAATAGCGATGCTACGTTTGGTTAATGTACACAGATCAGCAGTGCATAAAGTGGAAAATCTCAGCATCACACAGAAAAAGTTAACAGATAATGTTCAGTCATTATTAAATGGCTGGATAATGCCATTTAATACCATTGACTTTTTCCTTTTTCCTGCACAAAGACATTGCAGATTTATGTACCCATTCAATTCAAAATGTTTCATTTTTGTGTGTGTACCTGATTAATTCTGGGCAGATCTTTAATATTTTCATCTCTCCGCTGCAAGTCTTCCTGCCACTGTTTCAGATATTCTTGCAGATCTACTTTAGCACGACCTGAAGGGCAAAATACATCCATTTTTATACAGTTTCCTGGAATACTCGATTCTGATTGGTTGATCGCAGCATTCTGTGGTAAAATATTTTTGTATAGTATACTCATTTGACGTTTCTGTCTGCCAACCAATCTCTTTCCTTTCACATAATACAATAATTTCAACTCATATCAATATCTTCTGCCCATCCATTTATTTGGTAAGTAGTCAAGTAAAAATGCAGCCATTTGTTTTTTGCACAGTGACCCTGACCACCCTGTTATGGTTTATTTTGTGATATTGTTTGATATGATGGTGGAGAACATGATTATAGGACAGGGATGAATACTCCACCTCTCTCTGGACATTTTCTGATCACTCCATCCTCTGCAGAGTCTACAAGGAAAAGAGGAGAAATTGTACAGCCACAAAACAGCGACACTCACACATTAATGAACAGATATACATGCATACATATAGACATATTTTATAAGCTTTTTTTTAGGGTGGGCAGGGATTTAAGCTTCTGCTTCTTGATAAAAGAACAAAATTTAGTGTGTTTTCTAGAAATTAAACTTTTTTGATGTTAGCTGATTAGTTCCTCTTAAGCACAAATAAAAAATACTACACACAACACACAAACATGAAAATAACACATAAGCACACAAAATATATCACGAACATTATAACACACCCAGAAGAAAGAAGAAAGAGTAAAAAGAAAGGCATGAGCCACAGAAAGGAGTGAAAGCTGACCAGAAAGACGAGTGGAGAAAGAGTGATCTTCAGCTGGAGGAAAAAATCTAGACGACGGTAAAATCTTACACTCCTGGGTCCCTGAAGAAACACAAAATATGAATATATGCAGAAACACACATTCTTCTATATTTTTTTTGCACTGGTAAAAAAAATGCCATGACCTGTTGTAAGTTATGGACAAATCTGCACTTATCAAAATGGCCTATTTTTTTTTTTTTTTAAAGGCGCCCAATTACATCAAGATTGATGGGGATTTAGATAAAGTGGTGTTATCTTCGTTGTTACAAAACCAGGCGAGTAATCCGAAGGTTATTGGCTCATATTACACAGGTCCCATATCACTATTATGGCCTTCTTACACTAGAAGAACTGTTGCCATTGCTGTTTAAGTTCCTTTGGATGAGAAAGTGTCCAATAACTAACTAACTAACTAAATGTTTACAAATAAAGAGAATAATGAGGGGATGTAGAGAGGTTAGATATATAGATTATACAGGATTACAGAGGGGTCAGATACTGTATATAGATTAAACAGGGTTATAGAGGGGTTAGATGACAAATAGATTATATATCTGACCCAACTATTACCCTGTATAGATTATAAAAGGTTATTGAGGGGTAAGACTTCTAGATTGTACAGGGTTATAAAGGGGCAAGACATACAGATTATACAGGGTTATACATGGGTCAGATATATAGATAATTAAGGGTTACTGAGGTATAAGATATAGAAATTGCATAAGTTCGTAAAGGGAACAGATATACAGAGATGAATCAATAAAATTATACAAATCATTGCACAATCATATACATACATAACCATATCATTATGTTCACACTAAACATTATAGCACAGTGGCAGAGATGAGAGAATTAATTTACCTGGTTGAAGGTGTAGTTTGAAGAGAAGTTTTAGTTTTTCAGTGAATGATCGGTTGTATAAGATATCTGCAACACACACACACACACACACACACACACACACACACACACACACACACACACACACACACACACACACACACACACACACACACACACACACACACACACACACACACTTGAATGAATCTGACAGATTGGAAAGCAAGCTGCTATGTACTGAGGTGAAAGGTCAAAGGGCAGAATTAGGCTCCTCTTACCCAGACCGCATATGAATTCTTTAAAGGTCACAAGTCCATCTCCATTCTCGTCCAGAATATGAAAGGCTGATCTTGCCAGCGAGCATGCGTGTGTATGTGTGGTCCATGGCAGCAGGAGGTTAAACAGGCTACTAAACTGGGACTGATCCAGCTGATACTGGTCCAGATATGGAAGGCTTGGGTCATGGTTCTGCAGGGCAGGACTACACACTGACCAGTAACAGCTCACAAAGTGCTGCCTCTGCAACACACAGACATAGACACTAAATATCCATATGCCCACACTCACACATACTCAACAAAAGACACACAAGCACACACAGTTCATGTGGCAGCGGCCGTATTTTGAGGCCTTTATGTACTGAAAAACTCACCTTAAAAAGCAAGTAGAGCTCGTCCAGCTGAGCAGCACTGAACTTCACACCTTGAGCAACAACACGCAACTGCAAAGAAAAAATAACGGACTATTAAACAATTTACCAGGGACAATAAACTTTACTGCCACTGTATGCAAACAATGTGTTAAGAAGAAAGTATGCAGATTACACCACATTCCAAAGTCCAAAAATACAATACAGCAATACTGAGAACTATCATTACAATTTAAAATAATTGTTTTCTATTTTTATATATCTTAAAATGTAATTTATTCCTGTCATGTCAAAGCTGATTTGTCAGGAGCCATTACTCCAGTCTTCAGTGTCACATGATACCTCACAAATCACAGAACACAAATCAAAGAACAGAAAGAGCACTTATTTGAAACACAAATCTTTTTTAACATTATAAATGCATTCACTGTCTCTTTTGATCAATTGAATGCATCCTTGCTAAATAGATTCATCAAATCTTACTGATCAAAATCTAATTTGCCATGAATTAAATTAATGAATGTAGTTTTATAATGCATTTTTGTTTCTTTATTTGTATATATTTTATATATCACTATATAAAGATTTATATATTATATTATATTATATTATATTATCTAAGGACTGTAAAGGAATAAGGTTCACACACATTTGTACTTACTACATTTTGTTTTGTTGTGTCCTCTAATGTCTGAATGACACAAAGCTTGTTCTTCTTCCGCATGTTTTCCACTTCCTCTGTTCGAATGTCTCCATATTTCTGAAACAAAGACGCCTCATAATTATGTCTGTTTCAGGCCTGTCAGAGGGGGGTTTCCGTCATTCAGTCAACACAAAATTTACACAAAACTATAAAATCTGTCAACCTGAGTACAGGTGTTAATTGTCAAAAGTGTTAACAAAGACATTACATTTAATCATTTAGCAGACGCTTTTATCCAAAGTGACTTACAAATGAGACATCCCTAACATGTTTTTTTTCTTTGTACAGACAGATTTTAATGTTCACTACAGTGTATTAAAGTGTGCAGATTTACCTCGTATGCCTCTTTGATGAGATCACAGATGTCAACCTTTTGTATTGATTTGTCGTTGGTTGTTGCAGATGCCTGCTGCACGGTAGCTGGTAGAGGACTGTCTTTATTTGTGACATTGTCAAAAAACCTGAAGGATAAGATCAAATATGAAGACAGATCGAGTTTGTAAATATAAAAATCCACTGCAAAAACCAAAGATACTCTTTACAATTAAACAGCAGCTTGTCATCCAAAGACACTCTGTAGGTTCGGTCATCCTGATCTTGGCTGAATGAATTACCGGTACACAGCATGGACTAAAGATCCATGTAGAAGTAGTGGTGGTAATAATAAACATACATGCAAATTGATTGACAGTGGTCAACCTCTACTATAAAATGCTCACCTCTTATGTTGCTCATAAGAGGCAGACAGGCCACACAAATAAAAGGAACTGATAGAAGAAACAATTCAGCTTGCTACTCACATGCTTGGCTATTATAAAATGACAATCACCTGTTGAGGACCGTGACAGCTTCTGCGTCGTCATGGCAACAAAGCAGATTGTCCATATTGTAGTCGAGCACAGCAAGGCCAAGCTGCAGAATGGCTTTGATTCCATCATAAAAGAAGCAATCGACAACATTCACAGCACTCTCAATTGGCAGTACACTGATAAAGAGAGTTAGGAACCATGACAACGACACTGACGAGAAGAACGACAGGTCTGTCATGTGTTCGGTCAGCTGGGTTAGATGCTCACGGATCAATTCCTCGAACACGGCTTGGTCCACCAAGGCACCTGGAAAACATACACACGGAGACTTGAATAATACTGTAAGCAGGGCCGTAGCTAGAGAATTCGGGACCCCCTGAAAAAATATTGAGGTGGGCCCCCACCACCCTCCACCAATATCATATACTGTACTATAGATGAGCATGAAGGCCCACATATAACAGAAGATGGTGATGTTGTTGTAAAACCTTTATTTTAAAAGTTAAATGTTTATATAAAAACTAACAAAAAGCAAGAAATTGTTAAATAATAATAAAACATAATAATAAAAAGTAACGGCAAATAATAATTGCCCCCCCCCCCCCCGTTATAATTCATAAATCAAAAAGTAAACATTTAGAAATTGACAAGAATGCAGTCAATATATTATTAAATAAAGCTAATACATTTAATCATCCAAGTGCAGTGTGTTGTATTCGTGCTTTCTTGTACCCAGCGAAATAATACAACCTGTCTTCAATCGACTGGGATACAACAACTCTCCTGGCCTCCCTCTCATTCTTCTCATGACGTTTCTGGTACCCTGATTTATGTTTTCTTTTCCCCGACTTTTTCCAGTCAGTCAATCCCCTGCTCTTCCACCAAGTTCATCGTTAACTTTACGCAGATGCCGCCTCAACTCTGATTGGTTCTGTTCACGAGCTGGGGTGAGACTTGCAATTTTATTGGGTCCATCTGATGTTTGTCACGGACTGAATAATTATTAAATACTTATTATACTTAAATACTTAAATACTAGATCGGACTAAACCATTTTTAGGGAGGTAAGAGAAGTAGATATTTGGAAAAAATATTAAACCAAATTGCATGTTTTTGTGGTTTTCATTTAAATCTCAGGCATACAACTAATATAAATATTAGAATTATTCATACAACAGGGGCTGATATATTATAATTGCTGGATTTAATTGTCACCACCTTTCACCCCACTAGCGACGGCCCTGACTGTAAGCAAAAATAAACATTTGATAATTGTAGAGCACATCTCAACAAAGCTCAGTAATAATAATTCACTTCAGTTGTGAGGGCAAGTAATTACGACACCTTTGGCAACCTGCAAATTTATTAAGATGATTCAATGACATTCTGGGTATGAGATGTGTATAACCAGCTCTCACACACATACCAATAATTCTGCGATTGAAGTAGTCTGGGAGCATTCGTTCACACACAGCAACCAGCAGCCAGAAGGCCTCTTCCTCTTTAGCATACAGCAACAACACCGACGTCAGGATATTCATCGCCTGGACAGAACGACATATAAACATTGAGTGAGAATATATACATCTTCTAAAGCTAAATGATGTTATAATATTTTAATAATCTGACTTCTTACAAATAAACAAAGTAGTCACAATATCTTTCAAATGCATAGACTTCACTTTGCATATTTCCCATGATTATACTTTGCATAGACAAAGTGTTGGATTAACAAAACATTTATATTCCATGTCATTCCTGTTCTGCACACAAAAATGTTTATATGAGGCTCCATAGTTCATGTTATGTTCTTTATTACCATAGATTTAGCTGTTTCTCATTTTTCTCTTGTTTTGTTAAATATCTGATTTAATATCAAATATTGGTGCAATAAAAAAATCTTTTTGTGCTAATGTTTATGTGCATGGTAATGAATAATTGTGTGTGTTATAGTCTGGGAGACAATGCTCTATTGCTGTGCAAAAGCAGGATGTTGCGCACAGACATACACCATCATAAGGTCTGCTCCCCTTTGAAGCTACAACCGGTCACTTAAACACGACACGAACATCTAACTGACATTTAACATTTGCTAAGTGAATATTTAAAAAAAAATTCTATGCCATGAAAACACTAGACCTGTATGACTCTCTGAGATTGTGCAGTCAATCAATCAGAGTGCAACTTGATGGCTTTGAGAAAGCTTTTAAAAAAGATTTGTGCACAAGAAGCATCAGATGTCCTGTGAACTGTACCATCTGATGCTGAGACCATGTGTGAAGACTAAATGAAAGAGTCATGTGTGCGTATACCTGGCAGTAGCCGATTTTGGGGTTGCGGTGAGCATAGGCAGTCAGGACGCGGCGAAGGGCCGAAATTCCTGTGTCACTCTGGAATGCTGGGTGTTCTGGGAGAGAGCGGTGCAAATCTCTCTCAATCTCATCACATGCGAGTGAGCTGCTGCCCATGCACTCCTCCAGCAGGCGCCCGTAGTACCCAGGGTGAGAGGTCATGTCATGCACTGCACCTATAACACAAGCAAAAATACATGTCCAAACTGCAGCACACACCTACAGTGCATACACACACACACACACACACACACACACACACACACACACCTGAGAAGAGCATCCACAGTTCTCCTCTGAGAGTCTCTGGAACTCCTCGCACAATGAGATCACGTGTTTTTTTGGTGCAAAACATTCCGGTTCCACGGCCATATTCAGCAAAGTGGATCTGCCACGACTGCTCCTTCATTCGCTCCTTCAGCTGTCAACAGTGGGATCAAAAGTTTGGGTCTGTAAGATTTTTTAAGGATTTTAAAAAAGAAGTTTTTATGCTCATAAAGGATGCATTTATTTAATCAAAAAATAGACTGTTTTCTTTTTTAATAAAAATGTTCTTGTGATGCCAAAGCTGAATAATTGCTCCAATTTTCAGTGTCACATGATCCGTCAGAAGTCTTTCTAATATGCTGATTTGTTGCTCAAGAAACATTTCCAATTATCATCAATGTTAAAAACAGTTGTTGCTTAACATTTTTGTGGAATCTATGATACATGTTTTCAGAATTCCCTAATTCGTCTATACTGTAAATAAAACGTCTTTACTGTCACTGTTGATCAATTTAATGTGTCCTCACTGAGTAAATATATTCCATTCTTTCAAAACAAAAATAAAATCTAATCCCAAGCCTTTGAATGTTAGTGCATACCGCCTGCTTTGATTCCATAAATCCTTCTTTACTTAACTAACGTTACACCAATATTGCAATAAGGTTACCATTTTGGGGTCAAGGTTTTCCGCATCGTGTGGATGAAATACGTTCATGAGAGCTTCCGTGCTGACGGCTTGACTTTGCCCCACCATCACACCCTCCTCATCCTCGGAGAGAAAGACACACACATACAGATTAGTGTCCAATAAGAATCCTCTGGGATTTGTACAGTTTTTTTTTCTTCTTCTTTACAAAATCATGCCATGAAATATGGGATATTTTTAATTGGAGACTGCCTGTGACATTTTTAATTGCTATGGAATATATATAATAATGGTATTATCATGGTAAGATATGGTAAGGTAACACATAATTTCTTTATATAAGTGACTGTAGTGTAGAGGAATTACCGGATTACTGATACAATGCTGGGGGCTTCCTGCTGTGCCACACTTTCTGCGGATGGTGGCAGCAAGTCGCTCAAAATCCCGAACCTCAGAAAAACGCAAAGCTCTCTTGCCACGCAGACACACAGTCAGGGCACGACTACTGCGGTCTGGCAGCTCCACACTAAACACCTGCAGGCATACATTAATGCCATAAACACACAGAAATAAGCAAACACACTGATTACAAAACAAAACTTAGGAATTATGACTTTTTCAAAACTCCCCAGCCACAAAATATACTTGAACATCATTTCTATTGAAACTTATGTCATGTATATAAATAAATATATTTGTAATTACATATTTGTAATGTTAAAGTTGTAATTTAGTACATATAAAGTATAACTTTAAGTGTAATATATTATAACACACTACATAAATTCTAATCAAGTACTTCAAGTTATGTTAGTCAACATATCAAAATAAGTGTACTTCTCTAAAAGAAAATCAAAGTTAAACTTTTAACTTTAAACTTTTTTTTTTATATACTTTTAAGATTTGAAGTACATTACAAGTGCACATTCAACACAATTAAGCATACTTCTTTTTCTTCACAATGACAGATTTCTTATCAGTTTGCAGAAAAATTAGCAGCTTACGCACCTCCCATAGAGGTATAATGAGATGGCACTGAGACCCATCCTGGCTTGCAAAGCACAGATAGTTCTCAGAGACACAGATTTTCCCAAGCGCATTCACGTGGCTGAATGGAACCCAGAGGAAACTCTCATACACTTCACAAAGGTTTTCCTCCTGTGGCAACCGGAAAAAAGCTCGGAATGACTGATTCCGTGCATGTATTTCCAGAGCCCTGAGAAGATTACAGTAGAGTCATACATTGTTCAGTAAAAAAAACAAAAAACAAAGGTAAAATTCAGAGGAATAAAACTTATGCACCTTTGCGTGATGTGAAGGGGGTTGGCAAGTGGATGTTCAGCATTAAATGTTTCTTTATCGAAGAACCGCACAATGGCGTAGTCGGCCAGCTGCTGCATGATCAGATACGTCTGCTGGAGTCTCAGGAGCATCGAAAAGAAATGATCCTCTCCACGCACACGCACACGGATGCTTTCTGTCAACATCACGCTTGACGTACGTTCCAGACGGCTCACTTCATCCCAGGGATACACACGTTTCACTAAGCAAAGAAATGCACAAACCATGAATAATATAAGATTTTGACTGATGCCAACTGTAAAAGGAGGAAACCACAATATATGAAGTGCTTAATAGAGTAATATGTGACATATCTTGTCGTAAAATCCTCAGGAGAAAGAAAGTCATACAGGTTTGGAACGACATAAGGATGAGTACATGATGACAGAATTGCGTGAACTAACCCTTTAGGACTTTGCTATGTAAATGTCCTCAATTATGATTGGTTAACCTCTTTGCATGTGGAAAAATTGCCATTTCCAAGTTGCTAAATTGCTATGTAAACTTAGGTATAATAATGTAACTTAGTTACATGTTAATACAAGGGTTCAGGGGGCCACAAGATGCTGAAAATAACAACCAATCATATTATTTGAGAAACAACATCTCTTGATGTCAAATGCATAATATATTTCTCACACGTATAAATACACAGGTCTTCATATGTGAAAATACATTGCTGCTATTATATTTTAAGAAGTGGCTCCCTGGAAAAAGGATCATGTCATGCCCTGTTTACACCTGGTATTAAGAAATGCGTTTTGGTGGATCGGATCACAAGTAGACCAGGAAGACACATTACTGTTTACACCTGGTGCTTAATCTTTCTCTTTTGTCCACTTTTAACCACTTCTGTCATGATTTCTTCAAGGGGATGGTTTATGGGTGGGTGAATGTATGTGCTTTTTTAGATCTTTTACTCTAATGGACATAATAAGCTTGCACAATTTACATATGAACGCAAAAGGAGACGACGGAAAACATACGGAGAGCAGCAGCTTTGGTTTCTGCTCTGACAGCGGTAAGACCACGCCGAACTCTGTGAGTGTGTGTTAGAAATCAGCAATAGTGAGAGAACGTTGTGCTTGGTACGATTTCGTCTTCAAACCAAACTTGGGTCTTCAGCTGACAGTTTAAATCCGGTCTGGCTAGTGCACTTGCCATAATTAGGTCAGTAGGCGGAAAGTAGGCGGCCTTTTGTGGCTGTTCGAACACATTCGACCACATGAAGTGTCCACAAAGCAATCTGGTTGAATGCGTTTTTGACTACCTCTGGAAGTGGTTGAAAGTGGACAAGCCCAAAACGCTTTAGTAAACGTGTAAAACCCCATTTACACCTGTATTTAGCATCATCCACTTATGATCCAATCAACCAAAATGCATCTTAATACCAGGTGTAAACAGGGCCATAATATATGTGGGGCTTTAGCACAAACAGATTTAAAAACCACTTGTATACACACGCAATGTTTTAACATCGTACCCCCATAAAATGGTACTGTAATAGAGCTTGTGGCATTATGTGTAAGCAGGCCAGCATGTTTCTTACCCTCATTTCCCAGCATATAGGAGTAGAAACACAGGAAGTTGGTGCTGAGGTAGATCCAGCCCTGGTTTGGCACTCGTCCTCTCCAGTAGCTGCAAGAGAAATATGTCACGAGCTTCTCTTTCTGAGGCAAAACAAACAGACGTTCAAAGCGCAGCACTGCCTCCCGGAAGCGTTCGGGATCTTCCTCGTCATCTGCGGATGTGCCCTCCTCTGCTATCAGACCCTACACAAACAACATACCACCACTAAGGTCAACACAAGAGCAAATGCTGGGACTAATATCTAAAATACCACAAAACACAAAAACAGGGGGAAAAACATTCAAAGGTATATAACCCTCTCACCCTTATCTTTCCCTGGACAAAACTGGTGATGTCTTCACCGGAGTCAAACACAGAGAGAGTTCTAATGATGTTCTGCTGAAGCCAGTCCCAGTGCTGTGAGATCTCCTCTAAAGATGCTCCTGTACACACACACACACACACACACACACACACACACACACACACACACACACACACACACACACACACACACACACACACACACACACACACACACACACACACACACACACACATTATATCAGGATCTGAATGAGCCCTCACATACACATTAACACTGTGTGTAGCATCTCTCTCACCACAGGCAATGATCCAGTACACCTGAGAGTCAGGCGTCTGGTGTAAAATGCGAAACGGGGCAACTTTGGCTGTAGAGTCAAAAACTGTGTCCAAAGTTCCAACCAGCAGGCCTAAAACAATGATGTAAAACAACAAACATAACATTATAAAAACATCTCCCTGAGCCAAAAATGTGGCTACATTTCTTAAAACCTGCAGTCTGAATTGCAACTGAATGTGGTCAATTTTTCCATTTCAAATAACTGCTGTTCTTTTGAACCTTCTATTAATCGAACAAGCCACAAAAATATTAAGCAGCTGTTTAAAACAATCATAAAAAGAAATGTTTCTTGAGTACCAAGTCAGCATAATAAGGCCCATTCATACCATGACACGCCCACAAAAGATAACTATAAAAATAATTATATTAGCATCCACACCCACGGATAATATTGTTGTATTTATTATAAGCACATGCTGCAGGTTTGTCATCTGCCGCTTTAAATACTAGTGCACATTAAAGCAGGACGGATTCTCATTGGTTGTCAATGTTTTTATCATTCATCAGCTGGAAAAAGTTTTTTGTGAAAGTGATTCCAATAATATATTTTATATTTAGAATTTATTTAAAAGCTATCTTTATATAGCTATAATGAATATACTCTATTATATAGCTATAATGAAACTATATCGTTATCATTATAGCTATAGAATGATTTCTGAATGATCATGTGACACTTAATGACTAATGAAAATTCAGCTTTGCCATCACAGGAATAAATTACATTTTAAATATATATTCACATAAAGATATATAAAATATACAGCATAATATGAGGTTTAAATAGCACTAACTTTTTGCAACAAAAATTCTGCTTTGCCATCACAGGAATAAATTACATTTTAAAATATATTAAAATAGAGATATATAAAATGTATAGAATAATATGAGTTTTGAATAGATTTACTTCTTGCAATGTCTCTACCGGGGATGTTAGCAGGGACAAATTATAATGATAGTCACTGCAAATATGTCTTCTCTGCACTGCTTATACACACTGCTTCAGAAAGAAGCTGCTGTATTATGGCTCTTAGTCATGAAGCAAAGGTTTCCATGGTGATGAACTCCAAAAGGGGGAAAAGTCACTAATAATTAGAGTAAAACCTACAATCAGCTCACCAACCATTCTGGCCATATGTTCCTCTGTACTGGAGGAGACTGTACTGGTCCATGACAGTATGACTTTTATTGTTAATTATTTGTTTGTTTGTTAATAATATGAAACAGTTTTTTTTAGCACCACTTCCAATGGCATAGCTGTGGTCCTGCTTGCATCTATCTTCTTTTATTTGTACATACTCTTGTTCAATTTGAAATGGTGGATCAATTATAAAAATAAAAAATAAAAAACTTTGAATTATTAGTAGTAATTTTAGTAAGATTAGATATATACTGATATCACTAGAGCTTCCATGTGAGTGAACATAATTTCTCAAAACTTAAAAAACTGTTCAGTTGTTTATGTGTAAAACCGTTTTTATGTTAGCAAAAAAATAAATAATGAGTGCACCTTTAAAATAAACAATGTAAACTGGCTTAAAATGCCACAAAACTTGCATATCACTGGCCTTCTTTCAGATGGACAACCTCAGTAAACAGTAAACACGCTGAATCCACCTGAAACCTAAATAACCTGACGTCACAGCATGACGCAACAACTGCTGTCAAAGATGAGATGAAGTCAGATCTACATCTACCTAAATATTCTCCGTATGAAAACCGTTTAGGTTTCAGCTTCTAAACATATAATGTCTGGAGGAATGTTGCATTTTTAAGTACCTTTACGCACACGGTCAGTTTACCGCAGTGGTGACGTCAGCAGCACTCAAAAGAGCACATCATCAGACCACTGATTGCGAAACTTACAAAAAACAAAAAATATACCTTAACCCTTGACCTGTTGCAAAATGACTTTTGGTTAAAACAAAATCAATAGTTTGGGAAACCATTTGAGGTGTATAATTTAAGGTGTAACACCGAAAAAGACGTCACACTTGGATACTTATTTAGCACAATTATTAAAGCATTACAGCCTTTCATGTTGAGAGCTTGCACGCGGACATCAGCGCGTTCGCGGTACCTGTCAATCCTCCGCTGTCCTCTCCGGATCCGCGTCTGCGCTGCAGCACGAAGTAATCGTTGGATTTCTCCGTCACCCATAATTTCAGCGCGTTTTTAAGAAGCACCTCTTCGGGTTTGAGCCACATGCTGGAATTCGTTTTCAGAAATACGCGTCCTCTTGCATGACACTCGGATCATCTCAAGCGCATACACCCATAGATTTGCGTGTTTGCTCTTGGACCGCTTTTCCCACGTCGACAGAAACTGAGCCAAAGACAGCGACACCGGCGCCAGTGGGATTGTAGTCTTCCACATCTGCCCCGCTGAGCAGAGGAGAGCGCTACCCTGAAAACTATCGACTACATTTCCCACAATCCCCGCTCAACCTCATGACTTTGTTTCAAATTATTTAAAGGGACAGCAACATTTGTTTACCAGGAGTTGTCACGATAGCGTTCTTACCTGGAACTCGTTTCTACCACGCAGAAGTGTTTCAGGACTAGGGGTGGGAATTGGAACGTATAATGATTCCGGTTTTCCCAATAACGATTCTTTAAGTACTTTTGAAAAAAATTAATAAAGGAAGAAATGCAATTCTTGCAAAAGGTGTGTTTACTTTATTTAAGAGATAAATATTGTTCAGTAATTGGCTCTAACTATATATTGAATTAAAAAAAGTCTAAAAAAATGTTATGAAACAACACAACTTGTGTGATCTTCAACCGACCGTTGTCATACGAAGTAGAACAGCCATGAATTGCATGGTTTAAAGTCTCATATAAAACCGTAGTTCTTGGTGCATTTCTTTAACGACAAAAGTCATTTTCAGCTCAGTAAGTGATTCGGATTTCTTTGATCCGCTCTGATTTATGTGAATTGTTTTGGATTCATTAAAAAGAACTGAGTTGTGAAATGAGCTTCTTAGAAAACACTGAATAATAAACACACAGTCAATTTCATAAAATATTTTATTTACAATGTTAATTTTAATGTCAGTAGGCTACTATTCATTTGAAAGAGTAAAGAAATATTTCCATCTCTTATTTAAATATTAAAATCAGGAGAACTTAATCCAGATATTAAACCAGCCCCATTAGGTCTATGCAAAGAGTAATATACACAATTTGCACACTTACATAAGTGTGTGTAAGGCACAATATTTCTGAATTTAAAAATTTTCCATCAAAACTGGAACAATATATTTTAATAAGCCACGAAAAAAAGGGGGAAAGTACAGTGTGCATAAAGTCCACTGATGTACAGCAGGTGGAGCACTCTTGTCTCTCTCTGTGTGTCTCCACAGTTGCTCTGACATTGTGACGCTATGGAAGGCCGTGAGTATCAAATCCTTACACAACCACAGTGGGAATCAAACCCTGAATTAGAAATCATAACCTGAATTAACCACAGACAATTAAAACATGACCTCCGATTAACCCCACAGAGAGAGAGAGAGAGAGAGAGAGAGAGAGAGAGAGAGAGAGAGAGAGAGAGAGAGAGAGAGAGAGAGAGAGAGAGAGAGAGAGAGAGAGAGAGAGAGAGAGAGAGAAAATGTATAGGCACTTAGTCAGAAACTAATCAGAAAAGGGCTCAGCAGTGCTTCAATAAATCCTCAAATCTCAAAACCCTTCATTTCATCTGTATGAGTGCATTGTATCAGTGTTTGTTGGTGCTGCTCAGGTCCTGACTTCACTCTGGCTGTGAACGTCACCCTCGAAGGCAAGATTATCATAATGAGGTGACGCGTCCAACTGCTCCTCTTGCACATCTGCAAACCAATCACAACAAACCACTCAGACCAAAAGACCAATAACAATAACTGACCCATCACCTTGTTTCTAGAGGCATCTTTTTCCCCAATAATTTTCTCCATTAGCGTTTAAAAAAAAAACATTAACAACCATCTCCAAATTTATTTACAACATTACAAACTTCAGCTTTAAGGAACACTGGGAATCAGCAATTACAGAGAAGCATTAAACTATTATAGATATTATTTGGACGCAAATGATTAGACATAGATTTATTTCAAAATAGTTAGTATATTATATAGTATAAAAACAGGATCCATTTTGAGGATTGCAGAATTGAACACAAAATCAAGCAACTCTGCATTATTTGTGGCACAAAATTTCACCAATAGATTAGATTTAAATCAGTACATTATTTTACTGAAAACTAATTTATTTAATATTTCAAGTGAATGTTATCATTCAAAAACATGAACTAATAATTGAAAACATTTAAATGTACAATACAGTATGCAAGCTATTGTCTCTAACATATTTTTGTATTTTCAGCAAAGCAGAATTATGATTATTTCTATACCAGTGCCATCACTGCCTTGTGCATGGATAGCAATTTCAGTAATTACGCACAAAAATATTTTCATGTAACTGTACAGATTGTCACTAACACCAATTACATAAGTACATCATGGTTATTGGTGGGTGGGTTTTCAATGGAAAACAACACAAAAAAGCTACATATAATATATATTAATGTGTGACATTCAGCACAGATACGCTGTCATTCTATATATTTGTATATGAAAGTTAATTAGTACAATCACAGTAAGCTGGAGTGCGTTTCTACATGACGCGAGTAATGTGCTTGTGTGCGTGTTTTTTCATACCGTTCTGTGTGCCTTCAGCAGGACTTAGGTGCTCGATTCCACGCATGGATGCATATCCAGAGGATGCAGTCTCGCTGTGTGTGTGTGATGCTGTCTCACTCTGCAGGTCCTCGGAGGTTGAAAAGGATCTGAAATCAGGCACTGAAATCTGTGGCTGCTCCTCTACATCCAACTACAAGAGAGAGAAGTTCAGAAAAATTTATTTCAGAAAATATCTGGCCAAATATTTTTTTAGTGCGCACTGATTGAATGTTCAAAACCTGAAAACTAGATTTTATGGCAAATTCCCTAAAATTATGGACTCCAGACTTGAAGGGCAAAAGAATAAAACTAGGCTGCCAAAGAGAGAAGAACAAACAGAACTAATCCTCCAGCTTTCCGTATATGCGAAGCATGATGACTAAGCAGCAGTCCAGTTTCAGTGAGAGCAGTCTTTTTTAATAACAAGTGACAGAGAATCCATCAACCCTCTGGTTACTGTAATCAAGGATCATGACAGGATGGTTAAGAAGAGACACACATGGTACACATCATGTGCAGTTACTTACTAACGCCACTTAACACCCCTTATACTCCAGGTATGCTGTTTTTTGTCACCTTGGGTCAGGACTGCTTAAGGACATTCTTTGGAACAAAGGTGAGCTCCCAAGGTGCAACAAACACAGTGGGAGATGCTCCGGATTTTTTGCCTTATTATAAACATTATAATAAGGAAGAAAAGACTATTGCAAATTATTCAACTTGAAGAAACAGAACACTGGACCTTTTTTTCTATCCTATCACTGTTTCTGGAAGTTAAGGATGGGCAAACATGTACTCCATCGAAAGCATCCTGTCAGGCTGTACTTCTGCCTGGAATAGGAGCAGGATCAAAGAGACTTACAGAGGATAATACAAGCAACAGAATGTAACACTGCAGGTATGCTGCCCAATCTGCCAGATATTTCACCAAGGTGAGCAGGACTAAGGCCAGAAAAAAAGCATCCCAGATATGGTATTTGCTGCAGAAAGGCAAATACCACCATAGCCTAGGGACATTAAAAGTCAATACTTATAATCTATAATTCAATAATTTATTTGAAACAATTTTAAATAATGTATCTGTATATTACTTGCATATCTGTATAAAATGTGTAAATGTATATTATTATCACAATATACACCATTCAAAAGTTAGGGGACGGCAAGATGTTTTGTTCTTTTGAACTTTCCATTTATCAAAGAATTCTGGAAAAAATGTAGTGTTTTTCCACAAAAATATTACCCAGCACAAGTATTTTCAACATTGTTGATAATGTAAAAAATAATAATAAGAAATGTT
Organism: Squalius cephalus; assembly: GCF_949319135.1. NCBI lineage: Eukaryota > Metazoa > Chordata > Actinopteri > Cypriniformes > Leuciscidae > Squalius > Squalius cephalus. The sequence continues at coordinate 37,350,005 of NC_137126.1, read as the reverse complement.
CCCGGAGCACCAAATCATGATATTAGAATGATTTCTGAAGGATCATGTGACACTGAAGACTGGAGTAATGATGCTGGAAATTCAGCTTTGCCATCATATAATAGAAAAACGTTTTAAAAATTGCAATAATATTTTACAAAATTACTGCTTTTACTTAGCCTGGAAATCCAGACCTAAATCTAAAAGATTAATGGTCTGGCGTCGACTAATGAAAATCGGCCAGCTCGAGGGGCGGCACCAAGCATGCATTTGAAAATCTCACTGCACGTAATTGGATAACACTACGACCAATCACAACAAGTTATCGCTTAGCTACCAGCGGAGCTAACTGGTAGATTAGACTCTTACCGTACGCCCTTCTTGCAAAGGAACGATTCGAGCGCCGTCTTCTGTTCCTCTTTTAGAGAAAAAGTCTAAATCTTTCATTGTAGTGGCCAAAGCCGTTTCAAACAAATGGTGTTCATCCATAGACATCTTGCAATGTTTACTAATGATCTCGCCTCTGGCCCGCCTATATCAGATAACCCGATGTGATTGGTGCAGCTCAGATAGAGGGGCATATTTAATGAGCATCATTACTCGACACCAGAGTAACTCGCTGAGCAAATTCAACTTGTGCTCTCGCGAGAACTCTGGATTACCAGGGTAGCTTTTACTGTATTTTTGCTGTAAAATGCAGCCTTTCAAAAACAGCATTTCATTGAAATGGAAATCTTGATCATTTTAATACATCTTTGCAAAAAAAAAAAAAACCCAAACAATTGAAGGGCAGCATTAATTTTGTCTAGTCATTCTAGAAGCCTTGAGAAAAAAAAGCACTGTATGGCCTCACTCGAACATGTGACAAATAAACTTTGAGCTGAGGTGTGTCACTGCTGATGCATCTCTATCCATCTTCACTCACTGCCACAATAAAAGATTTCAAAAGACCAAAGAACAATTTCTCTCCCAGGAGCACCCAACGTTAGTCAACACAAACAGCAATGTAATGCTGCTCCTGTGACTCTGCATGACTCAGAAATCAAATGCTTTAAACACATGAGCTGTCTCACATTGAACAGGAATAACACCAGAGCTTTTGAACATCTGTTCCTCTGTGCCTCCTACCACATGAGGCAGAGAAAGAATTTGGCCTTGTCGTCTTCTTTTCCTTTTTAAATAATGCTTAGTAATGTTATGTTTTTTATTTTGTAAGTTTTCATCTGCAGCTAAGTTGCTAACACTTTAGCATGATAAACAACAGGACATTTGTATTGTCATGGTAGCGCTTTAAACTGAACTGAGAGGAAATAGAGTTCTGGTTTGTTTGCATTTGTTCAGCTTTTATCTCCTTTGTTTTACTGTGTTAACAATAAGACTGTGGTCTGAAACCTGAAAAATTACGCCTTATCAGGCAGTATCTGGAAAACATCAAGGCACGTTGTTTACGCAACATCCTACCAACTGAGGTGCCTCCATCTGGTGCCTCTTTGAAAGAAGGTAGGTTGAAAGAAAAAAAATTACATTTGACAAGAGTGGTTGAAAAAAGTAAATGAATTCATAAATGTGCTTTTGAAACTTTATTTCAGCTTGTGATTCCGTGTTTTAGATAAAGATGGAGGGGAGGTGAAAAAACATTTGATATTTGCTAGCACCTCAGAGCTTTATATCGTCTAACGCTGGTCTTTTGAACATGTCAGGGGCGACAAACAGTCCTAGTGTGAAAACTCACCTCAACTCCAAGGGTTTTAAGAATGTCACACTTGCACATTGGGCAGGTTCTGTGCTCTAGCAGCCACGGCTCTATGCAAGATCTGTGGAAGAAATGACTGCAAAACACACACAAACACATTGTGCACACATTAGAACTGAAAGGAGAGGAAAAAAGTAATAAACATCTGTGATTGACGGAGATGGAATGGAATGAAAGACAGAGAGACATACTTGCATGTGAGAACTGACAGTACATCTCCTGGTTTATACAAATCAATACAAACTGCACAAGTATCAGCATCGGGGCCAGTCTCCTGTGAAACAAAGATATACACACATCATCAAAACACCATTCACACGGATGGTTCATCCAGTTCTTCGTATATCTGCAATTAATAAGTTATCCTATTGATAATAACATTACATTGATTAATTTGTCTTTTTTCATGCAAATTCTAACTGTACAATAGTTTAAAAAACATTGTTTTTATGCTATGTTTTATGCTTTATTTCGGCTTTTGACTCAATTTACAAAAGGACTTTTCACACTTGAAATAGTTAACCCTGGATCATTGGAAACTCCAGGTAAATGGAATCCTGGGTTATCTTGCATCGTTACCAACTAATCTATTCATAAGATGACGTTTCACACTGGACATTCCTGAACCTCAGGTTAACGTCCTTATTTGCATATTTGCAAATGGACAAACAAAACACCCGATATGTTTTACATAATGGCTCCAGCATTGCACATCTTTATGTTATATATTGCCAACTGTACTATGAAGTTTATCCAGAACAGACTTTTCGAACTATAATGGTAAGAATGAAATGGTGTCTTCTTCACTTCTTCTATCACGATGAAACGTCATTTCAGCGTGAAACGTCAACACTCAGTGAAACACTCAACGTGAAACGTCAACACTCAGTGTTTCAATGACTGTTCAAAGCCTGTGAATATGAGGCACGCAATTGGTTGTCTGTTGCTAAGCATTTGCTAACCCCGGGTAAAAAGCAGTGCTAACCCCACTTCTAGATTACAGGTGTGAAACATTGCTTTATCCGGGGTTAAAAACTGGGGTTAGAACGTCAATCACCCGGGGATAAGCAGTGTGAAATAGCCCTAAGTGTCCAAAAGTGCTGTAACATTTACACTCCTGTTACACATGTTGCCTAAAAATGTACCATCCACAACATGAAAAAAAAAAGGATAAACCCACAAGCACTTACATGTACGAATATAAACCAAATACAAACCTATTAAAATTTTTGAAAAGCAATAAATAAAGAAATAAATAAAGAAAACGCATAAATACAAATAGAAGTATGTATGGTGCTCAAATGTACCTGATCCCCTTGTCTCAGTGTGCGGACCTGCAGCTGGCCAATCGCCTTTTTTGCTTCAGCTTTCAGCTTTTTCTGAAAAAGAACAGACAAACAGAGCTTGAAATGCGTCTGTGAGTGTGTGTGTGTTTCAGTGTTTTTGGTCTGGTCTTACTGGTTTTTCAGGAAGTGTATGAATATCGTTAAACTGTAACGCGAGTATCAACACAGTGTTCTCAGATTTGTTTAGTCTGCTACACAAACACCTACAACAAAGGGACTTCAGATTAGGATTATTAAGTAAGTATATAAATGGAACATTACATTTAGCATAAAAAAAACCCTCAACCTTCAGCGAAAGATCTATTGTGTACTCATTTACTCGGCTGATTCATACAGAGTGGCCGCAACAAGAATGTGGACACTTGAGACAGACTTAAAGATTTATGAATGTCAATGCATTAGATAACCAAAAAAGAACCTCTAGCAAAACACACATTCACACTTTCACAACCCAGACAGAAAAAGGAAAAAGTTGGCACACCAGATTTATAAATAGAACAATTATTTACTGCATGTTCTCATCACTTTGGTGAGAACATGTAATAATATTTCTATTATGGAGCTGTGGTGTGCCAACTTTTTCTTTTGTGAGAATACCAAAATATTTTTAGTCCAACTCTAATTTCTGTAATTTTAACTGCATTATCTAGATACATATTATTAAGTTGTATATGACCTCACAAATTTAGGGAATAGTTAATAGAACAGACATGGATATTTATGAAATATAATTTAAGCCACCATTTTGGCTGACATCACTTTTGACTAGCTTAAGAGATATGTGAATATACACGTTTGAATTTATCTGGAGGAACAGAAAAAAAAAAGAATACTATTAATGTGCATGTCTTACAATAAATATAGCCTAGTCTTACATGTGAATATGGAATGAATAAATTAATAAAAATAAATGGCAAGTTGAAAATTTATAATCCTTACCCAGCAGTCAAAATTTGAATAATAATAATAATAAAAATCTATTCATAAAACACATTTTCAAATCTAAAACAGTGCAGTAGTTATTAGTCAGAGTTAGAATGCAAAAGCAAAGTTTGCTCAGGTGCTGCTTTAGAGTAATTTATTGCCACTGATATTTATTATTACCAATGATGAAACATTTGTGATTGAAAATATATAACTAATATAACAATGTTGCCTAAAGTTATACCAAAAAGTATAAATGTATTCATGCAAGACCACATGAATTTCCTATTGAGGAAATGAACATACTAATGGCCAACAAATAATAGAGACTCAATAAAAAATGAAAACAAACCATGTCAAAAGACTATCTGTCTATTCAACAGTCTCAGCAACAATTTGATGTCTGTTAACTTTTTTTAAAACAGCAATTATTTACAACTGACTGTTCTTCAGCAGCAAAAAGTAAATCTAATGGCGCTTTTTCATTACCAGTACCAGCTCAACTCGGCTCGCTATTCGCTCTGTTTTCCATTGCAGATAGTACCTCCACAATAGTACCTGGTCGTCATAGCGACGCCGAAGGAAACTGCCGTGACTTCATCTTCTACGCGACACACACCCGCTACCCACACACACAGGACAATGGAGGAAATCGAGTGTATGCTGTTTTTGGATGTTTTTGTTTTTGCTGTTTTTTATTCAGGATACTACGTCTGGCGCCTGCAATGATGACGCAGTGAATAGTGACGATTCTCTCTGACCAATCAGCACTCTGCCGTGTTTTCACGTCACATTTTAGCATCGCCTCAGCTCGCTCAGAACCTCGCCGGAGGTGGTACGAAAAAAAGTACCTGGAAGCAGGTACAGGTACAACTTTTACAGAGTGGAAAACCAAACAAAGGCGAGTTGAGTCAAGTTGAGTCGAGTCGGTACTGTGTAGTGGAAAAGCGCCATAATACTCTTGACAGTCCACCCTTTTTGAACACCTTACAAGCCTCTAAAGAAATACGGGTTTCTTGGAGCTCTTTCTGATTTGTCATTTACCTGATCTCAACACTGTGTTATTTTAAGACAAATGAGTCATAGAGTGACTATGTATCAGACATTTTTAAATTCCATGAATAAGACCCATTGTGACAGTGTGACAATTCTAAGTCAGTATGAAGAAGGAAGTCATTTTTATTGCTCACACAAACCCAAACAAAATCAATTAAAATCTGGCAATTACTCTAGAACCTACAGCCTATCACTCATTAAACTACTTTTATAAAAGGAGCTATTACAGGAATTGCATTTGTTTATGGTTGTGAGTTAAATAAATCGCAGAAGAGGCGTGTCTTATGCATGTATGAAATGTGTTTTGGCTTGGACAAGAAAATGCACAGCATACTCAGACAGAAAGAGTCTGATTTTCCAGAAGTTATAAAGCACAAACATGTATAACCAGGCCGTTGCCGAGATATGGACTGTAAAGCTCAACAGGTTAAGAATGGGATCTCTGCCTGCTAAAGTTCAACAAAGACTTTTACTTTACAATTTACTTGTATTATTTTCTTCCCGTTTTACCTCAAACTAAATAACAAACAACAGAAAAAGGTACTTTTGGAGCACAGTAATGCCTTTTGTCTTTAGTAAGTTTAAATATTCCACGGTATTCCCCTCTGCAAACAAGATTTTTAGAAAAATTCCCAGTGTAATTTCAACAGTAGCGAACTGAAAACATTCCGTCCGTCTGTGTGTGCGTGTGTGTGTATAAATCTCTGATAGGTTGTGATTTTAGTTAAACTTTATCCAAGATCAAACATTCCCTTGATACTAAAGTTAGTCCTAATGCCATTCTTGAACCAAACTCATACACATACAGTGATGACATTAAAGTTGAAAAAAGGATGATGATCTCAGAACCCAATACTGTGAAACCAGACCAACCAGTAAGAAGATAGTTACACCAGACTAATAAACAAGCAAGCATGAAGTGCACAGTGCAAAACTACGCATTTGTGATGTTCAGAACAAATGTTGACTCATAGAATCATAACCAAAGTACTGACTGTGTGATCCAGTTTTGACATCTATATTTAGTAACATTCTCAAATAGTCTTGTTTATGCAACCACTTACCAGGCAGACCAACTATCGTCTATAATATAAATGAGTAACCAAAGTCAATGGCTTTCTATTATTGTTATTGCTGTGAATAACACTTGTAATGATAATGACAGTGACAAATGGAAATATCAGAGATGGCATTTTTGATAAACAGGAAAGCATTATCACAACTGTCATGATGTTATTTAATAAACAAGCTCAATCGAGGTTCAAATTTCAATTTGCCACAGGCCACAAAAATGGTTGGAAGCAGCTCTGGTGGAAAGACTGGCTCTAAAAGCTTTGGCTTATAAAGCGTATATCAATGTCTCTGTGAGTTACTTTAACCCCACATTATATAGACCTCCTTGATTTTTCTTGTCAAACATGCCAAGAAATTCGAGGCTGACTAAACGCAGTAACTAAAGTGATATGAAACGAAAGCAAATAAAATGTAATCCAAAAACAATTTAAGCCATTTTCTCATTTCCAGTGTAGTTAGCCTATTGCATTAAAGAGTTTCATTTGGCACTTAAATAAGGTTATCACTCTTTGGTTACCAAACTGTGCAGTGTGTACAAAGCCAATAAAATTATCTTAAAGTGCAAAACTTTATTTAACTAGTTCGCCTGCCCGTTCAGCCTTAAAGGTTAATAGTAAACTAACTTGGCTTGCTATCCTTGGAGGAGGCTCAAACCTGAGGCTCGGCATGAGCTCAGAGTTAACTCAGAGTTAACCCCCCCCCCCCCCCCCCCCCCCCCCATTATGGAATTGTTCATAAGAGGAAGATAATTTACTGGAGGAGAAGGGGAGTAGGAGGGCTACCGGAAGAATTTGTCAATGAGATGACTGTGGGGTGTGCTGCTTGTATAGTATGTTTTATAATTTCTGAGTTGCTTTCTTAAATCTAGTTAACAGACTTATTTTTCCTGAGTGGTCGCTCCAAATGACACGGAGACCTTATGTAGTTAAAAATCTATTTAAAGAGATCAATGAACAATACATTTTATACAAAAAATAGATTTAAACCAGACTTTATAAAAATTTCACAGATTTTTCCTGAACGTGATTTTTATATATAAAAAAAAATGTTTATAATATGTTTATCACAAACACATGTGCACCATTTAATTTAACTTGACTTAGAATTTTTTTCTAACAAGTAATAATGTTATAGATATAAATTACTTCATACAAGTATTGTATACAGGTAACATTTGGGGTCAATCGTTTTTTTAAGTAATTAATACTTTTATTAATCAAGGACACATTCAGCTGATAAAAAGTGACAAAGATATTTAGGCTATAATGTTGCGAAAGATTCTATTTCAAATAAATGCTGTTCTTTTGAACTTTCTATTCATCAAATAATCCTGACATATAAAATGTATCACAGTTTCCACAAAAATATGAACATTGATAATAATCAGAAATGTTTCTTGAGCAGCAAATCATTAGTGACCCTGGATCACAAAACCAGTCACAAGTCGTACAGGGTAGCCTATATTTGTGGCAATAGCCAACAATACATAGTATGGGTCAAAAAAATTATCGATTTTTCTTTTATTCCAAAAATCATTAGGATATTAAATAAAGATCATGTTTCATATTTTGTAAATGTCCTACCGTAAATACATAAAACATTTATTTTTGTGAGTGAATATAGCAATATCGCAAACATATCTCGCGATTTCCTCAATGTTGCACCCTCAGATTTCAGATTTTCAGTTGTACAAATCTTAACAAATCATACATCAATGGAAAGCTTATTTATCCAGCTTTCATATGATGTATAAATCTCAATTTAAAAAAATTGACCCATGTGACTGGTTTTGTGGTCCAGGGTTACATATTGAATGATTTCTGAAGGATCATGTGACACTGAAGGCTGGATTAACGATGCTGGAAATTCAGCTTTGATCACAGGAATAAATTACAGTTTACTATATTCACATAGAAAACAGATATTTTAAACTGTAATAATATTTCACTCTACTCCTATCAAGGTACTCCGCTCTTGCTGCAGGGTCAGAATTTTTTCGCTTGGCAGTGGCATCTGGTAAAATAGATTAAAATAGTTTTAAATAAATAAATAAATAGGCAATAATAAATACACTATTAATACATGCATTATTACTAAACTGAAATTACATGCTCTAATTTTTTTGTTGTTGCATTTTTCTCATATTGTACAAAGAGTAAACATAAACGGTCTGAAATATATATAAAAAATATCCCAAATTGCATAAAAATCTATTCCAAATAATACTAAATTAAAGTACTTTTAGTATATAAACCATCAATTTAATCTAAAGCATAAAACTGCCAATCTAGGACATATAGCTATCATGGAAAACAGTCTGCAGTGGTCGGACCACATGATATTTGGTAGCACCACGTGATATTTTAAAATTCAGTAAAAATTTACAGGCACAGAATTGGCCAACTAAACAAAACAAGCTAGCTTCCCAAAAAAGGTCACTATGAAATTTATAATATTAAAAATATATATTTGTAGAAATAACTTTAATATTTATTTTTTTTGAGGTCATACCACATGACATCCAAATGTGGCAACTACATACCAACCATTACAAAGATTTAAAAAAAAAATTTCTTCCAATTTGAGAGAATTACAAACCTGCTTGCTGCTTCCATGGGTCCTTGGTAAATTGGTAAATGATGTAACTTCCTGTGTTTGAATAGTTTTCAACATAAAAGTCCCAAAATGGTAGTTCCTTGATGGTCGCACCACATGATATTTCATCATCGGACAAAGTTTGTTTGTATATTATGATGGAAAATAAATACAAATGCTTTGAATTTTTTTTTTTGGAAATCATGCTAAATAGTGCAGAAATTAAATTTGAATAAATTTAGAGTAATTTCAAAGACGTTTTCAAATCAGAAGTTATGGCCGGACGGTCGCACCACATAATGTTTTGACACTTTAAAGTTTAAATAACAAAAAAAAAAAAATAACTATAGGTTTTTGAAAAGTTAAATACATGGGAGAGGTAATACAAATATACAGTATCTTTTTATGCATTTAAACTCGTTTTTGCATGGAAAAAAATCAATCGGACAGAAAATGTAGGCGTCACGTCATTGACCCATATAGTAGCCTAGTGCAAAAAATATAAAAGGATCTCCTTCAAATTGTGTTTGTTTTACCATTTATTCTTATATTTATTCATTTCGAGGTATTAACTGTGTCTTATAAAGATGTAGGCCTACTTTAATCCAGTTTTATTTACTCCGTAAAAGTGTTTTTGGGCGAAACGTAGATTAACACAGTATATTAACAGGACTGACGTTCACTGCTCATCAAATCAGCAGCCTTCCACGCAAATCTTGTGCTGTAACGTTACCTGTTTGCGGTTCTGCTGTCTGAGGCCGGTCAGTCTCCGCGCGGAGTAAAAGATGAAGTATCCAACAGTCGCCGCGGTGACGATGAAGAAGGAGATGGAGACGAAAAACACTGAATAGTGACTCATCCAGGGACCGTGCTGCTTCCCGACCTCTATCGCTATGGAAACGGGAACGCCCTTGACTAGCAGCTGGACCAGATCCATCCCACGGTAGTTGCCAATCATGACTGCAACGATGCTCGTGCCTAGAAACACACACAAAAGAGACGATAATGAAAACACCAGCAATACGCATGCGCAAAACAAAACACAAACCGTTGCGCTTAACAACCTGACGGAAAGAGCCGAATCGTCACCAAACATGCAACATTAGAGGTGTTTACAAACACGAAAACAAATAAATTGCGTTTTTAAATTAAGGGAGAGGAAATTATGCAGCTTGACACACTTGTGTCAAAAAAGTGGTCAAAACAAGAGTTTGTTTCGAGAGAGATGTGAGCTCTGAACTCTTATGACTCCAAAAAATGTAAACATTACTTGTTCGTATGCGCATGACACACAAAAAAGCAATTACCAGGATTACTATAGTTAACGTTACTTAAAACTATTAAAACAATTCCAGATCTGGTCCTGTGGGCGTCAGTAGGTTATCACACAGTGATCACAGATCACACCTGCAGTTTGTTACTAGAAATAAACGTTAACTGATTAAATAAAACCTATATAAAAGGCAACATTTCATTTTTTATTTAGGTTGTGATGTTGTTATTTTTTGTTTTAATTATTTTAGAACACATGTACATATTTTTAAAAACACGACAAAATAACTAAACTAATTTTAACAACAACTATAATAGTATCTTCATGATTACTAAAATAACACCGCAAATAACATCTACGTAGCCTAACTTTTTATGGCATGACATAATGTCATAATAGGTCATCTAAAAAGTGAGTCATTATGCAGTGAATTTCTCCTGATGATCAGTGAGTGGGTTTGTGATAAAAAAAATATGAATAAACAGACAGATCTAAATTGCGGATCTAGTCCAGTTTATTTTATATAATCCTGGACAGGTGAGAGCAGAGCACGCGCTCTTCCGCGTTGAGGAGGTCCTACGGATCAACCGTCAAGTTTACACAACTTACACAACACAACGCCCGGGTTAGAGTACAACTGGCACCCAATAGAGACCAGAATTGATCAGAATAAATAGACAAGGGAACGCTTGTCTTCTATACACAAACTAAAACCTATACAGGACCGTCTAAAAAAAGTTCAGCAGCCCACCTGAGGTCCTAAGCCCGTTGAGTCACATACCTGGGTGGGACATTTGAATGACCCGATTTTCTGCCCCGAAGTCGTTGAAAATGATAGCAGCGGCAGCTCCGTTCATAGCTGCGACGTTAATTTTATCGCTGAAAGTGCAACCGTTTCCGCGTTGGATTAAGGCGATCCAGCCCCTGGAATCGTTCGGTCGGCTATAAACGGTGTCCTCGTCACAGCCAAAGATCGGAGTGGCTAAATACACATTCCCCACGACAGAAGCTTTGGGTGAGTCTTGCCCATAGAGTCCAATTTCCTCTTGATTCCAGGTGGTTCGGTTCGTTTCAGGATTGGTGTAGGAAATGTTCAGGTATGCAGTGCACAGGTAACTGGCCTGCGCCAAGCGCACACTCGACACCTGGAGAACCGAGGCCACCAGTAGCCACGAAAACACATCCCGACTCGCAAGAGGCCCCATATTCGGCAAACCAACCCTGCCGCTACCCTCCTTAGTACAATTCAAAGCACAAACTGGCTTTTAAAACAATTTAAAAATGCTTCCGCAAACTAACGTAATCGATAGCTCCCTATTGAGCGCCTACAGGTGTTTTGGTAACGCAACTGAATAGAAACTCTACCTCGCTGAGGTCGCTGCGCCTGAAGCCACGCCCACCTCTCTCTTAAAGCCACACACGCTGTTTTTCTTTACTCGTACTTTTGCAAAGGGACTATAATTATGTGGTTCGTTCAAGGGGTAGGGCTATTAAAAAATATTGAGAATTTGTAGCCCACCTAAGGTAAAGTACAGATACTATGTCAAAAATGTTACTCATTTAAAAAATACTTGAGTGAAAGCAAAAAAGTATCCATTTTTAATTGTACTTAAATAATTTAAAGTAAACACATTTTTATTTTTTATTTTACTTGAAACCAAGTGGAGATTTTCTAATTTTTGCAGTTTTTGATGCAAAAAAATTGTAAAGATAACTGTAAAAAAACAATTTCTTTTACATTGTTCTGGCCATGTAAGACTTTTGGACCCAATATGCAGAAGATTTTCAGCTAAAATTAGTAGCAGATGATTTTACAGTGGTTTGAGGTTTTAATACAATGATTTTTAAACTAATAATCGAGACTGAACCCTGTTTACACTTAACTGAAGTTCATCTAGTGATTGTTATTATAAAAAAACAACAACAACAACAACAACAACAACACATAGTTGAAAGTCTGTCTGAAACTGAAAGGGATAGTTCACCCCAAAAACATCCTGTCATCCTTAAGTCTTTTGAAGGCTGAATGACTTGTTATAGTAGTTATTTATTGGAGAATGTTGTGTATAGTTGTGTATAGCGAAAGTGAATGGAGACCACCTGTCAAGCTAGATTGTAAAGGTACTCTGTCCTCTATATAAAGCCTCATTTGATTTCAGAAAACTTGAAATACAGTACATTACTTATATGGAATATACTTTTATGATGCTTTTGTTGATGTTGTTTTGCTGATTCATGACTCATGCTATGATTTTGTGTGTGTGTGTGTGTGTCATTTTTGGAACTTGAAAGCCCTTGGTTTCTATTCACTTTCATGGTGGTTGGGAAAATTATGAACATTCTTCAGAACTTCTCCTTTTGTCACCCACTGAAGAAAGTCATGTTTGGAATGACAAAGGCAATGGGAAAATTATGACATAGCCTATTTATTTTTTGGTCAACTATTCTTTAAAAAAAAAAAAACACAGCTTTATCAGTATTTAAACTAACCTAAATTTCATTAGCTGTTTAAATAAAAGGAAACAAACTTATGTAAGCATGATTGATTGGCTTGATAGTTGGATCAAGAAAAATATATATTTTGTGAATGATGTGAAAAGGCCTACTTTACACTTTTAAGTGAAACTGTAATGGTAAATGTAATAGGAAAAAGTACAAGTAGTTTTAACAGAACTGAGGTAAAGTACAGATTCCCAAAATAATATAAGTGTTTTAGTGAAGTACTATTACACTTTTGGGTTTAATAATAATATATAGTTCAAGGGGTTCTTGAAGGCACTTCTTGATTTTGCTTTGTTGAAACTATAAAAACAATAAATTAACATAATATATAAGTAGTTCTGGTGTAACTATTTTTTAAAGTTTAAAAAAAAAAAGGGCCTATATAGGGGCTAGCCCTTATAGGAGAATATATGCACTAAAATTCTGTGAAATATTCTCAAGCAAATTATTATCATTATTTTTGCCTGAACAGTCTAATTTTCAGTGGTAAGCACATCTTTAGAGAAATTAGAAAAGTGTAGGTTAGGTAATAATCTGCTAATAAGCTCTTAATAATGATGATCAGCCAGACTGTCACAATATTTATCGTTTTTATAAATTGTTCCTGAAATAGAAAAGACTGAAGGTTGGAATAGAAACACATGCAGTTATCATAAACATCATTTCTAAGACATATATCATTTAACTTAAACAAACAAACATATACAAACAACATTTCATATGTGAAATTAAATGTTGAATTTCTAATTGGCTTCCATGTGATCATTTTTTTCTGCTTTGATTGGAAAGTATGTGAAGGATCTAAGGATTCTCAATTAGCAATCTGTGTTTGAGAGCAACCATATCACATACCATACCATATCAACCAATAATCATTAAGTTATTTTATGTTTTTATATTTTATATTACTTATAGCTTTCCTCTCTTTTGCTGTTTAATCGTGTGGTTTCATGGGATGTTTGTCTTTATGAGTTAGAGATAAGGGAACGTCTCCATTTCACAGGACAGTGTTGTGAGTGAAGCAGTAATATTCCATTGTTTTTGCTGTTTTATAATAACTCTTGTTGATTTTGTATATATATTTCTGACGTGGAGATTTAGTCGGCAGGATATCAGCATGATCTGATATGTAATCACCAAGAGTGTAAGCAGTAATCTCATTTACAGATTTGACCTGTTCACTCTGCAGTCGACAGCGCCCTCTCCTGCTAGATTTGGAGAAATATCGGCCACGTTGATTGCTCTTTTCCATGCTTTTGCTTTTGCATTGTAAATACAAAAAAAGCATGGCATGAGCTATATAGTTTTATACCTGTGAAAATAGGAAAATCAGCGTTGTGTCCACTGAAGGCCTGTTTTTGAAAGGCTGAGTTGCAAGCCAAAAAAGCATATTAATCAAATCAAAATATGTTAAAATGGCATTTGTCTAAATAAGGAGATATAGATACAATAATATTGCCTAGTTCCACCTGTTCACCACCTGCGGGAGCCTGCACCTCAGTTCTGAACGCAACGTTAAATGTTCACTTTTGTATCATGTTTGTTTCCCAGTAAAAGCCCCAAGCACGTTTATTGTTGTGCAAGAAATTTCACAGGCCTATCAGATTATGTTCTTGGTTGCCACTTAGGGTCGATTTCTAATGGCTCAATAGGCCTTGCTGGGTTAGTTAACTGATATGTCATTGTTAAAGCGCTTTTCACAATCTTGTTTCAAAGCAGCTATGATGTGATATGTTATAGAATATCATGTCATAAAAGGAGAATACATATTAAATAAATTGTACTAACCTAAGTTTTGAAATGCAGAATTCATAAACTTAAAATGTATTTTGGTGACATAATACAAATGCAATTCAATTACACTGTAAGAGTGTTGAACATACATTAATATTATACTGATAACAAACTGAGGTCATACTATCCTTTACTTTTATTGATTTTAAAACGCATTGCAATAGCATTTCATTGAAATGTGCTAATTAAATAATTTTTGTGTGCTTCAAATACAATAAAGTAATCTTTATAAATAATGGCACAATTAAAAAATTTGCCTTTTACTGACATTTTATAGACACCCCCCAGCATAGCTGTATCTCACATATCCAGAAAATATCAGTGAGTAAGAGACGTAGCCTATGGCTACATTGAAAGGAACTATTGTGCTGTTTCAGTGCGTGCGGATGGAATAAAACCATCCGTAAGATTTCTCGGCGGGCTTCAACTCTCAATGGTCTGCAGAACTGTCTGCTCCTGATGTAAAACGCAATGAAATGACTTTGCGGTTTGACGGTCTCGCATTACGCCGTGGGCGTACAGGTAGGGCTCAAGAACCATGAAGACTAGCGGTGGAAATCTTACGCTGCGGATTTAGGCTAAATGCGACGCATGAATTGAAATGATTTCAATACATTTTACATTACTTTTAATGCAGTTAACGTTTCTGAATTTATTTTACATTTTAACTTTTTGTGTAATTTTTGAGGACTGGCCAGGATCATTTTAATAATTCATTTAATAATTCATAATATTTTGACAGCTCAAAGGGCTGCAGTCCACATTTCCCAAAGTGCAACGGGCCATTAAAGTGCCATTAATGGGAAAAATGTATTAGTAGGCTACAGGATTATATTAGGAATACACTAAAGTAATACAACTTCTGATCAAGTAGCCTATGCTACGTGAATTTCTTTCACCATATCAAATGGACTATGTTGTTTTCTTAATTTGTCATAATTACGTAGGCTATCTTTACTTTTGTAACTACTTTCTATATGTATGTAAAGCTGCTTTGCAACCATGCAAAATTGTGAAAAGTGCTATAGGAATACATTTTAATTGAATTAAACAATAGGCTAGCTGATATTCAAAGTGTGGTAAAATTATTGAAAAGGTTATAAGGTCATTATTAGCGGCCTTGTTTACTTTAATAATACGACAATATACAAACAATCCCCACAGACAAACATTAATATGGTCTTCATTTTTATTTATTTATTTATACGTTTATTTATATAGGGACGGACAGTACAAAAAAAAAAAAAAAAAAAGAAAAGAAAAACCCCACATGATTCTAGGCGAAAAATGGAATGTATTGCACATCGAGATAGCATAAGCTATATTTGCATCTCGGGTCCCTAGAAAGGCTTTTCTAAAAAATGAAAACTACTAATCATAGAATAAAGCTAATACAACATGTAATTTATACACATACAAATACGCCTGTACCTATTTTAAGGATGCTCCCAACCCACCCAATAAGCATGAATAACTAATTAAAACAAACATTTATTAAATTTAAATATGCATGCAGTACTGGTTAATTTTAAACCACCACTTTACCTTCAATGTAAAAGACTTTATTTCACGTTTATTTTACTGCTTTAAACTCATTTGGCAACATGTTTCCAGAGTTGGGAGCCCTTTACAGAAAAGGCTCTTTGCCCTTGTGTAGTTCTATGGAAATCAATCCTACAATTCCCACCTGCTGTACTCCTAGTGATTCTACTTTTATCATCCTATCTCTTTAGCAATTTACATAGACCAGATGATGCCTTATGTGCAAACATTAAAAAAATCAATTTTATATATGACAATTTTTTTTAATTTGTAAAACTAAGCATATTATTATTATTTTTTTAAATATGGCGGTGATGCCATCGATTTGGCTTTTAATCAATTATTTTTTAGAGCCCGATTATACAACATCTCAAGTTTCAATTCAATGCAAGTTTCAGATATATAAATTAATGTATCATCAGCATAAAGCTGACATTCAACATCTGGACAAAAACATGGTAAATCATTTATAAACAAACTAAAAAGCAAGGGGCCTAAGATTGAGCCTTGAGGTAAGCCCATTTTGTTTATCATAAACAATGAATTTGTATCCTCAATTCCTCATACATTCAGTTCCTGGAGGGCTACAGCCTTGCAGATTTCAGTTCCAACCCTGCTCAAACATACAAACCTGTGGTTTTCAAATAAGCCCGAAGGACTTAATTAGCTGATTCAAGTGTTTAATTAAGGTTGAAGCAAAACTCTGCAGAGGATGTGGCCCTCCAGGAACTGAGTCTAACACCCTGATCTACAAGATCATAAGATGAGTTGCCTAATTCAAACCTTAACAAAGACTATAGTTTTTGGACTGAGTGAGCATGGACATGTCATTCATTGGGGTTATGAAGTGGGCATCCTCTTTCAAAGGTTTCGTCCAGTTAGTTTATATTATATGTATATATGGGTGGGTATATATTATACAAATGGGTATGTGCGTGTGTAGGTCATATTTAAAAAAAAATTATAAAAAAAAAGTTTCAAACATGTTATAGATGGAATTAAGAACCCCAGTGTACTTTCTTACATATTTCATCCTTCCCAATTGCATTTGTAAAGGTATACTACTACTTTACAAATGAATTTGTAGTGCACTAAGTTTGTGTGCTTGATGAAAGCATGAAATAACTACATTTACAGTGTATTTTCAGTTAGTACAGACATAAAATAAGTGAGCATATGTGACATATAAGTATTAGTATTAAGTAATAAGTATTTTTAGTATACTTATCATGAAATAAATGTATTTTAAATACAATTCAATATATTTATTTTTCACTAGGGTAGCTACACCATAGCACCATTAAATTATTTATTCTGATTGTCTAACAGACATTCTAAGGTTTTCTGTAATTGCCCAGTAGTTATAGGACAGGTGGGAAAATAAGAGGATTGAATTACAGGAGCAGCAGGTTGCAATACAATCTCAGGACTGTACAGTGCACACAGATATATTGTGGTATTTAATTAATATTGCAGTACAAACTTTGCAAATGCAACACGTGAAATGAAACGAACACTAGAGAGGCAAAATTACAGCTTGTGGGATATTCAATGAATTGGAAATGTTTTCGAATACATACTTAAACTTAAATTATGTCTTATCAATTTTTAAAATAAGCAGTAGTTACATTTTTCATGCATTAATGGCTTAAGAAATACAAGATGCGTAACCATTTTTACAAGTGTTACTGTTTGTGTGTATGATAAAGGTAATGTGTGTTTTTGGTATTTTGAAAATGAGAATTGATTGTGTCTTATCCACTGGATAATAAACAAATAAAACATTAAATGAAGTTTATGTTTAAAACAATTGGGGGACAAAAATATCTGCAAAAAGACCAAGACAAAATGCAGAAAAGCAAGAATTAATATATTATGCCATTTGCTTCTCAGGTAAATGAAAGTTGTTTTAAGAATGTTAAGATATTTTCTTGCTAGGAAACTTACAAAGATGATTTGCAATGTAGCCTGAAATATTGTTAAATGTTAGTTAAATGTTAAATCTAGTCATTACTGATTCACAGCTCAGAAGAACATTAAATTACACACATAGCATCTTTATTAACTCAATCAGACATCAGAAAACTATTATGACACATTATTTAATCAGGATTTAACAAAGGTATTCAACATATTCAGTCAAATTCAAAACTGATTTCCCTGTGGAACCCTAATGTGCTTGCAATGTGTTTTTGACCCAGATTTGATATCTACAAATCGTTCACAATGCTTTGTCAAACCAGTTTGACCAGTTTATGTCTCAAAACTAAGGGATGGGGAAATTATGCTTTTTTGTGAACCATGATGTTAAATAAAACTTGCTAGAAGTTTGGACGAACTTCTTCATTGTTTTTAGCTACGTGAGAGAAGCGAATAATTTTTACTTGGGCTGCACTGATACTGATGTCCCGCCACAGATATTCAGGAGAGAGCAGTTTATTGGGTTTGTTATAAAGGAAATACTTGTTCAAGTGAGACTCCTCGTGCCATATCGCCTCAATGGAGTTTGCAGCATCAATGTTCAGCTGTTCCCGGCAGGTTTTGGTGAGATGATGTACATCAGCCAATGAGCCACCAAATGCAGCAGCAGTGTAATAATAATCACCTTCCCCAGCTGGAATGAATGCTTGAGACTCTGGTCTACGCTCATATGTGAATTGATCTCTTGGATAATCAAAGAACCAAGGATGTATCACACCGACCAGACGCCCTAAAGACTCCACCCCCCAGCGGCCATAGAACTTTGTATCCACGTCCAGGCAGAAAATATAGTCAGCTTCACTGGCCAGTTCGTTCTTTATTAGTTTTTCTAGTATTTCCATCCTGCCCATACTTATGTCCTGCCATCTGTCCATACTCGGAACACTCCGAACTGTCAAATGATGATTTTCACCCATCTTTACTTCAGGAACTTCTCCTGGTTGATCCGTAAACAAGTAGTAATGCACTCGAAATCCAACAAAGTAATGCTCCTCCGCTGACTCCAGAAAGTCTTTGAGGAAACGTGTGTATCTGAAAAAGAGTGAGGAACAGATATTGAAAAAATAAAAATTGTATGCGTGTATGCTTTTTCAACATTATAATAATAGAGATATTTCTTCAGTATCAAATCAGCATATTAGAATGATTTCTGTTAGACCATGTGACACTGAAGACTGGAGTAATGGCTGCTGAAAAAAATCAGACATCTCAAATCTACATCTCTCTGATTCTGCCACAAAAATGCAGTATCAGATTCAGAGATATAGATTTGACTCTGTGTGTGAAGATCAAATGGCGTTATCTATGTGGCTGCATTTAGTTGTGGTTATGTGTAATCATGCAATCATGCTCCAAACAAAGTGAACAAGTTTTACAACGGTGATGCAAATTTGGTCCTGTTGTTGTAACAGGAAGCCAGCATGAGAATGTGAATATAAGGTGTAATTTGGCCCAAAGTACTTCCATTCCATAATCTAAAGACATCACAAAGTCACCCAAGAATATTAATAAATGATAGACAGAGAGAAAAATAGTTATTTTGAGAGTATGAGAAGTAACTTTATTACTTTCCCAAAGCGAAGACAGTGGTGGCTATAGTGATGTTTTGTTGTTTGAAGATAGAGTCAATCAGTATGGAGTCAAAGGTTCCCTCCCAAACAACTGGGGCTAACCATGGTGTCATAGAAACAATGTCTGTCCCACTGTGTATTAAACACACACACACACACACACACACACACACACACACACACACACACACACACACACACACACACACACACACACACGAGTGTGCACATGAGATTTTTTATGTTTAAGTTGAAGAGAGAATTAATTTATGAGTGTATGCATTGAGTACTTACCTTAATTCGTCTGTTTGTCGATTTCTGCAAACCAAAACACAATTATGCAGGAATAGACTGTATAACACAAAAGACCTTATCGCAGCACTGTAATCGAACTACAGAGGCGGGGTTTTGTGTAGTCTTTATATGTGACACAAGGCATGATAATTATCGAACATGTAAAAGATTATGGAGCATGCGTAGAACGAAACTGAGCTTCAATTGTATTATCTGTTCGTCTGACTTACACAATAATTGGACTATACGAACTGAAGCAGTTACATGTGACAATTTAATAAAACTAATTATTGTTTTATTCAGACTGAAATTTAATGTTTAATGTTCACATAAATGTATGTACAGTAGGCTACTTACCTAAACCAACTGGAAGTGTAACTCAATAAAATGAGCCTGTGAGAGAAGACATAATCAAATAAGCCAAGATCTTTTGGAAATGTGTGTAGACAATCTTTTTAGTAGAAGTATAGGTTTTAAGATTTTCCCTTGTCAATGGTCTGTGGAGGGAGGTGCTGAACCTTCAAAAATGTAGTTTGTCAACCTCAGGGGCTCAAACTAAATATTAGCCTGTATGCACAGCTCCTATATCATCTTACATCGGGAAAGAAGGAAATCTATATAAATAAAATATTTACAGAGAAATAAATTATGCTTCAGACTGGTCAGCTAATAAAACAGGACAGGCTCTTTTAAAAAGGACTTCCATTACATTGTGGTGTTGTCTTTAGATTTTGTGTTCAACAATATAACACAATTTGAGCCTTTAAAACTTTAACATTTTTGGCACATTCCATGAATATTGTACACTTTAGAGTCCATTTCTATCTACATAAAATTACACAGAATATTTCAGATGAAATTATTTATAGGCTACATACATACATGATGGAAAATGACCCATTAGCTCAACAGTAGTAGAAAAACAAATGAAATAAACACTCTGAGAACTTGCTGCTTGTCTGCTATTTTAAACCAATAAAAAAGGGTCTCATCTAATAAGCTCCATTAGTACCAATGTATTTTACTTTCAGCAAGAACCTCTTGCCTTTTAATACGTGGCTTTATAAAGCATATTTGTTTTATTTGACTTTACTGAATCATTTTTACTTAAGAGCATCCACAATCTCCCATTAAACACACCTATGAATGTATTTTCAAATGTTCCATCATTTTGTCAATTGTTCATATATTTGGTTTCCCAAATACACAAATACTTAGAACATATGAACAACACATAGGCATTAAAGTTTCATGAGGAAAGGGAGATAACCTCACTGGCTGTCTGTATGATTACTTATATCTTTGAGAATAACACTTCATGTCTTCTGAGACCTGCATTCAGTAATGAATACTTACTGGTTTTGTGTTTGTTTAGGGAGATCTGAGCTTAAACCAGTCTATAGAAAACACATTTTCCCTCAGTGATCAAATAACAACTAACTATCAAGCTGTCTTTTAAAAAGAAAAAAGGCAAAATGCTTTAAGTATTATTTATAAACATGTCAAATTGTGTTAGTCACTAATTTCACTACAAAAGTATGACAATTACATTTAGTAAATAGATTGGAAACAAGTGTGAGAATATCAGCAAAAGATTTTCAAAAATATTTTACATACCCACTCAGTGATAAGCCAACAAACATGCCAAAAAGGAAGAAATGAACACTCTGACGGAGTCGCATTATTGGCGTATCATGCAGCTGGGTCTTGTGTCTTTATTCACTTGATGGATTGAACTGGAAAATGAGAGTGAAAATATCTGCCAAGATGAGTTTGTTGTGATTTTACTGGAGAGATTTGAAAGTCAAATAAAAGCCTGGCTAAGGTGGAGCTTTACAAACACAGCTATTATAGCCTACTTCAAAACAGACATAATGCAACAGCCAATGACTGTTCCACATCCTTCAGCACATCCTGCTTTTAAGCATGTTTCTGCATTCATCATTCATGCAGTATAGAGCAAGTGTTGAAATAAAACTGTATAACCGTACAAATAGGCATCTATCACAAAGTTTAAGAACTGGTTCTGTGTACTGTTTCAAACGACTTGGGACTAAATTGGCCCATTTTTAGCATATAAAATACTTTAAGTGTAAAAGTTAACTTTGAGTACACAACAAGTTTTTCATTTGTACTGCAACTATACTTCAAGTGAACTTATAGGTATATTGATAGTTTACTAGTAAAATACTTAAAGCACATTTTTTAGTTTATGAAAGTACATTTTGAAGTACTCTCAAAAAATACTAGTTGGTAGGCTACTTGTAAGTTTTCTTTAACTGAACATAACATCATACTTATAGTTTACTATTTATATATTATTTTGCACTTTAAGTAAGCTGTATGTTCCTATTACTTTTTTATACTTGAGAAATATACTGTACTTTAAATCTTTCCATTTAAAAAAATGTTTTTTTCTAGCTTCAGGCATTCTTTTTTAATCAGCTTTTTTTATTTCAACATGTGGGTATATATTTCATTAAAACAAAACGCCTGATTTTAAGACAACGTCCGGATCGGATTCAGAACGATGATCAAACACAAATAAAGTAGATCGAGTCCATCAACACCCCCAAAGCTTCAAAGTCGCTTTCCCCTCGTGGGATCGAGATTTCATTCGGTAGGCTATATTTGGCAGTTTTGTTTAAATGCTGTTTAATGTTTGATGATCGTTATTTTATATTTGCGTAATTATTTGTTTTATTCGTAATTTGTTTTTTTATCCTGAGATTATGTACTCTTTCAGAAGATGGTTAATAGCGCCCCCTAGCGTAGAACAGTGAAAATAGATAGCCCAAGCTCTAGCTCCACCTCGCTGGATCTAATGGGCGGGGCCGTGCAGGCGCAGGTATAGTCCGTTAGAACTAACTGTACAACTTCTATCTCATTCTCACGGTAAGAAAACTGTACTTTAAAGATAAACTGAACTTTGAGATGTATATAAAATCTTAATCTTACATTTATCACTGTCTCGACATGACTATTAATGTTATTGTTATTTTCTTACCCCTTGAAATATTAATCACATTTCTCTCAGCCATTGGAACATATCTGTAGGCCTACTGACAGATTTGGAGGTGCAGCTTTTTAACTTCTTTGCTTGTAAACTTTTAACATCTGTAGTGGAGTATTAAGAAAGAATGCAGTTCACAGTTGTCACAAATAACCCACTGAAGGTGAATTGAGTAAATCAAGTGCACGTTTTTAACAAAACTATAAACAAACAAAGACTTTACTTGAACAAAACAAAAAACAATCACCGGATTTGACCGCTACTGTATTTATTATATATGGTCTAATTGTATATTGTCTATAATTAACAGGGTTCCCCTCTTCAGCTATGAGGAATTGATTGTGGGATATTCATGCTGATGGTTAGTGGTCTTATATTTGCTGTACAGCTTTGTCTGTGTCCTAAACACCGCATTTATATAGTTTTGTTTTTGTTTTTTAGAATGCACCCTATGTTATGCTCTCAAAGCCATTTGATTTTGCTACGGTGAGTTTGCATCAATTTATGGTTATTTGTAAAGCAAAAAGGACTGTGACACTATCAACAAATTTTTAAAAACAATTAAGATTTTCAATTGCTGTCTTTTACCAGTCTGATATACCTATAATCAGGAAGTGGTGGTGCAATCAGTTAATTCAGACATTACCTCTGACAAGGTATAATATTGTATAACTATACTTTTGATTAAAACCTCCTGTGCATTTCCAGTATGCAGGCAATATATAAAAAATAAAGCAATGCATGCCTAAAAACATTCTAATGTTTGTCACTTCCCACAGTCAAGTCCCACAACTAGTCACACAGGAACAAAAACCACCAAATCCAGATGACATGAGTCGGATGTCTCGGAGATCACCCCAGCACCAGAAATCTATGTATGTAGAGGGAATGTTTATGTATTGCATGATTTGTTTATTTATGTATTTACCTTTCCTGTTTCATAAAGGTGTTTATGAGCAGAACTTTATTAATTACATTATTATTGGAATTCTTATATTGCACACAGGACTCAGCGGTGATGAGAAACATTCAGCTGGCCTGTGAGTGGGTGGAGGGAAGGGAAGATTGATCTGCCAAATATCTTAAGGATGAAGGAGGATGATGCCTTGTTGGTGCCTGATGATGATGCCTTATCACAATGCGGGGCTTGTTTATAAACACCATGTTTTATGAAGGTGAAAGGAATGAAGAAGAAATTTGGGCTCCCTTCCTTTTCACTTTTGAGTTGAGGACATGGAATTTTTCTTGCAGGAAATATCGGACAGAATAAATATCAGTGTGTCTTGTTTACACAACCTAACAACCTAACTGAATCAGTGGGGTACTATAATGTAAATAGTGATTAAGTTTTGTTTTGTAAGTGAAGTATGTTCTTAAATCATATTATACCATTAAAATGTTGTAGAAAAAAAGTGTTGTGTTCTTGAAATATATTTATGATATTCATTATTTTATATCTTCTTCTTATAACATTTTATCTAGACTTAAGATTCATTTTATGTTAGATGCACATTAAGCTAATTTAGGTTAATAGAAACAAATAAATCCAACTCAACACTTAGGACAGTGGAGTATGTGACTATTAAATTACATTTCTCCCAAATGTTGTTGGAGAGGATGCCTCACTAATCTCAGAGCACATTTGTTATCTTGTTTTTCCTCTAGTGTGGGAAGTCACATGTCTGGTTTTAGACTACTGGACTGCTTGCTTGTTTCCATTTCATTAAAATAGCTTAATACATAGCTATCACATGAAGGTTGAGTCTATCCAAAATTACAGTCAATATTCCATTAAAAAAAAAAATGCAACTAGCCTGTTGGAGTATGCTTTCACATTTACATACAAAAAGGGCAGATTAGGTAACCTAGTCTTATTATTTATTTCATAAATTAATCAGATGATTTAGATTAATTCACAAATAACTCACACGTTAATACGGTGGACAAAAAATAAAGATGGGTGCACATATAGTAAGATTTCACATTGCCTATTAAGTCTAGTAATTTACATAATCATATAGCAGACACTTTTATTCAAAGCGACTTTTAAAGTGAGGAAAACAACGAAATTATTCATCCTAATAAAGATAAAATAATAGGGGTGAGCAGGGTACAAACTAGCGCGGGGTCAGTTGTAACACACTTGTTTTAAATACTTCCACACATGCTAGCATGACGAAACTCAGTGTATTTACTAGTTGCCATATCAAGACTATATTGAGAAAAAATTGCCCAAAATTCAAAGATCTTTGAAAGATATCACTGAATATTTATTTAACCATAACAAAAGTAAAAAGTAAATTTCTATCTTATGTTAATTTTTCATCTCTATTTTTTTATTTATTTAAAATTAGACAAATATCAAGCGTAGCATCAGTTCTGGCAGGTCACGTTAGTCAAGCTGGCATCAGCTGACTCTCAGCTGATCCACATCTACCTATAGGAATATGACGCCTATCACCGTATACATATATAAGCTCCTTCAGTATTATCAGCAGCTATAGCGTTTCTCAGGAGCTAATTACCCTCCTCCATCCCCAGCTCCTCCTCTCGCCCAGTCAGGATTTGGCATTCTGATTCCCCTTGAATCAAAATAAATTCTCGAATTATGTTGTACTATAAAATCTTGAATTAATGATATCTGCATACATTCATGTTGGTTCTGTTCTGTTTACCCTAAGGGGGGTTATTGCTGCTCTCCCTGATCTTATCCATGCTAGGCTGCATGGATGCGCAGGGAGTTCTTGCCCAGAGCTGAACCATACCGCCAATCCAAACTGTATGCTAATTGTCAATCGTATTTGACGATAGTGGTCCTGATAGAACTGATATTATTTTAATCTCCAATTTGTTATTTAACAGTTAAGATAATTCTTTAATACTTTGCTTGTTGTGTAGGTGGGGCATGTTGTAACTCTGCATTACAATGTGCCCCTATTAGAACTATGATATTCTATTCTATACTTTTATGAATTTTATTGAGAAACCATGAGAAGAAGGTGAATAAAGACTGATAGTCGATGTTTAGAAATGATTAATTATTATTATGTTTTGAACTAGTTGTATAGCTGTGTTTTCCGGTGTGTTGGTTGTCAAAAAAAAAAAACCCCAAAAAACATTGTAATTATTAAAAAATGCAATTATTTTAATATGAAAAACTACTTAATTGTATTTTATTGAGAAAATATTTAAGTTTGTCTTGTACATTTTTTTGGGATTAGATCAGATAGTATTTTAAGCTGTCATATGGTCATGTTACAATGTGCCCCTCACATGTTACAACGTGTTGTCACATTTCACTTCCATTCTTTCAGGGTAAATCAAGAAAAAATATACACTGTATTAATGAAACAAAGTCAAGTCACCTTCATTTATATAGCGTTTTTAACAATATGGACTGTTTCAAAGCAGCTTTACAGTGATAATAGGAAATTAAAGTAACAGAGATTGTTTTGGCTTCACAGCAGCTCTAGAATAAAGTTAATGTCCAGCTAAAGTTAGTTCTGATCAATTCACTTCCGTTGCAAAGATCATTAGTTATTAACTCAGGGGCCGCTTACACGACACCGTTCTAACAGAACACCCTTAATGTGCTCCGGCCCGCTCATTCGCACAACAACAGTGCCTGGTGGCTCGAGAACGCAAACCTTGAAATAGGTTCCAAGGCCTTGCAAGTGTAAGGCTGTAAGGACTGATTTTCCTGATAAAACAAAGCTCACCCTGCAATAAAGCCATAAAATGCACCCTGGACAGCAGATAGCAAAGACAGAGCACAGGACATAGCCCTGCCCAAACTTATCTCCTTGTCTCCTTGTTTGACTTCAACTCATCCCCCCTCTCCTTCCTCAAGACACTGAAAGTTCATTAAGAATGTCTGTATAACACATATGGTGTATCTTGTGAATATGTTGTTTTTTTCCTTTTCATGTTTGGTATCATTTTAAGTGTCTCAGTGCGATTGGTAAAATGGTCTTAATTTCATTGCAGTCATTGGTTTAATGAGAAAGATTGAGAACTTAGGATAATCCTCTTTCTCCTCTCTGGGTGATATCTCTTTATGATATCTCAAGAAACCAGGTGCTACCCCCCTGGAGTGAATGGATTGGCCAAACAACTCTAAACAATATTTGTATAACCCTTTTTGTTCTGGTCTAGGTATTTAAGGCGAGGTGACAGAGCAGTCTTTGGGGGACTCTTTACCAGGAACCCCCATACAGTGATGTTTCAGTGTTTTCCAGTTGGAAAGTTGGAGTCATCTTTGAGTAAATTATGTCATGTATTTATTATTTCTGAATTGGCTTTTAATCATTTACTTCTGTAATTGGCATGATACATTTTTACCTGACAAATAAATGTTACATCTTGATTTATTCTGAAGTTTCAGAAATCATCCATTTTAGTAGATTAAAAGTGTAGTCTGGTGTTTCCGCAAATCTTTGTCCAGGATAGATCAAACTGAAGGCACTTTGAATGGACCATGGGGCACATCTTAGGAAGACCTTCCGATTTCTGACTATTCCCTTACTTAGCATGTTGTACGCTGCAACTATTATAATAAATTACACCTATGGGTCTGCAGTGCGCGGCTGCATAGGGTAAAATAATTGCACTGCACCCTCTGACTATTTCAGGACTGGCTAGTTTGTGATTGTGAGTGCACATTCGCGATGTGACGTCTCAAAGTGACACTGGGTCCGTAATGAACGAATATTTGAAATTATGAGATGCCCAGAATAATCAAAGATCTAAATTATTTCATCATCAATATTTATGATTATTTTCTAATCAGAAACATGATCTAAATTTGATTATCATTTGAAATTGGAGTCAGATTACACATAGAACTAAAGTAATACTAAAACTAAGTTCCAATAAATGAAGTGAACTTCACTGGAGTGCTGAAAAGACATACACACATTAAACCTTCGCCAGACCGTTGGATTCCGTCGTTGGGCCAATGGATGGTCCTTGCACAAGCCTAAGAAAAAAAAAAAAAAAAAAAAAAAAAAAAAAAATATATATATATATATATATATACAGTGAGGAAAATAAGTATTTGAACACCCTGCTATTTTGCAAGTTCTCCCACTTAGAAATCATGGAGGGGTCTGAAATTGTCATCGTAGGTGCATGTCCACTGTGAGAGACATAATATAAAAAAAAATATCCAGAAATCACAATGTATGATTTTTTAACTATTTATTTGTTTGATACAGCTGCAAATAAGTATTTAAACACCTGAGAAAATCAATGTTAATATTTGGTACAGTAGCCTTTGTTTGCAATTACAGAGGTCAAACGTTTCCTGTAGTTTTTCACCAGGTTTGCACACACTGCAAGGGATTTCTACAGGGATTTTGGCCCACTCCTCCACACAGATCTTCTCTAGATCAGTCAGGTTTCTGGGCTGTCGCTGAGAAACACGGAGTTTGAGCTCCCTCCAAAGATTCTCTATTGGGTTTAGGTCTGGAGACTGGCTAGGCCACGCCATAACCTTGATATGCTTCTTACAGAGCCACTCCTTGGTTATCCTCGCTGTGTGCTTCGGGTCATTGTCATGTTGGAAGACCCAGCCTCGACCCATCTTCAATGCTCTAACTGAGGGAAGGAGGTTGTTCCCCAAAATCTCGCAATACATGGCCCCGGTCATCCTCTCCTTAATACAGTGTAGTCGCCCTGTCCCCTTTGCAGAAAAACACCCCCAAAGCACGATGCTACCACCCCCATGCTTCACAGTAGGGATGGTGTTCTTGGGATGGTACTCATCATTCTTCTTCCTCCAAACACGTTTAGTGGAATTATGACCAAAAAGTTCTATTTTGGTCTCATCTGACCACATGACTTTCTCCCATGACTCCTCTGAATCATCCAAATGGTCATTGGCAAACTTAAGACGGGCCTTGACATGTGCTGGTTTAAGCAGGGGAACCTTCCGTGCCATGCATGATTTCAAACCATGACGTCTTAGTGTATTACCAACAGTAACCTTGGAAACGGTGGTCCCAGCTCTTTTCAGGTCATTGACCAGCTCCTCCCGTGTAGTTCTGGGCTGATTTCTCACCTTTCTTAGGATCATTGAGACCCCACGAGGTGAGATCTTGCATGGAGCCCCAGCCCGGGGGAGACTGACAGTCATGTTTAGCTTCTTCTATTTTCTAATGATTGCTCCAACAGTGGACCTTTTTTCACCAAGCTGCTTGGCAATTTCCCCGTAGCCCTTTCCAGTCTTGTGGAGGTGTACAATTTTGTCTCTAGTGTCTTTGGACAGCTCTTTGGTCTTGGCCATGTTAGTAGTTGGATTCTTACTGATTGTATGGGGTGGACAGGTGTCTTTATGCACCTAACGACCTCAAACAGGTGCATCTAATTTAGGATAATAAATGGAGTGGAGGTGGACATTTTAAAGGCAGACTAACAGGTCTTTGAGGGTCAGAATTCTAGCTGATAGACAGGTGTTCAAATACTTATTTGCAGCTTTATCATACAAATAAATAGTTAAAAAATCATATCTTGTGATTTCTGGATTTTTTTTTTTAGATTATGTCTCTCACAGTGGACATGCACCTACGATGACAATTTCAGACCCCTCCATGATTTCCAAGTGGGAGAACTTGCAAAATAGCAGGGTGTTCACCTCGGGATAAACAGACTAATATTAGCGTAGACACCATTCTTCTTATGATGTAACGAGTACATCAGGATTTATGGGGAGTGTTCCTGGTTCTGGCTGACCTAATCTATGCAGCCTAACATTGAATTATAGAAGTTTATAATGCGTTATTATGTGTATAGGTCAAAGAGATGTGTTTTTAATCTAGATTTGAACTGACAGAGTGTGTCTGCTTCCCAGACAATGTTAGGAAGACTGTTCCAGAGTTTTGGTGCTAAATAGGAAAAGGATCTACCGCCAGCAGTCAATTTTGATATTCTAGGTATTATCAACTGGCTGGAATTTTGAGATCGCAATAGACGTGAAGGACTATAATACGCTCGCTCAACCATTACTACCAGTACTGTGGAGCTAAACCATTTAGTGCTTTGTAAGTAATCAGCAATATTTAAAAATTTATACGATGTTTGATAGGGAGCCAATGCAGTGTTGACAGAACAGGGCTAATATGGTCACACTTCCTGGTTCTAGTAAGAACTCTAGCTGCTGCTTTTTGGACCAGCTGTAGTTTATTTATTAAGCGTGCAGTGCAACCACCCATAAGAGCATTCCAATAATCTAACCTTGATGTCATGAACGCATTAACTAATTGTTTCGCATTTGTCATTGAGAGCATATGACATAATTTAGATCTATTTTTAAGATGGAAGAATGCGGTTTT
This sequence comes from Squalius cephalus, assembly GCF_949319135.1. Lineage (NCBI taxonomy): Eukaryota > Metazoa > Chordata > Actinopteri > Cypriniformes > Leuciscidae > Squalius > Squalius cephalus. The sequence continues at coordinate 37,319,978 of NC_137126.1, read as the reverse complement.
ACAGATACTAGAAACGTGACTTTCAAATGAAAGATTGGTATCAAAGAGCACACCCAGGTTCCTAACCGACGACAAAGACTTGACAGCAGCCATCAAGTGTTAGACAGTATTCTAGGTTATTACGTGAGGCAGTTTTTTGTCCAATAATTAGAATCACTGTTTTTTCAGAGTTAAGTAGTAGGAAATTACTAATCATCCAGTTTTTTATATCAGCTCTGCATTCCGTTAATTTTGTGAATTGGTAAGTTTCGTCAGGGCGTGAAGAAATATAGAACTGCATCAGCATAACAGTGAAAACTATTGTCATGCTTCCTAATGATATCTCCAAAGGGTAACATGTAAAGAGTGAACTAAAATGGTCCTAGTACTGAGCCTTGTGCTACTCCATACTGAACTTGTGATCGATAAGACATCTCTTCATTTACTGCTGTAAACTGATAACGGTCAGATAACTATGATTTGAACAATGCTAATGCAATTCCACTAATTAGGCAGTGGGCCAAGTCCGTCTATCTCGTTTAGTTTTTGATTTGACAGTTACCCAGCAGCTGTCTGGCTCATTTTTTTTATTTGTCTGTATGAATAATTCACAAAAAGATTACCGATTGTTTCCAACGCCAATTGTTGCACATTAAAGTATAAAAATAGATTTAATTTCGCTAGCTGATCACAAACGTTGGCCGGAGTGAGATCCAATCAACGCTCGTGTTGTTACCTTGTTGAATTGATTTGGCCAATCACGTTATTCGTTGAACCGGCGTCGCGTCAGTCTGAAGCCAAATCAACCCACCCTGGAGAGACCGTTGTGTCTCGGCAAGACAACGTCAAGGTAAGATTTGTTTTGCAATGATTATACACCCTTATATCGTAATGCTTTTCATATAAGTTGTATTTAAGACTGCAAGCTATAAAATGTTTTTTTTGATGAAAACAGTAACGTTAGCCACGAAAGAATGTTGGTAGTGGAGCAGTAAAGCTAGGTCTAACGGTATGTTGCTTAGGCTAATCCAAAATAATCATTCGGTACATACACAATGAACTAAGCAAAGAGTATTCAAATACGGGATAATTACGGGAAAAATATTTAAACGGGAAGACAGCAGGAAATAAGTCTGACTAAGGGAGAATCACGGGGTAAACGGTATGTCCAGGTTGGTTACAGCAAGCTAACGTTACCTAGGCTACAAGTAAGCTAGACTAATTATCAGCTAAAAAGAGTGCAAACCAAAACAAAGAAATGATTTCAAATCAACTTTATAGTGGTAGTCATGGAGTTATTTAAGACAATTATGGTTGATTGTCACGATTGATAGTGGTTGGGCTTCACCTACATAACAGAACAGGTATACTGTATGGTGGAAAAATATTTTAGTTAAAGATGGCTGTTTTTGAGTTATTTAACAAAAATTATTTGTGGTCAGAACTGCAGTAGTCTTGGCAAGCTCGTTTAAGATGGTTAGCATCTTAATACAAATGTCAAGATGAAAAGTGTGATTTAAAATGAGTAATGTGCGCTTTCTGTGTTTATTTATCTGAATATAATTCAGTTGTTTATCTAACTCACAGACACGGACAGGGCAACATCATATCTCTCCACACCCAAATGACAACAGAGGTGATCGTTGACAATCATCACATCAACAGCAGCATGATGGAGCAGGTCAAGATCACAGAGTTGCTTAGTATCCACATCACAGATGACCCATCTTGATCTATCGACACCACCAACAGAACCTGGCCAAGAAATTCCAAAAACCTCTGCATTTCCTCCCACAGTTGAGGAAGGCTCATCTCCCAAAAATCCATCCTCTTAATTTTCTATAGGGGAATCATAGAGAGCCTCTTCCTTCCACCCCCACCCTCCAATAACCTAAGGGCAGCTGATTGACTCTTGCACAAATACACTGGTAGTTTACACTATGATGCTGCTACATTGGTTTATTTTGAAATTTGCTATGAACATTTGACCCCACTTACACACAAATTGCACTGCCTTTTGCTGCTTGTCATGTCATCCACTTACACAATAACACTATATTAATTAGGGATGAGTCACGATTTTCGAATATTCAATTAGCTGATTTTATTATAGAATAGGATGTGCGGGATGATTGTCTTTAAAAAATCCCCATGTTTTAGTTGTGGTTATAAGTTGCAATCCTAAATTCACATAAAATGTTTATACATTTAATAAATATATTCTTAATATTTGTTGTTTTCGTTTCTATGTTTGAGCTTATTTATCTCAATATTAATAACAGTCTGGTTAATTTTGAGTCTTGAATTGTAAACTTTCAAGGGTTGGATTTTTAAATATATATTGGTTGTGTCTATTCAGAATGACTTCTGAGCAGCTACCTTTTTATTTGGGGTATGTCATGTATGCATCACTTGCCAAAATTGGGGCTGACTAGTAAGGGGTTAAACTTATATAAATTAAACGTATGTTTAAGTTTTTTAACTTATATTTAAGCGTCACACCGCTCCGCTTTATTCATATGCTCTCATTTTATTAATACAAATAATTTAGTAGCCTATCCTTGCCTTGTTTTTGAATGAATAAATCAAATTTTTTTCTCAATCTTTTCCACTGGCCAAATAGTATTTTTAATTGATTTCTATTTTTAATGGAAACAGATAGACCTTGTTGTGCATTATTTGCACGAAACCATTTTCTCAGACAATCTGCTATTATCATAAGCAATTAGTTAAAACATTAAAACACAGCATGCCAGAGGAGAAGTGTTCAAAAGCATTGCATCTACAACAAATATTTATATTTATTGAATATAAAAATGTTGTAACTTCTCAGTAATTATTTCATGTAGTTAAAGTGTTTAACACCATTAATGAGAATGGCATATTTAATCTAAATGTTTATATCAGAGGTAAAACATGTATTATTTTATTTATTTAAACCGTTATTGTGAACATGCACTGTATTTATGATTAGGACTTTACAGAGATTTACGGTTTTACTTCATCTGCCGTTAGACAAGCTATGCGTCAGTTTCACTATATGGCCCAGCTTTCTGGCCACTGACAAAGATGCCTCCGCCGTAGAATCTGTGTTCATTATTTACATTGGTTGTCAAGGAAACGGGAGGTTTTCTAACGTTATGATTAGTACTCCTGCTTCTTTGCCGGTTTAAAAAAGTAAGAGTTTGTAAGGACATTTTGCGTCAAATGTGCATACAACAAAGTTGGAAACAATGTCTATAGTACTTGTACGATTTTATTACATGACCTCAGCAAAAAAAAACGTAGACAGCTGTGAGGTAAGTATTAAATTCGTAATTTCGAGGTCCGGCCCACCGCCTAAATGGCAATATAATTTTTGAATCTATTTAAGGCGAGACACTACAGGTGAATAGGGTAAAATTTTTAACTAGCAGATATCACCATGAAACTTTCCCAGTTGATTACCTACATTAAGATGTGAAAAAAATGTATTACAAGTTTTCTGTAATTTAATGTTTAAATATGCAAATTAGGCAATTTCTAATTAAATATGCGCTATTTTGCATATATTTAAAAAAATGAAATCTGAGTATTGGATAAAGCCAGGTTAAAAATTATTTTTTCATTGTGTTCACATATTAGATGGGGAAAAAATTACAGAGGGATTTATGCATATCTACTTCTGTTATCCTGTAAATCAGAATATACTGTCACTAGCCTTAAAAAAATGATTTTCGCCATGTTTTTTGGAATAAAATGTTATATAAATCAGGCTAGAAATAATATATTTACAAATCCCTCTGTAAATGTCTTCATAATATAACTAGGTACACGACTGGAAAGTTTGATGTATATAGGTGCTACTGAAGTGGAGATTTCGGACTTGGAGTATGAGAGAAAGGTCATTTTGAGAAAACGGGCTTTAAAGATTTATCATCAGCCAATGAGATTGCGCATTCAGCCCTTTTACTTTCGCGATTGGTTGCTGATAAAAAGGAAATGACCATATTTGGATCCGACAGCATTGTACAGTGAAGAGAGAGCTTTCCAGCCGTGCCTGTGATGACAGAGAGCAGACAGAGATCGCGGATCGGCGGGATGATTTACAACGACAACTTTTGTTGAATTTACGCGAAATCTACAGACGCAAACAGACAAAGTGTAATAAAATAAAGACCTAAATGTGTATTTCGGACTTTTTTTCACGACAGTCTGAAAGAAGACATGTTATTGAAGACAAATATCCAAAAATCTCAAAATTGACCAGTAAAAAAAACAACAATGTTTTTGCCTGCCGTGTCTCGCCTTAAAAGAATGTTGTGGTCAATATTATCAAATGCAGCACTAAGATCGAGTAACACTAATTGAGAGATACAACCACGATCGGATGATAAGAGCAAATCATTTGTGACTCTAATGAGAGCTGTCTCAATACTACAGTGGTGGTGGCGCAATGGATAAGACACATGCCTTTGGTGTGAGAGACCCGGGTTCGAATCCACTGTGAGACACCAATGTGTCCCTGAGCAAGACACTTAACCCCTAGTTGCTCCAGAGGCGTGCGACCTCTGATATATATAGCAATTGTAAGTCGCTTTGGATAAAAGCGTCAGCTAAATGAATAAATGTAAATGTACTATGGTACGGTCTAAATTCTGGCTGGAATTCCTCGCAGATACCAGTTTTTTCTAAAAAGGAACATAGTTGTGAAGATACTGCCTTTTCTAGTATCTTTGACAGAAAAGGTAGATTCGAGATCGGCCTGTAAATGACTAATTCTGTAGGATCAATTTGTTTAATCATAGCCAGCTTAAAAGTTTTTGGTACGTATCCTAATGACAAAGATGAATTAATTATATTAAGAAGAGGATCTATGACCCCTGGAAGGATCTCTTTCAGTAGCTTAGTCAGTATAGGGTCTAACATACAAGTTGGCGATTTAGATGATTTAACGAGTTTAGAAAATTCTTCCTTTCCTATAGCAATGAATTAATCGAATTTTTCCTCAGGGAGACTACAATACACTGATGAAAAAAACACATAATTGTACTTGACATGTGGGAAATTAATGTGGGAAAAAATAAATACTCTGAACCGTGAGTATAGGTTAATACAAACTGGTAAAGTCAAAATGCGTAAGGTTGTCCCCCGCTCTCCCCTACATAGATACAAAGTTCAACAGTTTTTAGAAACAAATACATAGTGTGAGCAATGTTCTTATTGTTTACATAATGCCGTTTGTCACAGAAACGATACTGACCATGCTGAAAAAATCAATCATAATCATGATTCATGACAAATATTAGAGAAAAATAGGGCAATATTACCTATGTCAGCATCTTGCGCATCAAAACAAACATTTCCTTGCGTTTGAACAGTCTTTGGTGTTTTAAGCCCCCAACGGCGCCTTCCAGGCAGCGAGGGGATGGGTAGGTTTAAGGTTGAGGGTAGGGTTAGCTGCCTCTAAGGAGCCATTGGGGGCTTAAAACACCATCGAGCCGTTTGAACTTGCACTCACATTTGATGATAGCACTTCAAGCCCCGCCCACTAGATCCAGCGAGTTGGAGCTCTAGCTCCTCCCATTTAATTCAGTCAATAATGGCAGGAAAAGAGATATAATTCAGATACAAACACAAAAAATTCAGATACTAAGAATTAGGAACATATCTGTTTTCTTAAAATCAATATTTTCAAACAATGTAAGTTCATAAGACAGTAGCCTATGTAAAACTATGTGAAAAAGTATTTAATAGGCTACTCAATCAAAAGAGTATAGCACAACAACAATTCAAGTATACTTAAGTATATTTCGATTCAGTTTGAATACAAATAGGCTAAGCCAAATAGGCCTATACTTAAGTCTTTTCTGTCAGTAAGTCAAGTAGCCTATCTATCCTATACTTAAGTGCAATTTTAAGTATTTTTCCAAGGAGTACATATAAAGTATATTTATGAGAAGTACATACAAAGTGTACCCTCACGGACCACTAGTGGTCCGCGGACCACAGTTTGGGAATGGCTGGCCTATCCTATACTTAAGTGCAATTTTAAGTATTTTTCCAAGGAGTAGGCTACATATAAAGTATATTTATGAGAAGTACATACAAAGTAGACTGAAAGTTTAACTGTTTTATAAAGTCTTTCGTAAGTAAGGCCATGTTAACACCAATGAAAAACAAATTTATAAAAAAATAAAATGAAAATAAAAAAATCTCAGAGAAGGAAGATCAGCAACTGGTTAATAACATTAAACAGGTGTAGCAGATGAGAGATAGAGGCTGTTCAGTTTGAGAATAAATCCCATTAATAAATTATTAAGTTTTGAGTACGGCGGGTTTCTAGTTTTAGTCCCATTTTGTGCGCGTTTGCAGTCGATTTTGTGCTGGATTTTTTGGGGGGACCTGGCAACCCGTTCTTTGCTCGTTTTCTGTATAAAATGTAATCACTGTTTTGAATGAGATGTGAATTTCGTGATGCTAAGAGGAACAATATAAAGTTTACTGTATACCCACTGCGTTAAGCAACGATTTTGCAACCAATATCTATACTGAGCAACAGGCGTCCTTGCATATCAAAACAATCACAGCACATCGTTAAAAATATCTTTAGTCACACATTACGTTAGGTACCTTCGAAGGGCTGAGCTGAGATGCAGTTTCTCTACAACAACTGATGAACTTGCGCGACATCCTAATATTTTCGTGCTGCACATGTTTCTACAATAGTACCCACCAGCAAGCAACTTTCAGTACCTGAACCGATCAACTCTGACAAGATGATGACGTATTTTGTGGGACCGGGAACATGCAGATGAGAACTATAGCGTGACTTCAGAATAAGGCATTTTGCAGTGGTAGCCTAGTAAATGACTGCTCTTTTGTGGCTGGTAACTCTGAAACTCAAAGTGTAGTATTGACTTTTATTATCCCCATTGTAAAGAAATTTTCAGTGAGTTAATAGACATTCACTGATTCACATAAAGAATCTAGGCTACATCACAATTGTAAAAACTCCATCACCAATAAAATACACCCCAATTCATTCCTGAGAGACCTACTCTCTTTACTTTACTCTGCACAAACAAAAACAAAAACACTTTAAAAAATTTTTTTTTAACATTTTAAAAACCTGTGACAAAAGGGGGTGCCCCCCTCCCCCCACCACCTTGATTGTGGGTCTTGATTGTGGCATTACTTTGAGGTTTAGAATCCAGTATTCCTGTAATTCTTCTGTCTATTATGAATTTAATAAAGAACCCCGTCTCGTATTCTGTCCAAACGTGTCGTCTACTAGCCTAGAAATCTAGACGCACCCTAGCGGCAGCAAAATTTATTTTGCAGCCAGGGTAGTCTAGCAACTCTCCGTTGACTTTCAAGCTGTAAAAACCCAAAATGGGTCAGGCCAATCACATCATGTATAGAGTAGGTGGGGCGGGCTTAACATAATGACGACAGAGTTGCGACGGTTCCCTGCTACTTGAAAACAAAGAATGGCGGCTGCTGCTGGCGAACAGCGGTCTTTCGAATCGATTTTGGCCGTGACTCTGGAGGACTTGGAGTTAAGTTTTTCTTTGAGAAAAGAGCAAAGAACGGCACTTAAGTCTTAAAAAAGAAAGATGTGTTTGTAGTTTTGCCGGCCAGATTTAAAAGTTGAATCTATCAACTAACGTTAGCTCCGCTGTTGGGAAAACACTCTGGTTGGTTGAAGCGCTGTCCTATTGCGTGCAGAGTGAATTTGAAAGACAGCCGTTTATCCCGCCCCTCGGATTGAGCCGTGTCTATGGTGAGTTGCCAGACCTAACATCTTGATGTAGGTCTGGCTTGCCAGGCTAGTCGTCTACGTCAGGTGGCCTGTAAATGCGCAAAAGCTGTTTCCATTGCAGTTTTGCGAAATATTTCTTTTTCGAATTGCCTGAAAAACCACCTCATGCGAGCGTAAAAACCTTTTTGCGATAAATTGGAGTTTTTGTGAAATTGACGTGTTTCCATTGGGCGTATTTTCAATTTGCAATTTCAATTTGCAAATTGAATCGCGTTTCCATTTGAAGGGTAATGGAAACGCGGCTATTGTTGCCAGGCGACAAGAACAATCCTCCTTAGGCTAGACCGGTCCGAGCGCTTCAGATGCGCCCTTTGATATGGGACGCAGCTGTAGTTATAGCAACAATTTGTCAATATTGTGACAATAGACCTACATTTTGTTACTTTAATTTTCGGAACTGCATACTTCGTTAAGTATTCACGTACAAATGTGAAGTAACCTACTGAAGTACTTTTTTCCCTCACATCACAATATGATTTTACATTAAATGATGTTTTATTAACAAGGTTCGGGAGGAGCACGTTCAGATAATTAACACAAGTGGAGAGCACTCAGCAATCAAGGGTGAGAGGTGTGTATATACTCAGCAGTCTCACCTCATTCCATTGACAGTTTTGCAGCATCCCTCCACCACCCCTTCTCCACGCTTCTAGTCCTAAACACTTACATACGGGGGGAGTACTCTGGGTTCGGGCCGAACTCCGAGCTCGGAGCCCTCCCTCCGGACAGCACGCCAAATACGCATTAAACTTTACCCCTTCAAATTATATGTAAGTGTGAACTCGTGAAACTACACAAAAGTATATAGCCTAATAAAAAAAATAAAAAAGGAGGTGGTGTAGCTTTATATGTATGTAGTGGGTTTAACTGTAAATTAGTAAAAAATATGACAATCGAAATAGATAATATGATGGAATGTGTTACAGTTGAAATAATGGTTAAAAAATCGCAAACAATCCTGGTAAGCTGTATATAGGACTCCAGGGTCATGTATTGATGCATTTAACAGCAGAATTGTGGAAATGTTTGACATGTCAAAGGTAACCTTTGTTTGTGGAGACTTTAACATTGACCTATTGAATGTACGCAAATCACAAAAGCACAGAGATTTTATGGATACTATGTTTAGTTTAGGTCTTTTTCCCACTATCACAAAACCATCAAGAATCACAGCAAATAGTTCTACTTTAATCGACAATATCTTTACAAATGCAGTTGACAGCAGAATAGAAAGTGGTCTCCTTATAAACGATATAAGTGATCATCTTCCTGTCTTTAGTACACTGCAACTTTTTTTTCAGAATCAAAACACAAAGAAACAAGGAGTATATAGTTTAAAACGACTCAAAACCGCAGTATCCGTTAGAGCCTTTAAACAAGAATTAAGTATACAGACTTGGAATGAAGTCTACTCAATTAATGATCCAAATGAATCTTATAATAAATTATTGTCTATTTTTACTCATTTATTCAATAAACATTGTCCTATGATCATGCAAAAACAGTCAAAGTATGAAGCCAAACCCTGGATCACCAAAGGACTTCAAAATGCATGTAACAATAAAAATCTCCTATATAAACTCTTTTTAGAAAAGAGAACAAAGGAAGCCGAACTCAAATATAAACTATATAAAAACAAGCTAGTAAATATATTAAGAAAAACTAAAAAGGCCTATTATAATAATCTACTAGAGCAACACAGAAGTAACATTAAAGAGACTTGGAAGGTATTAAATAGTGCAATCAAAGGAAACACTAAGAAAAGCAAATATCCAAAGTACTTCACAAACCAATTGAAAACTATAACTAATCCAATCAATATTGCTAATGAATTCAATAATTATTTTGTAAATGTAGGTGCCAATTTAGCAAATAATATTGTGCAACCAGAATCAAAAGTAGGTGTGGATGTTGACATAATTAAATCAAACAAACTCAATATTTCTAAAGTCAGTAGATGAAAATGAAATAATAAATATAATAAATACATTTAAAAATAAAAAAATCAACAGATTTTAATGATATAGACATGGCACTAGTTAAGGATGTTATGACATTTGTTGTTAAACCATTAACTTATGTTTTTAACTTATCTCTCCAAACTGGTGTTTTTCCGGACGATATGAAAACAGCTAAAGTCATCCCCATCTACAAAAATGGTGACAGCCATTTATTCTCAAATTACAGACCAATTTCCCTCCTTCCACAATTTTCAAAAATATTAGAAAAACTATTTGAAACAAGATTAGACAGTTTTATTGAAAAATATAAACTATTAAACGATCATCAATATGGCTTCCAAGCAAATCGATCCACGGAAATGGCTGTAATAGAGCTGGTTGAAAAACTGACCTCTGCAATAGAAAATAAAAATTACTCAGTTGGAATTTTTATAGACTTAAAAAAAGCATTTGATACCATTGATCATAAAATATTATTAAAAAAACTTGAAATATATGGTATCAGGGGCATTGCACAAAGATGGATTAGTGACTATCTCAGAAATAGATTTCAGTTTGTGCAGTTCACCAATGACAGGTCAGAGCTTCAGAGGGTCACTTGTGGGGTTCCTCAGGGATCAGTCCTTGGACCAAAGCTATTTTTATTATATATCAATGACATTTGTAATGTGTCTACTCAATTAAATTGTGTTTTATTTGCTGATGATACAACTTTATTTTGTTCCAATCAGAATTTGGGACAGCTTCTGGACACAGTGGAAGCAGAAATGAAAACATTTAAAAAATGGTTTGATGTTAATAAACTGTCACTAAATATAGATAAAACTAAATTTATTCTATTTAGTAATAAACAAATAAATACAAAAGTCCAGATAAGAATTGATAAATTTGAACTAGAATTGGTAAATGAAATTAAATTCTTAGGTATCATCATTGACCGCAAGATCAGCTGGAAATCTCACATAACCTATATAAAGTCAAAAATTTCTAAAACACTGGCTATCCTGTCTAAAACAAAACACATTCTTGATACAAAGGCCCTCAACATATTGTACCAGTCTCTAATAGTGCCATACATGACTTACTGTGTAGAGATCTGGGGAAATACATACAAAACAATAATAAAACCAATTGTTATTCTGCAAAAACGTGCAATACGAATTATAAATAAAACAGATTATTATCACCCAACAAACAAGTTATTTATGAATTCCAACCTATTAAAATTTAATGACTTGGTGGAATTTAAAATAGCCAAAATAATGTATAAAATAATAAATAATAAATTTCCAGACTGTGTCCAGAACTTGTTTCAGATTAAATCTACTCCTTATGAGCTCAGAGGAACACTTATGTTCAGCAAACCTCAAATCAGAACCAATGTCAAACAGAGATGTCTGTCTGTTCAGGGGGTTAAACTGTGGAATAGTCTCGATGATGAATTGAAAACATGTAAATCCATTAGTAGTTTCAAGAAATTATTTAAAAAAAAAAGATCACATTATACAAAACTGAATGAATTTAGCTTCTTTTTCTTTTAGTCATTGTATGCTTGATGACTTTGGGACTTGGTGTTGTGTGTAAAATAAATGTTATGTAAAAAGGATCGGCGCAATAAGCATAAGCTTCAGCCGACACCTTTTCGGTCGATCAACTTTTTTTTCTCTCTTTTAAATATTGTTTACATTTTAACTTAATGTTTGTTTTCTATGTTTGCTTGTAAATTGTTTTTCTTTATTTTTTTCTCTTGAAGTTGACCGAAATAAACTTTAACTAACTAACTAATGTAACAACAATGTCAATGTCTTGTAATGACTCAATCCATGACCAGTTTGATTATTAATACATATTATATGGTAGAAATGTTTTAGTTCATACTGAGACATTTGATTTGCAAAGTTGTTTAGATCTCTTCTAAACATTAGAGGAGACAAATGTGAGACCACCAGAGTATTTAGTTTAGTAGAAAAATAAGAGAACAGTGTGTGATTGTCACAGGCACCAGCTCAGTCACCATTCAGGGGTTGCATCCTCCGAAGGCCACATTCGAAGGCAGATTGCGTCACAGCAGTGCTACGAAGGCTGTTCCAATTCAAACTCTGCACCCCTGGAAGGCCGATTGCGGTGCGACGAAGGTTGCCCCAGTTTGGAATTTCATTCAAATGCGACGGAAAATGCGCTCTTCGTTTCTCGGACAAATGAAGGATACAAAAATCCTACCCTTCCCCAGAATTCATAGCAATTTTATTCAAAGAAAATGGCGGGTGTTAGTAGTGTGGTGGCCGAGGAATTCATATATAGGTATTTTGTTTTAATTTATTAAAATAGCTAGCGAAACAAGGTTTAAAGGCATAAATATGGACCAAGCATTAAATCCCCTGTGGGAAACCAATCAACTGAGTTAAATGAATCAAATGCTAAATGTAATATCAACAAAATGCTTTTCTTGGTTAGTTTTTTTGTCTTGTTTCTACAAATATCAAAAAAGTCTTACATTAAGACGCATTTACAATAAGCAAAAGTTATTGTATTGTTTTGGGAAAAAAATAACACAATTAAGTGAGTTTTTGCTTAAAATAAGCAAAATAATCTGCCAAATGGGGTAAGTAAAATAATCTTGTTTTCTGTTTGATTTAAGATTATTTTGCTTAACCCATTAGCAGATTTTTAGCGCAATTTTCCACCTGACAAAATTGCGCTTGTTAACTCATGATTTCTGTTCTGTGCGTCTGTGCGCACCAATCTTGCACTTCTATCTACTCCTCAACCAGACCACATAGAGACTTCGGGTTTTCGGCATTATGTTAAGGAAGGTCTAATCTCGGGAACGCACAAAAAAAATCCAGGAAAAGATTTACTATCTCTTAGTGTTGTGATCCCATGAGGTGAGAAAATTGCGCTAAAACACTCACCGAGTTTTTATTATTTGTTTTTATTGTTTTAAGCAAGACAACAAGACAACTTAATAGGTTAAATGCTTCTTGATTTAAGGATTTTTAGATGTTTGAACTAGAAACTAAATATTACAAAATATTAAGTAAGAAAAGCATTTTTCCAGTGAATTTCAAGTAGGAGGGTATATTCAAGTAAATAAAACAGCAGCACAAATCCAGCTGAAATGTGGTAGATAAAAATACCTGAAAAACATAGCGGTGTCTGCAATACTGCATTTAATTTACCCGAAATAGCTAGCGAAACAAGTGTTAAACCCAGGGGTGTTTCTTAAAGTCCGCGTGAACCGGAAGTTGCAAACGACTTTTCTTCAGTGTTGTGACGTATTTCCCAGTGAAACGGAATATTGAACAGAGGGCAGGGTTTACTACAGCGCTCCTCCTCTCCATCTCTGCTCATAACAGACTAACGGTTTGAGGGGAGTGGTTAAGCGTTTCCCAACCCAAGCCGTCAAACCGACGTCATCAGAGAAGGAACGCCATTCCAGACCGGAAGTAACATTTCAGACTTTGATTAAAGATTACGACGGCAAACAATTTTTTTCTGTGTATTAACTTGCACGGATTAATTGTTCACCACAAGACTAGTAATATGCGCTAACAAAGTAAATAGGGTCAATTTGGATTTCAGTTGGACTTAAAAACTTAGTCAAAGTAAAAATGTTACAACTGCGCAGCTTCATTTTTCAGGTGGTCTGAGGCAAAACTTGTTGTAATACTTTTTTTTGTTTCAGGGACCAAAGAGCAGACGGCTCAATTTATTAAATTGCGGGCCGAAAATTATCATTTTATTTACAGGGGCCAAAAACTCGGCCATTGTGGCTTGTAGGTAAGGCATTAACCATTTGTAATATTTCCACTAGCTGCCTCTTGTATACAAAAATTAGCCCTCACCTTATACAAAGCCCACACCAATGAGACAACTAGATAAGGCAATAGTCTTTTGTTTTTTGTAGGTTTTTTTTTGTGTCTACAAACATTTTAAGCAAACTTGAAGATCCAGGAATATAATTTCTGGAGTATTTTGGATGCATATACTACTGTGTGATTTTCTAATGTTAAGATTGCACCCCTGTCTTAATATTTTTCGTAAGTCTTTCCTTTTTCTCCTTTTTTAGGAGAATTCTGGAGAAAATGGACCTGCTGGGGAAGGTCACTCCCTTGCAGGCCAAAACAAAATGGGATAACTTAAAGTAATGTATTGCATTACTTTGCTGAAATGTATTGTGGTGTTCTTGTTAACAACACACCATGTATTTGCACTGCCTTAGGATTGCAAGTGTCCTGGGACAGGTGAGGGGGTGAGCGAGAAATCCACTGCTGCAACTTGGCCGTGGTTTGTCCACATGGATGAGGTCTTGGGACAGAGGCCTTCCAACAACCACCCTGTCCTAATTGCCTCCATACCTGAGGACAAACCAGGGCCAAGTTCAGCAGTGGCTGACCGATGAGGAGGAGCCAGTTCCAGCTCCAGACCCAGCCCCAGCCCCAGCCTTACCCCAGCCCCACCCCACCAAACAGAAAAAGAGGCCGTGACGATGAGCTCATTGAGCTAATGAAGGAGGACATGCAATTTCAAAGGGAAATGGAAGAGAGGAGAGCACAAGAGAGCAGGCAGAGAATGGACAGACAGTTTTCTCTCCCTGAGAGAATGATTGAGAAACAATAATATAATTTACAATTGCTTATTAAAGCAATTTTTGTATGTATATATTTGTCACTTATTAGTAAATTAAACTTTGTGTAATGCAAGTTAAAAGTGATATATGGAATTTAAGTTATTTGGAAATGAAGCAAAGCAATTTTTGTACACATTGTTTATTTTTGTAATACAAGTTTACATTTGGAAATAAAACACAAGTAATTGGTCTGGAAATTGTTTACTTTTGTAATGCAAGTCATTTGTAAATGAAAATTCTTCTATACATGAGCATGTAAAATAAAAATGATTTCAAGTACTTTTTACAAATATTTACAACAACAGGAAAACAATTCAAATTAACGGTACATAAAGCAGATTGGAAAAACGAAAAAAAAAAAAAAAAAAAAACGGAAAAAAAAGAAGACAAAAAAGTATGCTTTCAGCTGAACAGGGGGACCAGGGGCCTCATGTATAAAACTTTGCGTAGATTTCATCCTTAAAGTGTGCGTACGCACATAAGGCAGAATTGGCGTACGCACAAAAGTTTTCAGATTTATAAAACCGTCCGTACGCCAGAACCTGCGCAGAATTCACTTTATAAATCCCAGTCAGAGGAAGATTGTGCGCACATGCGTCTCCTCCCCGAAATAACCATATATGGAGCTTACAACGCCTAGTTTTACTATGCATATCCTCGTCTGCATATCATTTGCATATAATTATTCATCCACGTGATAACGTTTAACGGTACAAGACACATTACATTAATAAAAATCATGTATTTGCCTATCTTTGTCTTGTTTTTGAATACATAAATCAAATAGTGTAAAATACATTTAATCTTTTCCACTGGCCGAATAGTATTTTTAATTGATTTATATTTTTAATGGAAGCAGATAGGCCTTGGGCATTATTTGCACGAAACTATTTTCTCAGACAATCTGGTATTATCATGATAAGCAATTATCTCTGTGGTTAAAACATTTAAACACAGCACGCTACAGGAAACGTGTTCAAAAACATCGCATCCACAACAAATATTTCTATTGATTGAATTTGAATATAAAAAATGTTGTAACTTCTCAGTAATGATTTCATGTTTAAGTGTTCTCCATTAATTTGAATGGCATATTTAATCTAAATGTTTATATCATAAGTAAAACATAGTTTATATCAGAAGTATTTTATTTATTTAAACTGTTATTTGCGTCAGTTTCACTAAACGGCCCAACGCGCTCGCTGGCGCGGACATTTAAGAAGGGATGGATATTTGCTTCAAGTGACAGGTTGGTGAGCGAAATTATATTTGTATTATCTTGTATTTCTTTAGATTTTCTGTCTAAAAGTGATCTTCTGCAAGACACCAGTGCAGAGCTATAATGAAATAGAGTCCAAATTTTATTAAAATCAATGAATCCATCAAACTCCATCATAATCATATCATAATGATAATTCAGGTTGATGCAATTTGATTTATTGGGTGATGTAATAGGATAATTTAGAAGTTTTTAATTTTAAATAGTTATTGCTATTTGGGCCAGTTGGTGTCGCCAAAACACATACTCTTCTAAAAGAGTGCGTACGCACGGTCAAGAGCATCCTTACGGTGCGCACTTATTTACGCCAAGTTTATTTTTTATAAATCCCGATATGTGCGTGGAAAAATGCGTACGCATATTTCTATGCCCATTTTGTGCGTACGCAACGTTTATACATCAGGCCCCAGGGGCCTCATTTATAAACGTGGCGTACGCACAAAACGGGGCTGAAAACATGCGTACGCCAGTTCCTGCGCAAAAGGTGGGATTTATAAAGAAAAACTTGACGGGAAAATTTGCGCACCTGCACGCAAACTCTGACCCATGCGTACGAACGTTTTGGAGATGGAGCACTTTGGCGACACCGATGGTGAGCTGGAGTTAAATGTATTTTTGGTCACTTTTATACAGAAAATCTAAAGAAAATTAAACATATACAGAAAGATTATACAAATACAATTTCAATCACCAAGCCTGTCACTTGAAGCAAATATCCATTCCTTCTTAAATGTCCGCGGCAGCGAGCGTGTTGAGCCGTTTAGTGAAACTGACGCAAATAACAGTTTAAATAAATAAAATACTTCTGATATAAACAGTTATATTAAATATGCCATTCAAATTAATGGAGTTAAACACTTAAACATGAAATCATTACTGAAGTTACAACATTTTTTTAAATTCAATCATTAGAAATATTTGTTGTGGATGCGATTGTTTTTGAACACTTTTCCTGTGGCGTGCTTTAATGTTTTAACCACAGAGATAATTGCTTATCATGATAATACCAGATTGTCTGAGAAAATAGTTTCGTGCAAATAATGCCCAAGGCCTATCTGTTTCCATTAAAAATATAAATCAATTAAAAATACAATTCGCAAGTGGAAAAGATTGAGAAAAACTTTCTCTGAAATGTATTTTACACTATTTGATTTATGTAGGCTATTCAAAAACAAGGCAAGGATAGACAACTACTTGATTTGTATTAATGTAATGTTTCTTGTACCGTTTATATCATTTGCATATGATTATTCATCCACGTGATAACGTTTAAGTTATCACGTGGATGAATAAAAATATGCAAATGATATGTAGATGAGGATCTGCATAGTAAAACTAGGTGTTGTAAGCTCCATATATGGTTATTTCGGGTGGAGACGCATGTACGCACAATCTTCCGCTGACTGGGATTTATAAAGTGAATTCTGCGCAGGTTAAGTCTGAATATTTTTTTGCGTACGCCATTTTTGGCTTTCGGGCGCACGTACACTTTTAGTAAGGTTCCTACGCACAGTTTTATAAATGAGGCCCCTGGATGGCTTCTACAATAGAGACCCTGGTAAGGCCTCTCTGCCGGTGGCGGTGGGACATCATCTGGGATGGTCTCCAGAGTGTTTAAGTGCACATTTCCACTGTCCACTGCGTTGTCTACCAACAGGTTTGCAGGGCTGACTCAATCAACGGCTGCCATGTCACTGAGATATTTTCAGAAAGAGGGGAGAGTAAAAGAAATAAACTCATCCTCAAATCAAACCATAAAACATTTCAACATGCAACAACATTCAACTTTTTTTCTTATGCATTGCAACTTTACAGTTCTCTTACTTGCCTGTTACAAATAGTCGTGGTCAGTTGGTACTTCCTCCAGGGCAGACACCTCTGCAGACAGCTGGTCACGCCACGGAGCATCACTGACTGTCTCCAAACCATGGTCCCCCTCATCCTCTGCCACATCCTCCTCATGCTCATCCTCTGGGGCCATGATGTCACCAACCCAAAGGCAGATGTTATGGAGGATGGCACAGGCTGTAATGACCTGAAATGAAGGAATAAAAAAAGGAATAACTCCATGGAATGAAGGAATATATATATATATATATATATATATATATATATATATATATATATATATATATATATATATTTTTTTTTTTTTTTAACAGACTGGGTTTATTATTTTGCAGTATTTTTAAAATGTATTTTTAATTAACTTACGTGAGGTACAAAGGTGTGGTGCACCTTCAGCGCTAGCAGGAAGATGGCTCTGAACCTGATCTTCATTATCCCAAAGCGCTGGGCTCCCACACCTTGTACTGGCCTCTTGTAGGGAGTGATGAGGGGGAGTGGGTGTTGGAGGCATGGGTACCCTCCGTCTGCCAGGATAAAGTGCCCTGGAGGAGGGTACATTGACCTCCTGTACAGTGGGCTGTACCGGAGCACTCGTGCGTCATGCATTGACCCGGGCCAGCCCACGTAGGTGTCAATGAAGCGGCCCTGATGGTCACAAACAGCCTGCAGGATTATGGATGGGAACGGTTTCCTGTTCCTGTAGCATTGATCATCAGGGCCGCTTGGAGGCTTGATGCGGTCATGGCAGCCGTCGATTGCTCCTGCAGCTTTCAAGAAAGCCCTGTGTCTTGCCAGCCCTGCAAACCCATGGCAAACTGCTCATTCGGGAGGTGAATGACTTGGTGGCAAATGGCCACCACCTCCTCAGCAACCCAGTGGACAATGCGGTGGACAGTGGAACGAGTTATATCAAATGCTCTGGAGACCACTCTGTATGATGTACCACACGCCAGCCAGAAAAGAAATACCAGGGTCTCTATTGTGGAACCCCATCCGTGTTGCCGTTCACTTCTCAACAGATCCAGCAGCACTCTCAGGGCCTCCCTGCTCAACCGAAAAATCAGGCCGTGTGTCAAAGTCACTGAAAAACCTGTCCAGCACTGCGTCCAGGTTTATCCTGCAGTACAGGGGTCTGGTCTGAATTAGGGAAAGAAGGAAAAGAGAAATTGTGTACAGCTATGACAAAGTAATTGGTAGAAGAAATATTAAGACACTTTAGTAAATTACTTTTAGTAACTACTAATACCATACCACACTGGGGAAAAACTACTAGTCATATTTAAAATCTTAGTAAATGTGTTATTTTGCATACTCAAATGTATCAAGAGTAAAAGTAAAGGTATGTATTCTGCAGAAGATTTTTTATATGATGGTTTTGCATCAATATTACTGCCATGTTGCATTTTACTTCTGAATATGTTGAACTGTTAAATTTAAAGTACTTTATATACTGTTGGGTAGTTTAATTTACAACAATACATCATATTGTAAAAGACCATGTTTTTTTGTAGTATTGCTGTCCTGTGAGAAAAAAAAAAAAAAAGTACTTCGGTACTTTACATTTGTACGTGAATACTTAACGAATGTAGTTCCTTACAGTCCACCATAACAAATTGTTGCTAACTAACAGGTCTTGTTGCCTAGCAACTGTGACAGCTGCCAATGATTAGTTGCAGTAAGGTTTGTCCTGGAGATTCTTTTATTTTTATTGTTTTTTTATTTTTATGCTTCAACTGTGTAAAAAAAAAAAAAAAAAAAAAACCCGGCTTAAAACCCTGTCAAAATATGTTCACCATGGTCAAGAGAATAAAATATATAAAATTGAATCTTGGTAAGGTTTAGGTCAACATTCAAACCTCTTTGTGTATTTTGTATGTTTTGTGTATCCTTCGAAGTCTGCGGCCTTCGACTGTGAATGTGTATGGCAATTCACCTTTCATCAGTCATCGTCTGTTCAACAAATGCAGCCTTTTTCACATAAATTTTGCCTCAGTCCTAATCCTACGAGTTCATAGGCAAGGCTCATGTAGGCATACATAATCAAAATAAAAGAAAATTATTGTGGAATGGTGAAGTGCTTGTTAATTAAGTAGGCTAGGGCCTAGTGAAAGTGCTTGTGAACTGGGGAGCTGACATGTTATTTTGTGGGTAATTTAAGAAATTAAAGATTTTTATTAAGGAACAAGACTTGTTCAACAGTGTGAGGGCTAAGTCTATTTCTTTTTTTATTTACTGAAGGGCACGACACTCAAAACCTGCTCAAGGGGTTCGTGCAATTTTTGAATCTGAATAAGAAGCAGTCACTTGACTGTGTAACAAAGCTTCAGACGTCACAGATCATGTGATTATGGCAAAACGAATCAAGCTCTGATACACTGCTTCTTTCACTTTCACCAGCCGTTTCTCCGCCATTTCCTCAGGTGTTAATGTGCGTGATTGAATTTAAGTTTATTTATTTATAAACAGTTATAAGTGATGTATGTTTGTTACATTGTTTTATTAAAATATTCAGCTAGTGCAACCGAACTTTACATTGTGTACAACATCATAATATGAGAGTTATATACAGTGATTCACGTGTATATGGTCGCAGCTGTCAATTCTATGTGACGTTGGTTTATGTATAAATAACGTGTCAGTAGTGAGTTGCTGTTTATGTTTGTGTAACTCAAAGTTATTAGACATACACTGATGTATCTTTTATTCTGTTTATTCCAGAAAGACCACATTCAATACCTTATACATATAATAGAAAACTCAGTACAGCTGGATGATGCCAACATTCAAATCTATAAAGAGTTTAACAGTTCCCTAGCTCCTCCTGTCACGCTTCTTACCGGAGCCCCGTAGCGGATGACCATTCACCTACCTATATTTAACCCTACAGTCCCCAACAAGCACTCTTTAATGTGGCGCGAGAGATCACTGTAGCAGTTCAAGCGAGGTGAAGTGCTAGTGAAAGTGATCATCCCTTCCACTTTACTACTGTTGTGGAAAAATTCAGTATTTCTTATATGCATTTGTTTTAAACCATTGTTAATCTTATTGAATTATGTATTTCTGTGAGTATCTTAGCAGCTGACGGAGGACAGGAAGGAACAGACGCAATAACGGATGGGCCAGGGAGATTGTAAGACCTGGGCTCGAGAAATGGTTCAGTCAGTAGAATACAGGGGTCGTTCAGTATTAAAGTGAAGCCCCATGCCCTCTCAGGAGGGGAACAGGAGATTATTTAAGTCATAAATGGAAGCCTTTTGGCTTCTCGGGGACAAAGAACAATTTGACCTGCCCAGGGGGGTAGAAGCCAGTCCAAACCGGTTAAGATATGAGGATATCAGTAAGGAAAGTTACAGAAACTGGGGAGGAGGAGTATAGTGTCAGAGAAGACACTATAAAATGTCTGTTTTTGTTGAGTCTGTTAGGTTCTGTTTTCCTGATACCGGGTAGCTGCGGTAACTGTGAATAGAATTCTCTCAGAGAATAAACTTTTTCTCTTTATTACAATTTGCCTCTGAAAGTTTTCTTATGCCTTTTGATGCTGTTTGATTAACCTCTGAAAATTGCCTTTACACTACCTTACAGAACGAAATAAACATGAATGAACATCAGAAAATATGTTGAAAACCGCAGAAAGACCTCAATAAAACGTCTTGTAAACAATGTTACGTAACAAAAAAAGACATTCATTGACCATTATCTTGAAAGTAAGCAAGAGCGCACCCACCACCAAGTGCACAGGGGTGAGGATTACAGTTACAATAGTTACAATTTATATCAGTTCAAAAAGATTTAGGCAGATTTTGTTCCTGGTGCTTCATACCAACGTTATGCTCATAATTGTCTGTGCATGTCTGTGATTTTGGTGGCAGATGTCAACTTCCCTCATGTCACTATTGCTTGTGGAAAGACTTGAGATTCTCAATGTCTTTCGGTAGGACTTTGAGAACACAGCATGTCAGCTGCTACACGTTTGGGCGAACTTCTTCATTGTTTTTAGCTACATGAGAGAAGCGAATTATTTTCACTTGGCCCACACCAGCATTGATGTCTCGCCACAGATATTCAGGAGAGAGCAGTTTACTGGGTTTGTTATAAAGGAAATACTTGTTCAAGTGAGACTCCTCGTGCCATATCGCCTCAATGGAGTTTGCAGCATCAGTGTTCAGCTGTTCCCGGCAGGTTTTGGTGAGATGATGTACATCAGCCAATGAGCCACCAAATGCAGCAGCAGTGTAATAATAATCACCTTCCCCAGCTGGAATGAATGCTTGAGACTCTGGTCTACGCTCATATGTGAATTGATCTCTTGGATAATCAAAGAACCAAGGATGTAACACACTGACCAGACGCCCTAAAGACTCCACCCCCCAGCGGCCATAGAACTTTGCATCCACGTCCAGGCAGAAAATATAGTCAGCTTCACTGGCCAGTTCGTTCTTTATTAGTTTTTCTAGTATTTCCATCCTGCCCATACTTATGTCCTGCCATCTGTCCATACTCGGAACACTCCGAACTGTCAAATGATGATTTTCACCCATCTTTACTTCAGGAACTTCTCCTGGTCGATCCGTAAACAAATAGTAATGCACTCGAAATCCAACAAAGTAATGCTCCTCCGCTGACTCCAGAAAGTCTTTGAGGAAACGTGTGTATCTAACAAACAGACACAGCAAGATATATCACGGTTAGCTTATCACTTTATACTTTACTCATTTCTATTTTCAAAAACAAAGAAAGAAATACAGAGGAGTGGATAGGAATGAGATATATTGAAACAGGAGAGGAATCATGAGGAGCTTACTTTCCCAAAGCGAAGACAGTGGTCGCTATGGAGAGATTATGTTGTTTGTAGATATAATCAATCAGTGTTGGGTCAAAGGTTCCTTCCCAAATGATTGGGGCTAACCATGGTGTCACGGAGACAACATCTGTCCGACTGTATTAAAAACACAAAACATACACAGCACTGTTTATGGCAAGCAGTTTTAACATTTAATCTGTCATTCAGATATCAACTATTCAGTTCTGACTAGTATGTATTGTACGTATTTATTAGATATTAGTAGTTATTCATTAGGTACTAGTACTTGTTCAATAGATTCTAGTACTTACTCATTAGATACTAGTACCTATTAAATAGTTACTAGTACTTATTCATTAGCTACTAGTACTTATTCATTAGATACTAGCACCTATTAAATAGATACTAGTTCCTATTAAATAGATACTAGTACTTAATAATTAGCTACTAGTACTTATTCAATAGATACTAGTACCAATATGACAAGCCTTTTTACCTTAAGGGCCCTATTGTAACGATCTGAAACGCAAGTATCAAACGCGAAACGCAAGTAACTTTGTGGGCGGATCTCAGGTGCTGTTGCTATTATACCGGCGGGATAAATGACTCTTTTGCCCGGTGCAAATCTAAGATGGGTTGGTCTGAAGTAGCTACATTACTCATTGGTGTGGTTTGGACGTAACATGCAATAAACCAATCAGGGCGTCATCTCACATTCTCTTTAAAAGCAGGCGCGTTTGTTCCACGGCAGATTGCTATTGTAATGGCGGAATGTCTTGCCACTATTGGTCAAACAGGTTTGATCCGTCAATACTACAATTAGCCTGAATAATTTGGATAAATGTGTAAGCTAGATTTATGCCTATTTTTTCACATCTTCATGGACACCACAATGATTTGCCTCGTGTGGTAATATTTTTCCTTGTAATTATATATGGTTTGCAAAAATGGGAACTGCTGCGTCTGTGTAGATGAGAGAAGCAAAGTGTATGCACATTGTGCACACTCTGCATTATGGCCAAGCATGCGCCCTTAAAATAGCATCTGAATAACGCGCCACTGACTAGGTTTTTCCTGGTCTGTGGCGGAATTGTTTTCTGAAACTGCAAAATAGCATCAGGGAACATTTGTGCCGGAACACGTCTCCTCTTTTCGCTGAATCACCCCCGGGAGCGCAAGTTCATTCCCTAATTTACTGACGTGCATCTGTGGAGGGAAAAGTCCGCTGTGCGTCGGGTGCAAAATAGGAATGATACATACGCAGTGTACAAAGTCAATTGCGCTGGGTGCAAGATAGGGCCCTTAATCCTTAACCTACTAGTATCTATTTTCATTCTACTAGTACTTATTTTTTAGAAACTAGTATCTATTTCATTAAGTACTAGTGCTTATTATTTAGGTACTAGTGCCTATTCTTTAGATACTAGTACCTTTTTTAAAAGATAGTTATTCATTAGATACTAGTTCTTATTTTTTTAGAGACTGGTACTCATTCATTAGATACTAATACCTATTCAAAATGACACTAGTCCTTATTAATTAGATTCTAGTGCCTATTAAATTGGTACTAGTACTTATTGATTAGATACTAGTACTTATTCATTAGTTACTAGTCCTTATTATTAGATATTAGTACTTAATCATTAGATACTTGTACATATTAAATAGATACTAGCACTTATTCATTAGATACTAGTACCTATTAAATATACTAGTTCCTATTAAATAGATACTAGTACTTATTAATTAGCTACTAGTACTTATTCAATAGATACTAGTACCTATTTATTAGATACTAGAATTTATTCCAAATGTTACTAGTAAGATTTTTTATTTTACTAGTAAGATTTTTAATTGAACTCTACAGTGGTCATTCTGACTAGTCATAACATAAGACGAGTAAAAAAACAGTTGTGACTAGTAAGATAAGAAATGTTAGTTAAAATTAAAAAAGATACTAGTTCTAATAAATAAGTACTAGTACCTAACAAATAACTACTAGTATCTATTAAATAGGTGCTAGTATCGAATGAAAAGTAATTGGATACAATAAATAAGTAATGAATGCTTATTAGTAATATTTAAAAAGTCAATATTGGAATAATTACTAGTCAAAAAGTATTAGATGATATCAAAACAGAATATCTACTAGTACCTATTAATTTGCAGATATCTTCAACCTCATAAGGAACTAGTAAGAGCATATTAAGAAATATCTTCTTTTAACAGATCATTACATAAACATGAGTATACTCTCCACCATCCAATCAGAGTTCGTATGGTAATGCAGGCTAAACTAAGGCTATAGAAGATTGATTTTTGTAAGTAACTGGGTTTGTTGGTTTATCTAGCTAATTGGTTAGCTTGAACACAAGAAAAGATATATGTTCAATATGACATTTATTGTTTTGAATGTACAGTAGGCTATAATAAAGACTTAACTGCCAATAATACAATCCAAACAACAGTTAAGTAGATCCAAAAACCAGTTCATACCCACCAGCCAAACAACCACAATACCCTGAGATTGGGATTTTTGGAGAGCATTCATAATTCCTTACAATCAAAAATTTGGAATATTAATCTGTGTCTGAGAATGAGAGTCATGTCAAAACAAGAGTATATATGCACTATATTACATATGCCTATTCATTATATTTATTTTACTTTAATACCATTAAAAAGGTAGGATTATTATTATATTGTTATTATAAAAAACGGCCTTCTGCAATTCAGTCCGTTTCCTGTGTCATCTCTCTTTGATATGTTGTTGATTCATTAATATTCAACATATTATTTGCACACTGATTATTTAAATAGTACTAGTATGTATTAAGGTTAGGATATCTTAGGATATCACTAGTTCTATTTTTTATTAGGTATAATTAAATACTAGTTACTATTGGAATAAGTAGTATCTAATAAATAAGAACTAGTTGTTTTGCCAATTGTATTGTTGAATTTGTTTATTTGAATAGTTTGGATTGAGTAAATATATATGTTATGTTTATTGATGAATTATATGAGTTTGATTTCCCTTATTGTATTGTTTGTAGTGACTTGTAGAGACCATCTTGTACATCCAATTCATCCTGTCCATCTGTTAACACCTGTCCATTTACAACGTGTGAATCTGCTCCATGTGAATCCATGAACTTCATGCCTTGTGAATTACCCAAGACTTAATCATCCTGAACTTAAAATAAAAGAGAGCAAAGGACTGGTATTTGTCCCGTGTTTTAATCAGACACGCCATCAAGTTTCTACAACTCAGATGAACTTTGGATATATTTAACATCTGATATTCAACACTAGTATAATGAATAAGTACTAGTATCTTTAAAAAGGTACAAGTACCTAAAGAATAAACACTAGTTTCTAACGAATAGGCACTAGTACCTAAAAAATAAGCACTAGAAGCTAATGAATAATTACTAGTACTTAATGGAATAGATATTCATCTTTGTCATTAGCATACGTACCAAAAACTTTTAAGCTGGCTATGATTAAACCGCTTGTTAAAAAAACACACAACTTGATCGTACAGAATTAGTCAATTACAGGCCAATGTCGAATCTACCTTTTCTGTCAAAGATACTAGAAAAGGCAGTATCTTCACAACTATGTTCCTTTTTAGAAAGAAATTATATCTGCAAGGATTTTCAATCAGGATTTAGACCGTACCATAGTACTGAGACAGCTCTCATTAGAGTCACAAATGATTTGCTCTTATCATCCAATCGTGGTTGTATCTCTCTATTAGTGTTATTCGATCTTAGTGCTGCATTTGACACTATCGACCACAACATTCTTTTAAATAGACTCGAAAATTATGATGGCATTAGTGGAATTGCATTAGCATGGTTTAAATCATAGTTATCTGACTGTTATCAGTTTGTAGCAGTAAATGAAGATATGTCTTATCGATCAAAAGTTCAGTATGGTGTACCACAAGGCTCAGTACTAGGACCGTTGCTGTTGTACATGCTACCCTTGGGAGATATCATTAGGAAGCATGGCATTAGTTTTCACTGTTATGATACGCAGCTCTATATTTCTTCACACCCTGACGAAACTTACCAATCCACAAAATTAACGGAATGCATAGCTGATATAAAAAAAACTGTATGATTAGCAACTTCCTACTACTTAATTCTGAAAAAACAGTGATTCTAATTGAACAAAAAACTTCCTCACGTAATAATCTAGAATACTGTCTAACACTTGATGGCTGCTCTGTCAAGTCTTCGTCATCAGTTAGGAACCTGGGTGTGCTCTTTGATACCAATCTTTCATTTGAAAGTCACGTGTCTAGCATCTGTAAAACCGCATTTTTTCATCTTGAAAATATATCTAAATTACATCATATGCTCTCAATGAAAAATGCAGAACAATTAGTTAATGCGTTCATGACATCAAGGCTAGATTATTGTAATGCTCTTATGGGTGGTTGTCCTGCACGCTTAATAAACAAACTACAGCTGGTCCAAATGCAGCAGCTTTTCTTACTAGAACCAGGAAGTATGACCAAATTAGCCCTGTTCTGTCAACACTGCATTGGCTCCCTATTAAACATTGTATACATTTTTAAATATTGCTGATCACTTACAAAGCACTAAATGGTTTAGCTCCCCAGTATTTGAGCGAGCTCTTAACGCATTATAGTCCTTCACGTCTATTGCGATCTCAAAATTCCGGCCAGTTGATAATACCTAGAATATCAAAATCGTCTGCTGGCGGTAGATCCTTTTCCTATTTAGCACCAAAACGTTGGACCTAACATTGTCCGGGAAGCAGACACACTCTGTCATATCCATAGCCATATCCAGATCCGATGAAGGACCTGCGCCTAGACACGATGACAACGCAGTCCTGAGGTGTCAAATAGTCCCTCCCTGTTTACTGAAGTCAGCTGGATCCCGGCCGTATCCAGATCCGATGGTGGACCTGCATCTGGACCAATCCATGACGCATCCCTGAAGTGCCAGCCTCATCAGCCCTGTGAAGGCCTCATCGACACGACCAATCAGACTTCTGACCTGCAATGCTGCCTGGATCATAATTCTACACTGTCTCCCTGGCCAGAGGAGAACTGGCCCCCGGCTGAGCCTGGGTTCTCCCAAGGTTTTTTTCTCCATTCTGTCACCTGATGGAGTTTCGGTTCCTTGCCACTGTTGCCTTGGCTTTTGGCTTGCTTAGTTGGAGACATTTAATATTCAACAATATTATCGATCTGGCTTACTTAGGGTGGACGATGATGCAATTTTCTTCTAGAAACAAACTTTGTTGTATTATTTTCATGTTATCACTGTGAAGCTGCTTTGATGCAATCTGTATTGTAAAAAGCGCTATATAAATAAAGGT
Source organism: Squalius cephalus (assembly GCF_949319135.1). Taxonomy (NCBI): domain Eukaryota; kingdom Metazoa; phylum Chordata; class Actinopteri; order Cypriniformes; family Leuciscidae; genus Squalius; species Squalius cephalus. The sequence continues at coordinate 37,292,312 of NC_137126.1, read as the reverse complement.
GACTTGACTTGACTTAATGGAATAGATACTAGTATCTAAAAAATAAGTACTAGTAGCATGAAAATAGATACTAGTAGGTTTTAAGGATTAAGTGTTAAAATGGCTTGCCATACATTGTTATCATTCCATTAATGGGTGGAAATGGGCAAAAACAAGTTAATACTAAAAATATAATACTCACCCTACCAAGGTGCTGGGTTGGTTGTACAGGAACCTGTAACACAAATGACATTTCATGTGGTCATCTGATCAGAACCATAAAAACAGCCATGAACCAAGAATGTTTCTGAGCTGAGCAGTAGTCAGTAACTACGGATCAAATTCACATTTATCAGCTCATTGGATCAGAGTCTTTATACTTGAACAAGATTTGACTTTTTTTTTACTCCAAGGTGAGATAAACATCAAAGATGCTTTGCTACAAGCAGGAATTGCAAGAGCTACTTGTATATGGTGTCTTTGTGTTGGTATTCCACGGTGAGAAGGTGGGCGGAGCATCCACATTGTTGAGGACCCCTCTGCATCGTCAGCAGGTGTCTCGGGTTTACTAGCGTATCACCCCTTAACCTGTACGCTTCACCTGAGTGGGGCAGCAAAGAGCATTTAGCCTTTGCCTGCAGAGGGGTTCCAACTGTTGGATCTCTTCAGCCACAACCATCTTGAGCTAGTCTCGGCTGCCAAAGCTATCTCCCTGGCGGCTTTCTTCAGAAGTTTTGGATCCAGGCCAACCTTCTGTAGGAAATAGCGCAAAGATGTTGCTGGGAAACCACGACAGCCGACTTCGATGGGAAACATGGTTGCGTGCCATCCTTTGGTAAGAGCCTCATCGATCAAGTCCTGGTACTTAGCCTTCTTCATTTGATGCGATAGCTAGCCTGTCCTCCCATGGCAACGTACGTTCAAATACTAAGATGGTCTTGATGCTCCTGGAAATCAGGACCAGATCCGGACGGATGAGGTCGCTGCGATGTCTTGTGGGAAGACAAGCCTACTTCCCAGGTCCACTTGCATCTCCCAGTCAAAAGCACGCTGTAGAATGGATGGCGGGTGCTTGGCAGTTGCCTTTACCGTGGGAGTTTGGTTGCCTTCACGCTGGAAGTTGAAGAATTTTGGAGACAGAGGTGCCAGGTTGTTGTTGGCTTTGACCCTCTGCAGATCCACCCATTTGGCGACTTCTGTGAGGACCTTGTCGTGTCTCCACCTGTATCGCCCATCTCCCAGTGCTTTGGGCATGCCGTCAAGATATGATTCAGTGTACATAGCACTGCTCCACAGTGCTTGCATGGTGGATCTTCTTCCTTGCCCCAGATCTTTCAATTATTTGGGGTAGGCAAGAGGTCAGCCACAGCACGTAGTAAGAAAGTCAGCTTGTCTTGGTCGGTTTCCCAGTGTTCCTTCCAGGACAGTGATCGCTCAAGTCCCTGATCCCACTGCATCCACTGCCCCTGAGAGGCCAGTCCTACCGCTTTCACATGGCGGTGTTCTTCTTCTGCCTCTTGGACCCTCTGCACCACAAGCTCTCTCTTGCCTTTGGTGTTGGCCCTGCTCCACCTCTTGGTGTTGTAATGTCCAAGTCCCAGGCAGCCTTGGCAGACCACTCTGACAATCTCCTGATGTTTCCAGTGTGCTTCAGCTTCCGACACCGCTTCTTGGGGCTTCCACTTCCTGCCACACCTGATAGACTTGCTAGCATGCTGGGCTTTCCCATCCTTTGACAGGAGCAGCGTGCTGACTGCTCTTGCCTTGGTGGCCTTGTATTCTTCAGCTACTGATGAAACAGGCAAGCGGAGCTTGGAGGTCTTGCTGTACAGGTTCACTGAGCTGAAGGAAGGGGGAACACCCAGCCATTTCCGCACAAACACTGCTTCCACTTGTGTCATAGGAAAGTCATAAAGCAGGAAGGGCCATTGCAGTCTCGGTATAATGCCATACTGAAAACACCATACCTTGAACCTCCCAAGCAACTGGCTGGTGTCAATTGCCTTAAGCCAGATGTTCAGTTGGACTTTGGTGTCTTTGAGATTTGCCGATGTCCTTCAGGGAGTGGTCATAGTTTTTTCCAAGACTCTCTGAGCCTTGGATGCTGAAGGTGTTTCTCATCAACTTTCCTTTGTGGATACTTAGGCTCCTGGAGCCGGTTGCACCAACAGGGCTTACGTCTGGTCTTAAGGTAAGTAGGTCTTAACTAAGCATTCTAAGTCCGACCTAAAAGTTACGACAGTTGCACCACCCAGGCTTAAAATCCTCTTCTCACTAAGACCGGACGTAAATCTTACGCCTAGTCAGTAGCAGGCGTAAATTCAAAATCTAGGCTTATAATAGCGTTAATAGCCGTTATCCGACAGATAGTGTTTCTGTAGTAACCATTTGATAACTCAGCAGTAAAGATAGCGGGCTTTTAGACGGGAGAGAGTTTTTATTTATTTATTTTTAATTTTTTTTATTATTAAACAAAAAGCACAAGGGATACATGTATCAATCACAAACAAATAGACGGGAGAGAGTTATTAGGGACAGAAGCAATCCATTGGACATTTACATTGTTACAATGAGGTTTCGATTCTGTCGGAGCAGATGAAAAGCAGATGATTGGCTTTCCAGCGGGAGGGGCGGGACATGTGCATACAACCGCCATCTTTGCCGTTACGGGTTTTCCTTATATAGTTGTATTGAGGATTGAGGAAGTGGCATGTCTCTTATATAAATTGTCTCTGGTGCAACTGACGTTAAGTCAACTCTAAAGACTGGTCTTAACTAAGACCTACTTAGCAGTTAGGACCAGGCTAAGTAAAGCCCTGTTGGTGCAACCGGCTCCAGGATTTCTCCGGTTTAAATTGCATCCGTGCCCATGTCGCCATCTTTTCCAGTGCACTTAGGATCCACTGTGTTCCTTGAATTGCTGGGGTCATCACAGTCACATCATCCATGAAAGCCCGGCAGGCAGGATGTCTTCATCTGTGTCGTCATCTGCTTTAGGACCTCTACACTGCATCTCTCCTGCTTTCAGCAGAAGATTCATGGCAGCCACGAACAGGACCACTGAAATGGTGCATCCTGCCATGATGCCCTTCTCCAGCCTTTGCCATTTGGTGGTATAGTTTCCCACTGTGAACCTCATTTTCAGTGAATCCATGTGTGACATCACCAGCTTAACCACCTCTGTTGGTACTTGGTAGTGTTCCAAAGCCCTTTGGATCAGCTGATGTGGTACACTTGGGTAGGCTTTGGCAAGATCTAGCCAGACGACAGCGAGTGTGTTTTTATTACTCTTTGCTTCTTTGATGATCTGGCTGATCGCTGACGTATGTTCCAGGCATCCAGAATATCCTGGAACTCCTCCTTTTTGGACACTGGGGTCGATGTACTCATTGTTGAAAAGATACGATGTAAGCCTTTTAGCAACAATGGACCAGAATATTTTCCCCTCAACATCCAATAGGGACGTCCAATCTCGCTGAACTCCTCGAGTCCTGTAGAGTTCTGTCCTTTAGGTACAAAGCAGCCCTCAGCGAGTGTCCAGAGCTTAGGTTCCTACCTTTTTTTCCAGAGCGTTCGCAAGAGCTTGGCTAACCTCTTCAGTAGCAGTGGGCAGTTTTTATTGATCTTGTACGTTGTGCCTGATGGTCCTGGAGCGGATCCTGCTCTAGCTTTTTCAACAACTGACCTCACTTCATGGTGAAGTCTGCCATGCTGAATGGAAAGTGTGGTATAGGCCTTGGCAGCTGCAACGGGCATTCCCCCAGTGGGGTGTCTCTGCAGGGGTCACCATGTGCTGCTGCCACGCTTTTCTCCACATCCTCCTTGGAACACCTAAGTTGCCCGCTCTTAGGCTTTCCTAGAAGGTCAGCAGTAAACTGGAAGGGGTTGTTAAAAAAGGCTTTCCTCTTACAACGCTTTTCTCTGTTTCTTCCGGAGTGACTCTGTTTTGCAGAGAAGAATTAAGTTTTTCCGCACCTCCACCCATATCTGGTTTAGCGCTGGTTTCTCCTCATCATTCGCCTTCTGCCATCTTTTCCTGAGTGTTCTCACTTGCTCCCGTAATTCTTTGATCTGGCGCTGCTTCCTGCTTGGACCGGCTGGTGGTCTAATAACATTGCATTCCTTTACGCCAAAGGTGTCCAGACATGTGTGAAAGACAGTTTTTACCATGGTTTTGATCTTCTTGGTTACATCTCCCTTGAGGGTATTGTCCAGGGTGATGTCCAGGTCTCTATCCAGCTGCGGTCTGTAGCTGATGGTAAATTTAAGTGTGGTTTCCTCTCAAAGTCCTCTGGCATTTAAGATTCACCCCCTTTTCTTGTGCTCTGAGCAGGTTGAGCATAGAGGTCCGGAGCACTGTGGTGTGCCTCCTGGCTCCGGTCCTCCTCCGACTGACAAGCAACTGTGATATACTCAGAGATGGCTCTCTGGGTATTGCCAGGTGCTTCGTGTTGCTGCAGCTGCTTTTTTAGAAACTTGCTAAGAAAAAAGAAACTCCAAAGAATTTTTTTTACATTTATTCCTAAATTATTCCTTTTGATTGTGTGTCATACAAAGTATACCAAGTATAATCAGAGCATATGAAATAAAGTTTTACAGACCCCGGGGATGAGCGCAATCCAAAGTTCTCAAGCTTCTCTTCTGACCTGATAATAACAGAATCAATCTCTTACTCATTTGAATTATGATGGTGTATGTTTTGGTGTACATTAGAATATACATATAGTAAGTAAGTACAAATTGCGCATATGTTTATTTGTTTTGTGTGTGTGTTGAAGAGAGAGATCAGATGTAAATGTATACATTGCATTATTACTTACTTTCTGAAGACTTGTTCTATCATCTGTTGTGTGCAACTGAAAACAGTAAAAAAATAAAATAATTATATATACAAACACACACACACACACATATACATTATATATATATATATATATATATATATATATATATATATATATATATATAGTGGGGAGAACAAGAATTTGATACACTGCTGATTTTGCAGGTTTTTCCACTTACAAAGCATGTAGACTAGAGGTCTGTAATTTTTATCATAGGTACACTTCAACTGTGAGAGACGGAATCTAAAACAAATATCCAGAAAAATCACATTGTATGATTTTTAAATAATTAATTTGCATTTTATTGCATGACATAAGTATTTGATCACCTACCAACCAGTAAGAATTCCATCTCTCACAGACCTGTTAGTTTTTCTTTAAGAAGCTTTCCTGTTCTCCACTCATTACCTGTATTAACTGCACCTGTTTGAACTCGTTGCCTGAATAAAAGAGACCTGTCCACACACTCAATCAAACAGACTCCAACCTCTCCACAATGGCCAAGACCAGAGAGCTGTGTAAGGACATCAGGGATAAAATTGTAGACCTGCACAAGGCTGGGATGGGCTACAGGACAATAGGCAAGCAGCTTGGTGAGAAGGCAACAACTGTTTGCACAATTATTAGAAAATGGAAGAAGTTCAAGATGACGGTCAATCTTCCTCGGTCTGGGGCACCATGCAAGATCTCACCTCGTGGGGCATCAATGATCATGAGGAAGGTGAGGGATCAGCCTAGAACTACACGGCAGGACCTGGTCAATGACCTGAGGGGAGCTAGGACCACAGTCTCAAAGAAAACCATTAGTAACACACTACGCCGTCATGGATTAAAATACAAGGTCCCCCTGCTCAAGCCAGCTTATGTCCAGGCCAGTCTGAAGTTTGCCAATGACCATCTGGATGATCCAGAGGAGGAATGGGAGAAGGTCATGTGGTCTGATGAGACAAAAATAGAGCTTTTTGGTTTAAACTCCACTCGCCGTGTTTGGAGGAAGAAGAAGGATGAGTACAACCCCAAGAACACCATCCCAACCGCGAAGCATGGAGGTGGAAACATCAATCTTTGGGGATGCTTTTCTGCAAAGGGGACAGGATGACTGCACCGTATTGAGGGGAGGATGGATGGGGCCATGTATCGCGAGATCTTGGCCAACAACCTCCTTCCCTCAGTAAGAGCATTGAAGATGGGTCGTGGCCGGGTCTTCCAGCATGACAACGACCCGAAACACACAGCCAGGACAACTAAGGAGTGGCTCCGTAAGAAGCATCTCAAGGTCCTGGAGTGGCCTAGCCAGTCTCCAGACCTGAATCCAATAGAAAATCTTTGGAGGGAGCTGAAAGTCTGTATTGCCCAGTGACAGCCCTGAAACCTGAAGGATCTGGAGAAGGTCTGTATGGAGGAGTGGGCCAAAATCCCTGCTGCAGTGTGTGCAAACCTGGTCAAGAACTACAGGAAACATATGATCTCTGTAATTGCAAACAAAGGTTTCTGTACCAAATATTAAGTTCTGCTTTTCTGATGTATCAAATACTTATGTCATGCAATAAAATGCAAATTAATTACTTAAAAATCATACAATGTGATTTTCTGGATTTTTGCTTTAGATTCCATCACTCACAGTTGAAGAGTACCTATGATAAAAATTACAGACTTCTACATGCTTTGTAAGTGGGAAAACCTGCAAAATCGGCAGTGTATCAAATACTTGTTCTCCCCACTGTATATATATATATATATAGTAATGCAATCTTCCTAAGTCAAGAGTGCGGCACATCTGCATCTGCTCTATGTTTTTGTAGTGGATATGTTTGTACTAAACTCACCTGTTCTGGTTGGTGCTTATGTAAATTAATCTGTGAAAAAAGACATTACTTCATGAGGAGAGAAATATATTTTTAATTTAAAGAATACATGATTAAATATGTGCGCATACATGGTGCTGGTTCATGTTTAGAGCATGTTGTTACATTACATACTATTGTTGGGTCAATTACATGACATGCCTATTTTTCTGTCCAAGTGCATTATTTCCTTTTAAAATAGTTTGATAAATTCATGACATATAGAACTTTATTCTATAAAACCTGTTTAGTTTAAATTCATCTTTACTACATTTAAATAATAGCCTACATATTATTTTATGTTTTGTGATCTTTAACCCCCAAATTGTCAGGCGGTGCAACTGTCCGAACAAATGAACAGAATAAGAAAACTATTTAAATGTTGTCTTGATAATAAAATATGATCAACTAAATACTATGCCATCATTTTAAGTTTGAAACCTTTCTTATAATCAAATTTGATAAATATCAGTAGTTTTAAAGCTGTTAAGATAATTGAAAAACTGTTGTCCAGCAATCTCAAATGTCAGGGTAGCACAACAGCAAACATTGCTCTTTTATTATGAATTGACAAGGTAATAACAGTAAACATGATAATGCATCATCCAGAGGACCCTTGAGAAAGAGTGAAAAGGTTTGTAGATCTCTCTCAAATACTGGTAAAAATTGCTTATTTCAAGAGTTGGTACACTTTCTATGTCAGGTGGTACAACTAACTATTTGGTTGTACCACCTGACATAAAAACAGTAAAAAAACTTTATTAAAAATGATTAACTTTATTAAAACGTTATTTAACAACTGAAACTTGCTCACAACACATTGTTCATGGCTCAAAAATTGCTTTACATCAGTTTTGAAAAGATAAAAAAAAAGCATTTTTTTATGCTTTATTTGTTAATGACCCTGTTACAGTCATATTTTCCATGCATACTTCTGACAGCATCGTGAAGAAAATGAAGCAACACTTTTGTGCTATTGTGCTGAGGAAACTACGGAGCCCCCCTAGTCCCACTTTGTCAAAAAAATTAATTATAACTATCTCGTGGGTGTGGCCTCAAGATAGTAACTCGTGGCCTCAAGATACTAACTCGTGGCCTCAAGAGACTATCTCGTGGCCTCAAGATAGTATCTAGTGGCCTCAAGATACTATCTCGTGGCCTCGAGATAGTATCTTAAGGCCACGAGATAGTATCGAGGCCACGAGTTACTATCTTGAGTTACTATCCACGAGTTACTATCTTGCCGTTTATTAGACCGTTTATTAGTTCGGACCATTTCGGGTATTTCATGAGTCAGGAGGTGTTTTGCATAAATGTTAACATAACAAACATTACATTAACAAAACGTTTCTGTGATTTAGTGTGTTTATATCTTACACTACCATAAAATTAACTATTTGTGCAGGTAAGGTAATGCACAATGAAAATAGGCAAGTATCAGGAAGGAGACTACCTGATTCCTCACTTATGCCTCAGCTTTAAATACTTAAGTAAGTAAGGCTTTATGGCCGTGCCTTTTTGCATAATGAATATAAATTTAAATGAATATAAATAGTAACTAATGCAGTATTACACTGTGACGTGTACATTTGAACAGCAGTCTTATAGCATCACAATTTAAAATATGTAGACCAGGTGTAGCCAACCCTGGTCCTCGAGAGCCACTGCCCTGCTTGTTTTCCAACTATTCCTGCCCTTCCAGCTTCTGACTGACAACACACCTGCTCCATTATTAGTCAGCAGTAAGTAGGGCAGAGATAGTTTGGAAACAAGCAGGAGAGTGGCTCTCGAGGACCAGGGTTGGCTACCTTGGATTTTGTCATTGTGAATGATTATTATATGGCTATAATAGTTAGTTAAAATAAATAGTAAAATAGTAGTTAAAATAAAACAATATTGTTTACTGTTTTTATTTAACTACCCTCTTATTTAAGTTTGTGTGTGTGTTTTGTTTTCATTAACAGAATTTCCTAATGTTGTCTTGCCTCTTGACCGCTGCATTCGGGAGAGAGCACAGAAGTGAGGGTATGTGTTAATGGTCTTTTCCAGCCATGGGGTTGTCCTATCCAAAATTGAATTTACATTTTACAAATCTTTACATTTTGAAATGGGTGGCACCAGACCCTCAAGGAGTGCTTACCCCATGTCAACTGAAAGTGAAAGTAAGAAATACATATTTCTAATTATTGTGAGCAGCGTGATTTTTTGTTTTGTAAGATAAAATCAGAGATTGATTTGGTAAATATGGATGATGCTCAAAAACTGAGATGGCTGTTCACATGTGAAACATACAAATTAGCCAATTATCTTGAGAAAGCCTGGGAGAAGAGGAAAAAAGCTCTTTATCAAGATGATCTGTAGACGAGGATTTGTTTGTATATGCTGTGTGTGTGTGTGTGTGTGTATATGTGTATGTATATATTTGTATTCATGTATTTCTCCGAATTATTTGTATATGCAACTGGAAGATGTTTCCTAAATAAGTTTGTGGATCTTGTAATCCCATGTGGGATGGGCCAAATGTTTGGCATGACACAGAAATAAAATTTAACTAACTAACTATATATGGTGTGTTTAAAACACTGGCTTATTTGGAGTTTGTTGTCAACCTTTGTTAGAAGTACAAGTATTTAACCAAGTATTGAATGATTATTGATACCATTGCTTTCGCTCGCTGTCAATTCAGTCTCCCCTGAATTGACCTTTACTTGGATTTTTTTTTTTTTGAGGTGAAGTAATTCTGTGTAATTTCTTTCACAGAATCATGTCAAATGCCTTAATGGCGATTTTCAATATGAGGAGTGGTGGCCAAATTGAAAAGAAGCCATTCAAGGCTACACCTTTGTACGATGTAATTCAAGGTAATTTTGGCCTTATGACATTCAAAAAAAAAATCTCTTGTTCCTTGTCTAATATTAATGTAATTTTTATTGTTAACTTTTATCTATTCTGGGGACATTCTTTAAAAGACCACCTGTCTTTATCAGAAATGTCCTTTTCACTTTTACATTACACACCTAGTGAAGGGTCTTTCTTAAGGGCTCCACAGCAGTGGTTCTCAACTCCAGTCCTCGGGACCCGTTGCTCTGCACATTTTGTATGTCTCTCTTATCTGACACACTCAGTTCAGTTCATGGAGTCTCTCTTAACGAGCTGATGATCTGATTCAGGTGTGTTAAATAAGGGAGACATACAAAATGTGCAGAGCAGCGGGTCCCGAGGACTGGAGTTGAGAACCACTGCTCCACAGTATTGAAGAGGGCAAATGCTGTTTTTTTCTTTTTTCTTTTCACTATTCAAAAACATTTAATGCAGAACATCTTTTATTGGCATAAGATTATTATGCAGTAAAATAACATGGTTATTTTCCGACATTTTCAAAAAAAGTATGTCATTTACCTAAAAATTAGCCTTTTTCTTTTTTTTTTAAACCATATTCTCTTTCCTCAGATGCTGTGATGAGGTGAAGCCCAAATGCTACAGACTCAGACATTGATGCAGCAGTGGAGGAACACCTGAAGAAAGCTCCAGGAAGAGCTGGGGGTGGTGGATTTAAAAAATGAGCCATAAACAAAACAAAAACCATAAAGCCATAAACAAACTTCATAGACTCTAAAAACTTTTATTTATGGCTGTTTAACAGTAATGCAAGACTGTTAGTAACTGAAACTTAGTACTGCCACAGCTCTGACTTCTATTCATCAATGATGAAATATTATAGAAAGACTCTAAAAATAGAATGTGTTGACTGTTCCTGTACTTTTGTTATATTCTAGTTTGATTAATGTCTGCTTAACCTTAATGTGAAACTGTTAGAGAAAATGCCATTACCACAGAATTTACCACATTGTACTATTTATATTATCTTTTTTGAATAGTAGCTGTTTAACAATTGGAAGACATTTCAAATGTAATATTCACAATAAAATGTTGTGTTAAATTATAGCACTCTTTTTTGCTTTAGTTTAGTCCCCAAATTATGTGTTGATGTACACATCATCACATAGCCTTCACCATACCTAGAGATTGGCATGGAGTACTTTCCATAAGATCATCTCTCAATGCAAATCAAACCAGCTATTAGGCTAACTGAAATAAAACCATGCCAATCTCTAGGTATGGTGAAGGCTATGTGATGATGTGGGGCTATTTTAATTCCAAAGGCCAAGGGAACTTTATCAGGATGCATAGTATCCTGGATTCATGAAGTAACTGGCCTTTAAAAATAAAAATCTGCCTGGCTCTATGGGAATTTAACATAGGGGTGTCCAAACTTATGCACCCTGTATTTTAAGGAAGAACATTTATTTATTTATGATACATTATTCATTCACAAAGACAATTGGTGTCCTTAAAGGTTGGATTTTTCCTAATTTTTTTAATTAAGGCATTAAGTTCAATTTCCAAAAGATGATTTTTTATTCCTCTTTTTAGTCAACTTTAGCATGGGTGTCTAAACTTATGCATAGCACTGTATATATACTGTAGGCTACACATACATTTGGCAGCAACACATCTTATAAACATCCAGAAGAACTAAAAAAAATAAACCCATTTAGACGTCCAGGGACGCGCAGAAAAGATGTGGAATTCACGGCCAGATGACGTCGAAGACGTCGGTTCAACTTTCATTTTGGAACTATTTTTCAACCATGACGGGACGTGTCGGAGGGACGTCTTTTCAACGGTCATTAAACGTCACAATGTTTGCTGGGCTGTAGCCTTCAGCCAAACCTGAACTAGCAATTAGAGAGAACTCACAAGATTTTTCAGGACAGTCTTGCACACTTACTTCCTGTCGCGTACACGCGCTCTCAAGTGGCCAAGACCGTGGCTATTTGGAAAGGCCCAAAGATCTACATGATACATACTGGCCATTAATACATTCATTTATTAAGCAAATATGAGCACAATTAGGCTTCAGTTTATTGCAGAAGTGTGCATTTTCGATGTGTGTGTGCAACTGTGCATGGCTGCTTGCTAGCTTCTCATAGTCATGTGATACTATAAGTAAGCTATAGGTAAGGGGTGTCTTGGTGTAAACATTTTTTTATGAATTTTAAAAATATTTGTATAGGACAGAGTATTTGAAAGTATTCTGTATTAATATAATGTTAATCTAACTTTTCTTTTTTACACGGATTGATACCAAATAAGTAGCTTGTGAGTATTGACCCTTTTTGTGTGTCATCTGGATGAAAACTGACAAAGAACTGTCTGTACAGGTTGAACTAGCTAAGCAAGTTAAGAGGGTCACACCCTTCAGGAAGAATAAACATTTCCATTTGTGTATGTCAAACTTGTTTGTTTCCTAACCTATAGGCTAACACAAATTCCATTGTGTTATGGAATTTACATGTGTCACGACAGCTATACACTAATGTTGTTAGACCAAAAAAAAAAAAAACAAAAAAAAAAATCCCTGACAGGTAAAAGAAAACCCACTCATTTTTAGAGTTGTCAAAACTTGGTCACAGATCAGAACATTCAGAAGGTCTCTCAAGTACAATCAGAGCTTGCATACCCTATCCACAATGCGTTTTACATGCACGTTCTGGCTGACTTTTCCATTAGTTGACATGACATGGTTAGACTCAGATGGTAATAACATATATTAAGTTGGGTGTCCACCGATAATACCCATAGCCTATTTATAATGAAATAATCATATTTAAAAATCTGATATTAATAAAATATTTTTGTTACTACTGTGAATCTATATTAAATTATTATGGGATCTCCATCAATGCTTTCATAATCTTTACTTTTTTTAAAAAATGTATTTTTATATTAACATATTTATTACAGTATATTTATTTAACAAAAAAGTACATACTTTACTATAAAGTGACTGTTTTGAATAAGTATTAACTTAGACATTATTAAAAACATAATTTTTATCTAAAGTATTTGAATCAATACTGTGTGACTTTTGCCCCATGCTGGTGAGCCTTTTACTGCGTGTGTGGGGTAAAAGGCCCCCCTTCGCCACCTCATACATTTATAAGATTTTTCAACAAAATTAACCACTTTTGTGATTTATTTTCACACAAAGTTTGTTGCTGCATAAATGTTCAATACAAACATATATATATATATTTTTCTGCAATTATGCACTTTGTGAGGAGCGAAAAGAAAATGTTTTCCCTATTGCACCCAACGTGACAGGAACTGCCACGAATAGCCTGATGTAGCCTGTTACTAAAGGCTTGCAAATGCCATTTACCTACGTTGTCGGCTTAATTGGTTTGCATGTAAACCAGGCCAACAGGTTATTTCAATAAGCCGATTTTTGTGAGTTGTCAGCGTAATGGTGTATAAACATGCCGAGTAATGACTGGTAACACAAAATTTCACCGTACTAGTATGGGTTTTTTCAGTTTGGTAGCTGGACTGATGTGGGCATAATCTACAGGATATATGACTTGTTCTATAAGGGTGTTTTTATTTGATGAGTTGCATGTAAAGCATAGGCTAATAGCCCCAAAAAGGATTTCTTTAAATACTTGCAGATAAGACATTTCGTTCAGATTAGACATGCTAGTCTTACCCTGAATAGCTAGATTTTTTTCTTACGGATACTGAAGTTAAACACTTCATATCCCAATTTTACTCTATGATAAGCCATCACAAAGTAGACAATCTGATTTTGTTGCAGAAGGCATGGAGTAAGAACTTATAATGTGACATTGACGAAAATGTCTGGGAAGATATCAGACTACCCTTGAATATTTCAGTCTGCAACAAATTCAAAGAAATGCAATTTAATATTGTGCATTGAGTATTTCTCAACTTCTGAAAAATTACTCAAGTGCTTAATTAAGAGTTTGCATTAATACTGAGGTATTATCACATCAATTCACAAACCAAATAGAAAGTCAAACCAACAAATAGTGATAAAGAGTAAATACATACCCACTCAGTACCATCCCAAAGACTACAAGAGTCATGAAAAAAAGATTCTTATGGTATGGCATTATTCCTGGATTACTTGTGTCCACAATGACATGAAGTTATAGACTAAACTGGAGGTTAAGCGAGAGGAATAAACCAAGAGAGATTTAGAACAAGGAAGGAGGAGTCCGTTGTCATGGTTATTTCAGAGTCAAATAGACACCATGGTGGGGCCCTGGATAAGAGCACAGGAAAATAATGCTCAAAGCAAACACTCTCTGACAATCTCAAAGCCATTAGTCGATGCTAACATTTTAATAAGCCCCAAAGTCTTCACAGGGACAGGACTATTAAAACTCTATTTTACTATTTGAGCATATATACTGTGAAACTCATGAATATTCATTATTATTACATTATTGGATTTTAACTTATTGGATGTAATAAACAAAATAAAAATGTTTGAATTCTCTTGAAAATGAAATATTTGTTGTAGAACTGAGTTAAGGTGAAACCAACCTCAGGAGCCAACTCAAAGGAGTCAAGAAATAGCCTAATAGATAGAAAAAACATGCCTGTCAGGAAGAAGAGAACAAAGATCCAAACCAGTTGCATGTGAAATTTAAAACCAGGTATTATATGAGAAGCAACACCCTGATGAATTCACACCGTTTATTAGCAAATATGAACTGTTTGAGGAAGAATCTCTAGTTTCCTTTGATGATTTATGTATAACTTGCCTAGGCAACATTGTTTTAAAGATTTGTACAATTCAGAGACTCAATTCAATTCACATTTATTTGTATAGCGCTTTTCAAAATACATATATCATTTCAAAGCATTTTTACAGAAAATGCATGTTTACATTACAAATTAGAGCAGTGGTCGGGAACCAATATTCTATGGCTCGCGAGCCACATCTGGCTTTTTGGCAAAAATCACGAGGTCTCTCACCCTTTACCAAAAAACCATCGATAAAACAATTAAGACACATCAAGAGAGATCGGCTCTCTGCAGAAAAAGCAGCCAATTACAATTCCCTTGTTGTACAGCTACTGCAGTTAATGAAAAGTTTATGATAATAATAATATTAAAGTTACTGGAAAAAGTGCGTGTTCAGTGCTGTTCGCGAGTGTCACGAGTCACCACAGCAATCAACTGTGACCCCGCCTGTGAAACCCCGGCTAAAGTCGCAGAATCGAATTATGAGTTAACGAGCGTCAAAGTAGGCTAGTCATAGCCATAAAAATGAAAAAAAAAATGGCTATGTGTGTTTATTAGCCTACTGTAAATGATAGATTATACAAATGGTTTTGAGATGCAATACTTACATTTTCATTTATAACATGATAAATACTGAAATTAATGATTTTATTGACACTACGTTATACTTTTGCGCAAAAAAAAAAAAAAAAACCGAACGTGGGCTTTCAACATTGATTTCAATCTTCTCTGGGTTTTTTCGCGCAACAACACTGCTGATTCGTATATCATTCGGTTCAGGAACTTCGTTTCAGTGTCTTTTATATTAGAAAGAGTAAAAACAGACTTTAATATCAATCCGCGAGCGGTAATCAGGTCAACACAATGAAAAAAAAAAAAAGAAGAGAGATTTAAACCGGGTTTATGGTGATTTTTTCTTGTCATAACCAATATTTTAAGAACTGCTTATTTGTTTTGTAGCTCAGTATTCTGCCAATACTATTAAACTTATTTTAAGGACATTTTTGGCCTGCTACGTGTTATTTGCTGAATGGTATGCATTGTTTTGACATGACACGGCGACACCGAAGAATGAGCAGGAACGGAAAGATGCAGCTATAGGATATCTTATTTTGTGTTCAGCAGAAGAAAAAAACTCATACAGGTTTCCAACAACATCAGAGTGAGTAAATGATGACAGAATTGTAGTTTTTGGGTAAAATATCCCTTGAAATTTTATTTATTTATTTACTCCAGATTTAGGCTACTCAATGTAACACCGTGGGCCAGTAAGAGAATGATCATTTCAGCGAATGAGAAATGTTATGTTATTTAATTGATATTGACATTTTTTCACTGATATTAGGCTACATTTTACTAATAAAGTTATACAAATCATTCCACTGAATTGACATGGTAATTGTTGCATATGATCAAGCTCTTGTGGCACCCCTATTCTTTTCAATGTTTTTATGCTTTTAGCTTTTTGGACATGCACATCATAATAAATAGACCTGTTTTACAAAACTTTAAGAATTTTTCCACTGATGTGTCATATATCACTAAAAAGGGGAGAATCTCAGCTTTAATGTGTTATATGGCACATATGCAGGATAACTGATCAAATGTGTTGCAGCAGTTTTAACAAATAACCTATTTTTAAATCGGAATTTCTCAAAAATATGATTTTCTGAGCCCGAATTTTAGCAAATCTTTGACATGGCCTTACTCAGTCAATATTAAAGATATCAAGGTTATATTTTCACTGAATGTTCTTTACATTGTGTAGGATGATTTTATGTAGAATACATTGAATCACAAAAAAAATGACTTTAGCTGGTTTTCACAGGCAGGGTCACCCGCTTACGTTTCTGTGGTAACCCAAGTTACAGCTCCTGCACTGGGATTCAAGCTGGCGAAAACCATTCTAGAACAGCAGGCAGCAGCGAAAATGTAAAAATAGGCCTTATAAACTTTAATATATAGGCTAATTTTATTGAAACGGGTGCTTTGCTGCGCAAAGAGACATTTCACCCGCTGGTACTTTCACTTTTGCCGCAGAGACCCTTTATGTCCTATAAACGTGTTGTATTTTTGATAATCCGCGCAGATTTCAGTTGACGATTCTGTTTAAAGTTATTAACAACAAAACATGAATGAATGAGACAGAAAATAACAGGACGTGCTTTATATTGAAAATAAATATTAAAAGCTCGAGTCGCGAAAGAGAACTGAATTCTACTGACAAGATGCTGTGCGCGCGCTCCGAGCGCAACACGGACAAGCATAGTAGCCTTTGTCTTCGGTTGCGCGCCTAAACGGCCAAATAAACACAGAAATATATCAAAATGCCAAGTCGAGTATTCACGTAAATACAGCAGATGTAAGTACTGTGTGCATTCTCTCTCTCTCTCTCTCTCTCTCTCTTTCTCTCTCTCACACACACACACACACACACACACACACACACACACAAAAGAGGATTTATGCTCATCACTGGTAACTCAACCTCAACCTTGCATATTGGAACTTATTTGTTTGCTGGATATTTGCTTGTTTTTAGTTGTCTATGGACCTAATAATTAGTTATTTATTGAAAAAATGAATTATTTTTTTTATTGAAAAAATAGGGCTATATATATATATATATATATATATATATATATATATATATATATATATATATATATATATATATATATATATGGCTCTTTTGGAAAAATGCATTATCCAAAAATGAAAAAAATGGCTCTTTGGTCAAAAAAGGTTCCCGACCCCTGATTTAGAGTAATCTGTTTTTAGAGGTGGCTGTGTCCAAGTAATGTCCATATATCAGAAACATACAACTCTAAGATAATACAGATCAGACTGTGATCAAAAATAAAGATAGCAAGGTGACATTGATAAAATGTTGAGTTTCACATTTTAACCCTGCACAGTGTTGCCATATGGCAACATACCCTTTCTTTGTACATTTCTTGAAATTTGAAAATAAACATGAGCTCTGATTGATCTTAAATTCATGGTAGAACCTGGTGGTAACCAATGATATGCTTTGATGACATCACATGACACTACACACCCTTGCACTGTCATTCTTTTCACACACTTTTGATGACTCCAGTTGCTGAAGAAGTGCTCGTGAATATGTGAAGATTTTCCTTCAGAATTTAAAATTACATCAAGCATCTGGGGTAAGTTCTAATCTTTTTTCAATCATTGTCACATTGTTTTGATACTACTATTACCTTTTTATTCAATAAAATAGGTATGTTGCCATATGGCAACATTGTGCGGTAATGGAACAATATTTTGCCCATGCTAATGCAGAGTAGCTTTGTATGAATGACAATGTATGGATGCACTGATATAGTTGGATGGTTGTATTCTACTCATATATTTATATATTTGTATATACACTCACCTAAAGGATTATTAGGAACACCATACTAATACTGTGTTTGACCCCCTTTCGCCTTCAGAACTGCCTTAATTCTACGTGGCATTGATTCAACAAGGTGCTGAAAGCATTCTTTAGAAATGTTGGCCCATATTGATAGGATAGCATCTTGCAGTTGATGGAGATTTGTGGGATGCACATCCAGGGCACGAAGCTCCCGTTCCACCACATCCCAAAGATGCTCTATTGGGTTGAGATCTGGTGACTGTGGGGGCCATTTTAGTACAGTGAACTCATTATCACGTTCAAGAAACCAATTTGAAATGATTCGAGCTTTGTGACATGGTGCATTATCCTGCTGGAAGTAGCCATCAGAGGATGGGTACATGATGGTCATAAAGGGATGGACATGGTCAGAAACAATGCTCAGGTAGGCCGTGGCATTTAAACAATGCCCAATTGGCACTAAGGGGCCTAAAGTGTGCCAAGAAAACATCCCCCACACCATTACACCACCACCACCAGCCTGCACAGTGGTAACAAGGCATGATGGATCCATGTTCTCATTCTGTTTACGCCAAATTCTGACTCTACCATCTGAATGTCTCAACAGAAATCGAGACTCATCAGACCAGGCAACATTTTTCCAGTCTTCAACTGTCCAATTTTGGTGAGCTCGTGCAAATTGTAGCCTCTTTTTCCTATTTGTAGTGGAGATGAGTGGTACCCGGTGGGGTCTTCTGCTGTTGTAGCCCATCCGCCTCAAGGTTGTGCGTGTTGTGGCTTCACAAATGCTTTGCTGCATACCTCGGTTGTAACGAGTGGTTATTTATTTAAGTCAAAGTTGCTCTTCTATCAGCTTGAATCAGTCGGCCCATTCTCCTCTGACCTCTAGCATCAACAAGGCATTTTCGCCCACAGGACTGCCGCATACTGGATGTTTTTCCCTTTTCACACCATTCTTTGTAAACCCTAGAAATGGTTGTGCGTGAAAATCCCAGTAACTGAGCAGATTGTGAAATACTCAGACCGGCCGTTTACACGATGGGAAAACGCAGGGAAATAATATATTTCCCTGCGTTTTGGCCTGTCATTTACACGAAAACGCCGTTTTTATCCCAGAAAACGATTACTTCTAAAAACTCCGGCCAAAGTGGAGATTTCTGAAAATGCCGGTTATGTGTTGCCGTGTCAACTGGGAGAAACAGGGTTTTAGGTTCTCAAACGTCACATTATGCGCCAGAAGATGCTTACGTCATGAACCTCACGCCATGTCTGTTGTTTTGAAAGGAACAGGAAGTAGCTCGTGCTATTCGTTGTTGTCGATTTTGAGGATTCTGATTGGCTTGCATGGCTTTATCCCTCTCCCTACACTGCCGCCCATAGGTTTGGCATAGTTATGATGGCGCTCGATGGCGTATTTATGCGGGTTAATGTAAACGATAACTTTTTTGAAAACGATGGGGGGGAAATATTAGTTTCTCTAAATACCCGGCTATGTGTAAATGTGGCCTCAGTTTGGAGTTCAGGAGATTGTCTTGACCAGGACCACACCCCTAAATGCATTGAAGCAACTGTTATGGGATTGGTTGATTAGATAATTGCATTAATGAGAAATTTAACAGGTGTTCCTAATAATCCTTTAGGTGAGTGTATTTATAAAGTAAAGTAAAAGTAAAGTATAAAAGTAAAATATATACGCTTATTTTGTTTAGAAAATGAAGCCGTCAGTATGAGAGGCAGGCAGAATTAGGCCTAGTAGACTCAGAGGACGAAGAGACAGGTATGTATCTATTCCGGTATGTTCAACATTCAGGTTACATGTCGTCCTTTGCACAGTGTTGAGCTGATGTTGGGAAAGGTGTAAAGTAGATCAATAATTTGAGGTTTTTGTCATTCCAAAATCTGTATGGTGAACAAAAAATAACCACATACACAAGTCGCTGTGCAGTCCCCATGCACATGTGCACGCACGCACACACACACACATGCACACGCAAAGGCACAAACACATGCATGTTCTATCATCCTAAACTTGATGGCAGCAGTAACTATTTTTTTTATATTTCAGTTGAAGTTGAAGTTCAGGAGGAGGCACCTGCACCTCCTGAGGTGGAAAAGGCTCAGAATCTGAATTGGCAAAGGAGGCGAACCATCCTGCCAGTTGAACAGTTCTTATGAGTTTGCGTCAGATGTTTTGTAAATGTTGTTGAAATAATCGTTTCACATTGTTGAACAGTTCTTAGGAGTTTGTGTCAGATGTTTTGTAAATGTTGTTGAAATAATCGTTTCACATTGAGTAGTTTCACTTGAACAGTTCTTATGAGTTTGCGTCAGATGTTTTGTAAATGTTGTTGAAATAATACTTTGAAAATTAGTTTAATATTTTGTACACAAAGCTCTTGAAAACATTTTAAATAATAAAAACAATTTCCTTTCTAAAAGACAGGTCTATAATCATCTATGAATTTCATGTCATTTTGGGAGAAAATACATTAGGCTGTTCCATTGTCGCACAATGTTGCCATATGGCCACGCACCCAAAAGTACCCCCCGAAAAAAAATACAAAAATAAAAAATATATAAATATGTTAATTTGAGTCTATTTTATATATAAAAAAAACACTGTAACATTTTTTTCCATGATTGCATAATAATGCGTGCAGTAGAGGGTTAAGGTGAAAAGTATTTTGATGAAAGCTGACAGCATGGGTGGTGACAGTGACATTGAACTAATATGTATTAGTAGTGGATCATAGAATCATTAAAGCATATCTTTGTGGAATGCTAGTGGGTGTTACCCAATCAGTGATGCGTTTTCAAACCACAATGGGTATTTTCAACAGTGTTACCTTTGTTCTAATCCACTGGGGGTTTGGTTTAGCCTTCGGGTAAAGTGACTGAAAAACAGTTGCTTCCTCATTAGAGAAAAAAACGGAAAAAAACACATAATATTCACACATGCATATTACAGAACTCCTGTTCATGGATCACCTAATTTTATTTTATTTTTTTAAATAATGTGCATTTATTTCTCTATTCCTTTGTTTTGCATGTTGTTGTTTTTGTGCTTGATTTGTATTGTTACTGAGTAGATACATTAATTAAAAAATTTATTAAAGTGTTTTTTAAAAAAAAGCCATACTTTTTTTCTACATACTTAAGCGCATCTTGCTTTAGTAATATTTATTAGGAATTTTCAGATTAAAGGTTTTTTGAAGTGCAAGTGACATGAACATGAGCAAAATTGTCACACTTTAAACATAGCCTATGTCTATTACTCAATTCCCGCATTGCACCTTGCATTCTTTACTTTAGTTGGAGTGAAGGAAGATGAGAATGAGCAATTAAAGAAATAAGAAGCTGATATCCTGATATTGGTGACATTGATTATACATTGAGTTGTAGTCGACAGCATCATTTGACCTGGGATTTGAGGCTATCCTGTATCTTATATCCTGCTCCCTGATCACTCTCAGGTAATTATTTGTATTCCTGAATCAGTATAAAAGGTGAGGAATATAAACAATATTTATTCAGCCCAGGGCTGCAAAACTGGAGGGCCACACCTGATCCAGCTAATCAAGTCCTTCAGGCTTATTTGAAAACGTACTCGGTTACCTAACGTAACCTCTGTTCTCTCTAGAGAGGGAACGAGTATTGCGTAAGAAGCTTACGCTACGGGTAAAGTCATCTTTTCTCGAGATATGAAGCCAAAAAATTATCCTTAATTTAATATCTTGTCAACGCAGTGCGGCAGCAAGCAGACCTAGAGCAAGCGAAGTCGCGTGCTCATTGGCTGCTCTGCGGCAACTGCAGCAGCCTATCGCTGAAACCTTAGCGTGACGTCACGCCCAATGAGCGCGCTGGGCGCGCTCACGCGTCACAGCCCATGTGAGGAGGCGTGGCTTTAGCTTATAAAAGAAGGTTCAGAGGCTGCTATTCTCTGGTTTTTGTCGCTGAAGCGAGTGAGCTCGTGGCGCGAGCACGGCGGTTTACGCAATACTCGTTCCCTCTCTAGAGAGAACAGAGGTTACGTTAGGTAACCGAGTACGTTCTCTTACGAGAGGTTCTCTCGTATTGCGTAAGAAGCTTACGCTACGGGAACTTCCCTTGTCAACGCCGTGCGCGCCCCGCATCCACTGAATGAGTCCCAGGGAGAAACCCGGGGAACACTATAACAGGGAACCGGGCGGCCAAGAATGGCTAGCGCAGTACATAAGCACACACATAAGGGGCTCAGAGCGGCGTGGCCGGTCTGACTAACAACCCCAGAATTGAGCTCAACCAGGAGAGCTAAATCACACAGCAGTAGTCTGCACACAGAGTGGGCTGGCTACGCGGGACTTAGACAGATAAGAGTTTAGCCTGCAGGGCAGGAACTTCCAGATTGTAAAATCTCACAAATGTAGAGGGGGAGGCCCAGCCTGCCGCTGTACAAATGTCATGAATGGAAATTCCACTAGACCAAGCCCATGAAGAGGCCATGCCTCTGGTGGAGTGGGCTCTGATACCCAGCGGGCACTGCAGATTTTTAGACGCATAAGCGGCTGCAATCGCGTCCACTATCCACCTGGACAGGCTGTGTTTCGAGGCGGCGAGACCTTTGGTGCGCCCACCAAACGAAACGAAAAGCTGCTCCGAGCGCCTGACAGCGGCGGAGCGTGTAGTATAATTCCTAAGCGCTCTGACAGGGCAAAGGAGTTTACCATCGATCTCGCTGCCGGATGACGGCAAAGCGGAGAGAGAAATGACCTGCGCTCTGAACGGTGTGCCCAGACTTTTGGGGACATAACCGTGTCTCGGTTTGAGGATGACTTTAGAGTCATTAGGTCCAAACTCGAGGCATGCAGCGTTAACTGACAGCGCGTGAAGGTCACCCACGCGTTTAACTGACGACAGTGCTATCAGAAAAACGGTTTTTAGCGTGAGATATTTCATATCCACTGTTTCCATGGGTTCAAAGGGATGCGCTTTCATGGCCTCTAAGACCAGGGAAAGATCCCAAATAGGAACCGACGGGGGTCGCGGCGGGTTCAATCTCCTCGCTCCCCTGAGGAAGCGGATGATGAACTCGTTCCTCCCTAATGCGCGGCCCAGCGCCGAGTCGGCAAAAGCTGAGATGGCCGCAACATAAACTTTGAGCGTGGAGGGGGACCTGCCCGCGTCCAACAGCTCTTGGAGGAAGCACAGCACCTGCGATACCCCACATGTTAGTGGATCCAGCCCTTTGGCGGTGCACCATTTACTAAACACAGACCATTTTGAAGCATAGAGCCGCCTCGTAGAGGGGGCTCTAGACTGTGTGATCGTGTTCACAACCCCTGTTGGCAAGTCAACGGGTAACCGTTGATGACCCACGCATGCAGAGACCAGCGCTCTGGATGGGGGTGCAAAATCGAGCCGTGGGCTTGAGAGAGAAGGTCTCTCCTCACCGGTAACGGCCAGGGGGCTGTGTCCGCCAGCCGTATTAGATCCGGGAACCATGTTTGATTCTCCCAATACGGGGCTATGAGGAGCACCGTGTGGCGCGCTTCCCTGAATCTCTCGATAACCTGCGGCAGCAGGGAGACCGGGGGAAAAGCGTAAAGCGGGCCGCTGGGCCAGTTCTGGGCCAGCGCGTCCTCGTTCTTTGAAAAGAACTTTGGGCATTGCGCGTTGTCTTGTGACGCAAAGAGGTCGACTTTCGCTCTGCCGAAACGGCGCCACAGTAACTGGACTGTTTGGGGATGCAAGGACCACTCTCCCGGGGGAACATTGTCCCTGGACAGTCTGTCTGGACCATCGTTCAGGCGACCCGGCACGTGCGCGGCTCTCAGTGAGCGCAGTGAGTGCTGAGCCCACACTAGGAGGCGTTCCGCCAGGGTGCAGAGCATTTTGGATCTGAGACCGCCCTGGCGGTTCACATAGGCTACCACTGACATGTTGTCTGTGCGGACCAGTACATGGTGGCCTTGCAGGTATGGGAGGAAGTGCTTGAGCGCATTCTCGACCGCCAGCATCTCTAGACAGTTTATATGAAGGCGACACTCCTGGTCTGACCAGCGGCCATAGACCGGTCTGCCCTCGAAAAGCGCTCCCCAACCTCCGTTGGACGCGTCTGTCGAGATAACTTTCCGGCGTGAGACAACTCCCATCGTCACCCCAGTGCGATACCATTCGGCTGCCAGCCAGGGTCGAAGGGCTGAGACACAGCCCTGACTCACTCTGACTCGTAAGCTGCCGGCCGTCCAGGCTCGGTGAGGCACTCGCGCTCTTAGCCAGCGTTGAAGCGGGCGCATGCGCAGTAAGCCCAGCTGAAGCACTGCAGCCGCTGAGGCCATGTGTCCCAAAACTCGCTGGAATGTTCTCAGCGGAGTCTGGTTGCCCGTCTGGAAAGATGCGGCTAGGTGTCGAATGCGGCGCGCGCGCTGCTCTGACAGTCTGGCCGTCATAGCCACCGAATCCAGTTCTATTCCGAGGAACGAGATAAACTGGCGGGGCAGTAATGAGCTCTTGGCCCAATTGACCGAGAGACCCAAATTTTCCAGATGGCCGAGAAGCGCTGTCCTGTGAGACAAAAGCTCTGACTCTGAATGCGCTAGAATTAGCCAGTCGTCCAGATAGTTCAGTACCCGTATCCCCTGAGTTCTCAGGGGAACGAGAGCCGCGTCCATGCACTTCGTGAATGTACGGGGTGCCAAAGATAGACCGAACGGCAGGACGGTGTACTGATATACCCGGCCGTCGAAGGCGAATCTCAAGAATGGCCTGTGACGGGGAATTATCTGGATCTGGAAGTATGCATCCTTCAGATCGAGAGAGATAAACCAGTCTCCCTGGCGAATTTGCGCGAGGATTTGTCTGGTTGTAATCATTTTGAACGGCCGTCTCATGAGGGCTCTGTTCAAGTGTCTCAGATCTAAAATGGGTCTCAGCGTCCCGTCCTTCTTGGGTACGAGGAAATAACGGCTGTAGAAGCCCGACTCGCTCAGAGAAGGATGCACTTGTTCTATAGCCCCCTTGTGCAACAGCTTTGCTATTTCTGCCCGAAGCAGATGAGCCACTTCTGTGTTCACACTCGTCTCGGTCCGTGCTAGAAAGCGAGGCGGACGGCGAGCGAATTGAAGCGAATAGCCGTGCTTTATGGTATTCAGCACCCATTCTGACACGCCCTGGATAGCTTGCCATGCGCTGGCACATCTCGCTAGGGGTCGAATGGTCTCTGGGTTCAGATCGCCGCGCTGTGCGGGATGGGGAACCTGTATCAGAGAAGATAGGGGGACGCGCGCATTGCGCGCGTCGCCGGTGCTCGAATACGGGGGCTCGCAGACAGCGGGGACTGGCTGTGCAGCATTCAATGGCTCGATCACTGTGGACGGGGCACATTTTGACGCTGGGAGCCCGTGGCGCGAGAGCGGCATGGGGGTAAACGTGTCTGATTGTAAGTGCGCGCGCTCGTGAGCGGGCGCGGGGCTTACATACACAACACGGCCAGTGCTGGGGAGCTTTAGAAGATCTGCATCCCGGGATAACTGAGTGACAGAGCGTGCAGCGTGTAGGTGTGGGCACAGATTCGTGGGCACATTTTCTACACTTAGCACTCGAGCGGCGCTTGCCCGCTTTATGAGAGTGCGCTCTGTGAGCGTTACCGGGGAAACTGTGTTTGTGTGTAGTGGTGAGCACGTGGGTGTGGGCACATTTTCTACACTCATGACACCTTCGGCGTGAGCCGGAAAACCCGAAACCAAACTCTTTATGAGATATCTCTGGGTCGCCGTAAAAACGGCGTTTGTGTGCAGGCGAGCGAGTTGTGTTACTGGCTCGTTGGCTGCGATGTGAACCACTGCAGTAGCCTTTTTTAAGGGGACTGACAGGGCTGAGCGCTTTGATGGCAGTCCGGCCGCAGCGGGACTCAGCCATCTTTTCCTCCCTGCGGCTGCTAGGAGGACTTCGCGGGCTCAGGTTTCAGCGCTATCCTAGGCCGGGGTCCCCGGGGGGGAGGCGGTCTGCGACGGCTGACTGAGCGCTGTCTAGGGCGGCCGCCCTGGCGTCGCGAAGATGGAGGCTGAGCAGAGCGCTGTGTCGAGCTGCGTGCAGGAGGCTGATCCTGAGAGCGGCCTGCAGCGGAGCTCGAGCGGCGGGGCAGAAAGAGGTTCATAGCCTGTGAGGCTTTCTGCACCTCTGAGAAGCGATCCACAATCCCACTGACCGCTGGGCCGAACAGGCCGGTGGGGGAAAGCGGGGCGTTGAGGAAAACTGCGCGCTCCCTTTCGCTCATATCCGCCAGCGTCAACCAAAGGTGCCTTTCGGTGACGGTGAGCGAAGCCATGGACCTTCCGATGGCTTGTGCCGCTGACTTGGTGGCGCGAAGCGAGAGGTCCGTCGCGCTGCGCAGGTCAGTCAGAGTGTCCTGATCCGGGCCTCTCTCGTCCAGATCACGGAGGAGATCGGCTTGGAGGATCTGGAGCACAGCCATGGAGTGCAGGGCGGAAGCGGCCTGGCCGGCGGCAGCGAAAGCGCGGCCAACGAGGGCTGAGGTGGTCCTGCAGGCTTTTGACGGCAGGGCAGACTTTGAGCGCCATCTAGCGGATGGCGGGCAAAGGTGCGTTGCCACGGCTTCTTCGACCGGAGGGATCTGTGTATATCCCTTCTCGGCGGCCCCGTCCACTTGGGAGAGGGTCGCGGAGGCCGGTGAGCGGAGTCTCGCGGAGAATGGGGCGTTCCACGATTTAGCGAGCTCAGAGTGGAGCTCAGGCAGGAAGGGTGCTGACCTAGAGGCGGGCGCTTGGCGGCGGCTAGGCAGAAAACACCCGTCGAGCCTGTTAGGCGCGGGGGCCTTGGGTGGGGACCAGTCCAGTCCCATCTGGTCGACCGCTTTGGTGAGGAGGCGGAGGAGTTCCGCGTCGACACTGGCGCGGGACTTGCTAGACTCCTGTGTCGAGGAGGCGGAGCGGTGAGACCCCGACCATGCCTCGCTGTCCGAAGCCATGAGAGAACAGCTGTCTGATAAAGCGGCGTCGTCCGCTTCATCCCCTAGGGCGACGGCAGTGCGGGCGAAGGCCGGCCGCTGCGCGTCGGGAAGGGGAGAGGGAGATAGCGAGGCTCGAGGGAGGGGCTCCGGCGAGCACTCAGCAGCTGCCGCGGGTTCCGGTGGCCTCTGAGAGCGGCGCTTCTTCTTGCGCGGCCCGGTGGAGGCAGACGGTGAGACAGCGAGAGCGTCGAACGAGGCGAGTCGAGCCCGCAGGGTCGACATCGGCAGTTCTTCGCATAATTCACAGCCGCCCGCGGAGAGAGCGAGGGCTGCGTGGTCACGACCCAGGCAGAGAACGCAGATCACATGGCGGTCTCTTTCGCTGAGCGGAGCTTTGCAGGAAATGCAGTTAGGCATGATGCAATGTAAAAGGATATAATCGCCGGATAGCGAAGCAGGCAGGGATAGCTGAAGGCGGCGAAGACGACCGGCTTCCTCAGGTAATCCTCGGCTTGCAAGGCGCTTGTTTCAACGGCGGCTTCCTCAGAGTCCAGCGATGCGTAGTGCGTCGCTGAAGAGACAAAAATCAGAGAATAGCAGCCTCTGAACCTTCTTTTATAAGCTAAAGCCACGCCTCCTCACATGGGCTGTGACGCGTGAGCGCGCCCAGCGCGCTCATTGGGCGTGACGTCACGCTAAGGTTTCAGCGATAGGCTGCTGCAGTTGCCGCAGAGCAGCCAATGAGCACGCGACTTCGCTTGCTCTAGGTCTGCTTGCTGCCGCACTGCGTTGACAAGATATTAAATTAAGGATAATTTTTTGGCTTCATATCTCGAGAAAAGATGACTTTACCCGTAGCGTAAGCTTCTTACGCAATACGAGAGAACCTCTCGTAAGAGAACTACAGGTATGCGTGTTGGGGCAGGGTTGGAAGTTTTGCACCCCTGGTTTAACCCAATGGTTTTCAATCCCGGACCTATAGGGACCTATCGCTCTTCACCTTTTGTATGTCTCTCTTATCTGACACACTGGGCCTCATTTATCAATCCAACATAGAAACAAGTGCAGATCCGAGTGCAGAAATCATCTTACGACAGGGTTCACATGTGATTCATGAAACATTAGAATGACACCAATCCCATCAATTGAATGATCATATGTTGATAAATCTGGCAGCTTAAAACAATCCTCATTTAAATATCACGCCTTAAAAATTCACAGTTTAGAAGCCTTCCCCTAGGATTTACGACATGGAGAAACGTAACCGGTCAAGAAGAGGAAGTAATCTCATGAAAGAGAAATTGATCTTACTCCAAAAACACCCGTTAACCTCGTAATTGCAAACAATTACATTTTATATGTATATTAAATACCGGTGAATAAAACGAAACATTTACAAACATTTTAGCCCAGAATATTTTCCCCTCACTCCATTGTATCTTAAACAGATTTAATTGGCAAATCAGGTTTAACTGGCAGGAGGCCAACAGCGCCTCCTGCCAGTTAAACCTGTTTTGCCAGTTAAATCTGGTCATAGCCTATACCAGTGGTTCTCAAACTTTTTAGAGTGGCGTAGGCCTACTAAATCCCCACTTTTACAAAGGTAGGCTACATTGTCGAGAATGGCAGTATAGCGCGATTTGCCAAGGCAGCATAATCTGCACACAACTTGTGTGAATGCAGTAAGTTTTGACCTCAGAAGATGAGGTAATTTGATCGGGTGTCATGTATTTAACGCATTTTACCTGATAGAAATACATGCTCAGTTTTAATGTTATTTTTAAGGTGGGGTAGAATTAAAAGAATGGCAAAACTGTATTGTGTTCACGTACCCTCTTCTGTCACCTCACGTACCCCCAGGGGTACGTGTACCCCAGTTTGAGAACCACTGGCCTATACTGTTCATAAATTCATATACTGTTCCTAGACTTGTGTTTCTTTTAATGCAAATTCATTTTCAATTATGTTTTGCCCTCATGTCTTGCCCTTAAACTAAAAAACTCTGATATTGCACACTTAGGATCACACCTGACGCGTTTTTTGCAGTGAGAGGCTCCTATTTTCAATTGGTTATATGGTAGCGAGCGTTCTGCGCGCTGTTTATGCGCCTGCTGCGCCTCGCGTTTTACTGCCTGCTGCGCCTTGCGTTTTTGAAGTTGAAAAAAAAGCAACTCCGAGCGGAAAAGGCGCCCGACGTCATCGCGTTTTTTTCCACTGTCCAATCGAATGAATTGAGAGGCGGGCCTTCCGTTTAGTGATGAAAGCTACAGTTGCTTGAACGCCCGGAGAGTGCAATGATGGAGGATAAACTTGTGGTGCTCTCGCAGGTTACCAGGAGCTTAACGACTTCACGAACCGTAACTACCACAATGTTAACAGAAAGTAAATAAAGTTAATAAAAGGCTGATTTGACGTTTACTTGACTGACAGGACAGCCGTTTCAGTGGTTGCCTAGCAACATAAAAAACGCAGCGCACTGCTCGTTCTGTGATGGGGCAGTGCTGTGCACCTCGCGTTTTCGAACCTGAAAAACGCGTTAGGTGTGATCGTCCCCTTAAGGGTGTATTGCAGTACTAATACACCTGCCGTATACAATGGCACATGAAACAATAGCCTAAATACAACTTGTCTTTCAAAAAAAAGTACAGCACAAAAGAATTTACTTACTGCACTCAAAAACAGCTTTGCGGCTTTAACTCCAAAACGGCATGACGTAAAGAAGAAATGTTTTTGCGGGTATGGTAGGCATTGCTAACGAAATTTGCCGTACATGACGTGAGTGGTTTTCAAGGAAATCTCAATGGTTCATCCGTCCCGCATTTCAATTGTCCCGGCTCTAGGGTGACCACCTGCTAATAATCCCAAGGGGGGACAAGGGGTATGTTTCTGAGGGACAATGTGGGACACTGCCTGGTGCGGCGGTGCCCCCATCCCACAGGCAAACTCACTGATAGTGGTTTACCCATTTCTAGCACATAGCCTACCACCTTACATGGTATATTAATAATGCCCTATTCCCCTAAACGTGTAATTGCTGATGTATGCTCATGAAGGCCAACCAATGTGTATTTTTTTCTAAATAAAGATTCATAATATTTTGAACATTCAATGAATTGACAGATGCACTTCCACTTAAGATTTACTATTTAATTTTATTTATTTATTTTTCATTACAATTTATTCACTTTAAATAAATTATAATATAAAATTATAGGATTAACAGGAATTGTAGTTGCTCAACACCACAGGAACAGTAATATATACAAAAAAGTATTTAAAAAAAAAATACGATTGACATCGTATTCCCCTCAATGTCCGATTGAGAAGGACGTTTTGCAAAGGTCACAAAAAGCCCTCTCGGTATCCCCCTCAACACCTTTCAGCCACAAATATTCATTTTCCCAGTCTTTCTTACCCACACCTTCTCTTTTTAATTGATGATGGCGGTGCCTCTCTCAGACTCTTTCTCCATTTTTCGAATTGGAAAGCGCGCATCTAAAAGTTCCTTCCCAGTGTGTCTGGTATGCGCGTACGTGCGCTGTCATGACAACAACGAAAAAGTTGACAACAACCTAGTCAGCAGTTCAACTGAGGGGTGGGTGTGGCAACAATAGCGTGCTGAACTGTCAAGTAATGTTCGTTTGGCTGCCTGGGGCTCGAGGATATAGAGCGACCAACTTTTTTTTTGAGCAAGCATAGATTATGCGTGACACGGTCTCAATTTGCGGGACGCATGAATTGGGCTTCAAACGCTGTGCGCGCACGCGCTACGCGGGACGGGTGGTCACCCTACCCGGCTCCCCCCTAGTTTTTTCGTTCAATCGTCAAATGAACCACTGGCTCTACCCTTCAGCACAATGGGAACCCCAAAAACTTAGACATACTGTAAGAGTTAAAAGTGTATCAAATTATATTAAAATTATAATGTATCACATTATACACTCATTTTCTGAAGCAAGTGGTTGTTGATCTAACTTGCACAGTTAAAGACTTAAGTAAGGATGTATCAGCATTGAAACTGCAGTTGCATGATGAATGCAGCCGATCTCGCCAAACCCCATCACCACATCGGCACAGTCCAACAAGATATGCTATGGCATGGAGTGCACCATATGGACATTCACCAACCGGACATTCAGATGCTCATTCTCCTTCACCTGACGGCTACAGAAGATCTCCCAGCCGTCGCAGAGACCTTTGCAGACAACGCGACGACACATACCAGCATAATGTCAGAGTGGATTATTTGCCTCACTGTAGGGAGAGGTTCAAGGATTGCTATTCTCCAAAATACTCCACTGCAGTCTGCACTGACTACTACGAGGACGACAGATGGGGACAATGGAATGACACCATGTTTTACAACCACTCCTCATTTCAACAATGCAGTCCAAGCCCTCATCACAAGTGTGTCACCTTTGAGGAGTACAAAGCCCATCATTACAGACCTCAGCATCCAAGCCTGGATCTTCAGAGTGGCCCACATTAGAGCCCTGCACGGGCCTCAAATTTAGGCCCGAGCCCGGCCCTGGCCCGAGACGCTCAAGCCCTAGCCCGACCCCTGTCCGATAGCTCATCAGAATTATCAGCCCGAGTCCGACCCGAGCCCGTTTTTTTTTTTTTTTTTTTTTCTTTTCATTACACAGCGGCAGCCTGCCCTATTTGCAGCCATTAAAATAGCTCAGTTTTGTTAGTTATGTTTCTTTGTTAGTTATGTAAATTAATGTTTCTTTTCATTTCTTTATTAGGTTAATTTAGACAAATGTTTGGAGCATTTTTTTTTTTAAATGACGACCAAGCAAACCGAGCCGAAAGCGAATAAAACATGTTTGATCAATTGAGCCTCTCAAATCAATGCTATAATACTTTACTTGTCTACAATAAAATCAATAGATATAAAAAACTTCAAGCATATCACACAGACAGTTAGTTTAATAAATGTTTATTTATTAAACCACAGTGAGTCAATTTTTTTTTTTTTTTTAAATACTGAGGCAGGCTCAGGCTGCTCGCAACAGCGCTTGCAAACGAAATGAGCAATAGCCTATAAACAAATTAAATTAAATACATTAAAAACAAACTTGCAGATTATCTTACCTCAAAAATGCACCACAGAACATGGCCATTCTTTTTTTCCAGTGGTTTCCAACAGTTAAACGAAAACAAAGTCCAATCACACGAAAAACATCAGAGGTTTCCAACAGTTAAACGAAAATAAAGTCCAATCAAACGAAAAGTTAGAACAGTCTCTAACAGAGCATCGTGGAGAAAAAGAATAGCTAAGCATCCACAGTGGAAGGTTTTAACCCAGTCCTCCTTTCTTCTATCACGAATTTTTCTCACGCACGCAATTTTTCTCTTAATATTCTCCATTATTTGCACATGAGGTGAATCGTGGGTCGCGCTGACGGGAAACCTTCTGTGTGCGTGCGTGAGACAGATTGTCATGTCAGTCATATTTCAGTGTAATTTTAAGATTAGTTGATGGCTATAATGGCCAGTATTTAAAACACGTTTTAAGTGCAGGGCACGTCCAGTTCCCGCGCGCGAGCAGAGAGATTCGCGCTCGGCACATTATATTCCGTGTGCGAGCAGAGAGATTCGCGCTCGCGCATTACATTAATGTAGCCTACTTTCACGCTACAATAATGCGCTCTCGACATTTGACAGGAAAATAACGCCATAAGTTATGAGGTTACGAAATTTCTTTCTATGTTTGTTTTTCTATCGTCAACGTCAACTTCTCATATTTTTTTTTTATTAATGTCTAAAAATATAAAAAGCAGGATAACCCAAAAAAGGCCCGAGGCCCGGCCCGCATTTTAACTATGACGTGAAAATTGGCCCGAAGCCCGGCCCTAGGGGCGTAAAAAAGTCGGGGCCCGTCGGGCTCGGGCTGAAATGCAGGGCTCTAGCCCACATGATGTCTACCCAGATCATCACAGCCATCATCAGGGAAACTTCCACTAGCTGATGCGGTGGGGCACAGATCAGCTGTTTCACTACCAGCCCCACACGACACCATACGGATGACAACTAGAGCTTAGATCGGGCCCAACAAATCAAGCCCGACCCTACCCGAGCCCGAGCACGTTGTGTCCGAGCCCGGCCCGGCCCGACACATTCACTGTAATTATGAGCCCGAGCCCGATTTAAACCCGACCATTTTTAATATGTGGGCCGTTATAACCAGGGGTGGCGCCAGAATATTTTTTAACGCAGGTGCTGCTGTGCTAGATCATTTAAGCTACAGGGGGTAGCTGCGCAGTTATATATATTATATAAATACTATTAATAAATGAGCAAAAATTGCCCACTCAATATTAAATATTCAGTTATTTTAATTATCACAATTAAAGTTTTAATTTTATTAAATTGAACAAGCACAACATTCAGCATTCAATCAAATATTCTTAAAGATGAATAATGTTACTACAACATATTGTTATTTCAACATAATATGTGTGTGAGCAACAAGCAAGATTTGTAAATTCGGTGACAGCGTGTGTTACGAGTTTCAAATGGTGTAAGTGACCGCGACGCGCCGGCGACTGCATGTCATGATTATATTGTCTGCTATTATAGGCCTATTGCTTTTTATGTATTAAATCCAGGCAATTGGAATGTATTAAAATTAAGATACAATTTATACAAAACGAAATTCACTTTAAAGAAAAGCTTTCTTCAAAACGAAACTTAACAAACTTGAAACTAAATGTGCTTATTTAATGGCTAAAACACTTAGGCTAGCCTACTACAGACTCTCTTTTTGTACAAATTGCAGCACATTCATTTAATTCTGAATTTTGTTTGTTTATTCAGAAATAATTGAATGGATCGGAAAAGTAACAAAAGAGGACATTGAGGCCTGAGGCTGACTACTATCATAATTTCTGCCATGGCAAGACTGCTTCATGTGTCTGTTCATCGTCGAAGTCCCCGTTTTTTTGCTGTCATAGGCGAGCAGCATGCCGCATTTAATGCACGAGACAAAGCCAACACATATTGTCACTCCGCACGACTAGTTTAAAATGTTTCCATACCTCCGATTTTCCTCCAAACTTGCTCAAAGTTAATTCTCCTGTTTTAATTATTTTCTTTGCTTCTTCAAGCTCCATGTTGCACTTAAGCAGCAGAATAGTAGCCTACAGCACGCACAGCAGGTGTGATGCGTCACGCGTGCGAGACTGGACGAGACGCTGCGCATGACACATAACGTGCTTTATCAAGGGCCCGACCCGACCCGGCCAGAGGACAGTGGCGGGAAATATCGGCCCGACCCAGCCCGCGGGTCGGGTCGGGTCGAGTCCGGGCTCGGGCTCGGGCAGAGAATCTAAGCTCTAATGACAACCACAGACACCAGCCATCCAGAGACTGAACACTGTCCTGCTACAAACATGAAGGACATTTGTACAGCACACATCAATAGCATTGTTGAAGGTATTGACATGCACATCATGATAGACACTGGTTCTAGTATTTCATTCATTAATGAAACTGTCAACTGTCAAAGTCTGTAACTGGTCAGAATTTAGATACTCTGGGAACTGTGACTGTTAACCTGAGATTAGGTGCACTGACGTTACAGCATGACATGCAGGTCATCAGAAATGTGAGTCAGGGTCTCATACTTGGTTGGGATTTTCTCCAGAAGCACAAGGTAATCTTGAATGTTGGTAAGGGACTATGTTGCCTTTATGATCAGACTTTACAATTGCTAAGCACATCTCAACTTGCCCCTGTACATTGCACAGCTCAAATTACTGTGACTACTACCATTCCTCCCCAATGTGAGATGCACTGTACAGCTCATCTTATCCCGTTTGCTGTTAATCCAGATTTAGCAGACGGTTACAGTGGGTTGCTTGAGCCATATCCATCTAAGTTGGATGGTATTGCAGTTGCACACACCCTTTCAGTAGCTGAAAATGGTCAAACTGTAGTGCGAGTCATGAATCCAACAAATAGCCCTTTTGTACTGCAACCAGGTATGCAGCTGGGGGAATTCACTCCAATAAACCAAGATGATGTCATTCAGCACTCAGATTCTGTATGTAATGTGTCCTCCCCTTCTACACAGGTGCCACCTCTTCCATTGGAGATTCAGAGTGGGAATCTTTCTGACCCTCAGGTAGGGTTGGGTATCGAGTATCGATTGGAACCGGGACTAGCTTTGCGATTTTCCCGGTATCGTTCAAAAGTTTTAATTTCGATTCCTAGTTTCGATTCCTAAAGCTTAAAAGAAAGAGAAAAAAAAGTTTCGATTCACAGTCCGCCCGGCGCCGACCGGAAGAAGAAACCGCTGAACACCAACGAAGAAGCGTCCACCGGAAGTTTTGGTATAACGAGCGATCGAACATGGACAGCGTGCGTCGGCGGTCCAAAGTGTGGCTTCACTTTTCGAAACAAAACGAAATCTCGGCAAAATGCAAAATTTGCAGCAAGATTGTTTCGTGCATAGGAGGGTGCACGTCAAACATGATAAAGCACCTCCGAGGTCATGGAGTGCAAGTAAATGTGTGCCCTGTATTTGACGCGCTGCGCAGACCGTCCTCCGCTGCCTCTTCCTCTGGCTCCGACCCCCAGCCTGGCACCGCAGTGACTACACTGCAGTCCGAATCCGGTAAGTAAAACAATACATACAAAAAATAATATGTCTTGCGCCAACATTGAGGCAGCTAACAAATTAGCCCACGTATTTTTTCATAGACAATTTACAACCTGAGATTGCTACAGTTAGCCAGGCTGATGATGACTCCAGGACTCCGCGATGTGCTGAGCCTAACGTTACTCCGTTCACCATAGCGGCAAGTGGGAAGATGTCAGTGCAACAAAAGGAAGAGTGCCACAGAAAGGTCACTGCACACATTGTGAAAAGGCTGCATCCCTTTTCAGAGGTGGAATCACCAACATTTAGGTTAGTTAAGCAATAACGATAGAGCTAAGCTAATTGATACTGAGCTAGGGTCGCGTTTCATAACATGTTTGTTTATGTTTGCAGGGACATGGTGAAAACTCTAAACCCAAAATACACACCACCTTCCAGGGATTACATTTCAAACACATTAATCCCATCGTGGTACAAGGTTGAGAAGTCAAACATTATTACAGAGCTCAGTGAAGTCAGCGCTGTTGCACTCACATGTGATGGCTGGAGTAGCATCACACAGGACCACTACCTCACCATCACAGCACACTACATAGAAGAGGGCAAAATGCAGCAAAAAGTGCTAAAAACAAAGGCTGTGTACAAAGCACAACACCGGTTGTGTTGTTGCAGAGGAAATTAGTGATGTTCTGTCAGAGTTTGGCATATCTGATAAAATTGTAGCAGTCACCGTAGATAATGCTGCCAACATGGATGTGGCTATTAAGCGCCTGCGATTTGTAAAACTGTGCTGTTTCGCCCATACACTTAATTTAGCAGCACAAAGTCTATACTCCCTAAATTCAGTGAGTCAGTGGGTGGCCAAGGTCCGAACCATTGTTGTTTTACTTACTTTACTTTACTTTACTTTATACTTTATTGTCCCCTGGGGGAAATTTGTTGTGGACTCAAAAGTGCTTAGTGCCATTGCTGCCTTTACAGACAATAAATACACATAGGAAATAGAAATAATACACAACTATACACAAATATAGATAGCTAAGGTTAAAAATTAATAAAAAGTACAGCACACAAGATTATTGCACATACCTCCGGCCTATCTCATACAAATCATCACACAACTTCTAATTTAGATTTTGATTTAAAATTTTGGTGGAAACTGGTACGAAGGAGTATTTAAACCGGTTCAATCTAGTTTTTGGTATTCTGTACCTTCTACCAGACGGCAAGAGTTCATATTCCTTTCGAAGAATGTGGGACGGGTCCGACAGAACTCTCTGCGCCTGTTTAAGTACAGACTGCTCATAAATGGACTGAAGGGAGAGCTTTTCAGTCCTCCCCATCACCTTCATAGCAGTCTGTACCAGGCGCTGCAACTTTGATTTTGACTGTGTGGAGAGATTGCCGAACCACGCTGTCATTCCATACCTGATGACACTTTCTATCACTGCCTGATAAAATAAAAACATAATATTCTGACTGACACCAAACACCCTTAGTCTGCGTAAAAAATACAGTCTCTGCTGTAAACGGGAACAAACATAATCTACATGGTCACTCCAGCTTAAGCGGTTATCCAGGTGGATACCCAGATACCTATATGAAGTGACCTGTTTTATATCCTCTCTATGAATGGTCAAAGGGGTATGATCCCCCACCGACCGAGGGTCAAACACCATCTCCTCTGTTTTTTTGTGTTGATTGTAAGATAGTTTTTGTCACACCACAAAACAAATTTGTTAACTTCCATACAATACAGCGATGGATCTGAGTTCTGGTCAAGCAGACTAAGAATGGCAGTGTCATCAGAAAATTTAAAAAACAAGTTGCCCGGGAGACTATTGGTGCAGTCGTTAGTATAAAGGGTGAACAGGACGGGTGAACTTACACAACCCTGAGGCGCGCCTGTACTGATGCGTTTTGATTCCGAAAGCGAGTTGTTAATCCTAACAGTTTGAGTTCTCTCTGTTAAAAAAGAATAAAACCATTTAATAATAAAAGAGTTAACATTCATCTGACTCATTTTCTGTAAAAGCAGATGAGGCTGTAATGTGTTAAAAGCAGAGCTAAAATCAATGAACAAAAGGCGTACATAAGCTTTAGGATCCTCCAGATGTTTAAGAGTTAGGTGGGTGATGCTATTAATTGCATCATTAGTACTCCTACCCTGCCTATACGCAAACTGTAGTGGATCTAGTTCTGTGTTGACTTCAGCTTTCAGTAAGGATACCATGTATTTTTCAAAACATTTCATGACAACGGACGTTAAAGCCACCGGTCTATAGTCGTTGTTTTCTGTAGGACAGGGTTTCTTAGGAATGGGAACAATGATGGATTTTTTCCAGAGGGCAGGGACCAGATTGGAATCTACAGACCTCTGAAACACAGGGCACCATGCAGGGGTTAACTCTGCAGCGAAAGTTTTAAGGAGGAAAGCAGAGATGCCATCCGGGCCTGCAGATTTTTTTTTACATACATGGCTAAAGATTGACTGAATTATGAGGGGATCAACAACTATTCTAGAACACAGATCACTTGTTAATGACTGTAATACATTATTGCATTCCAATGAAAAGTCATGTGTATCAAACCTCAAAAAGAAATCATTCAGTTCATCTGCTTTACTCTGCTCATCATATGGTGTGAGGCCCTTTTTATGTGTTATCATATTTGTTGCAGATTTCATGGAAACCCAAAATTTTTTAGAGTCCATAGAGGCAAAGTTCTGTTCTATGACATCTTTATGTTTTCGTCTTGCATCCCTTAATAACTTATTAAGCTCCTTTTGAACTGATTTCACCCCCATCTTATCACGATTCCTAAAAGCCATTTTTTTCCGGTTGATACAGATTTTTAACTCTCTGGTTATGTATGGCTTATTGTTAGGATAGATTGTAATAACCTTCTTAGTGGCCACACAATCCTTACAGAATTTAATATAATCCGTAATAGTGTCAGTGGCCTCGTCAATACCCAGATCATGAAAAATGTCCCAGTCAGTACAGAGAAATGAGCCCTTCAATGTCTCAATACTGTCATTCGACCATACAGTCACTGTCTTGGTTACTGGTTTGCTGCTCTTCAAAACAGTCTTATATATAGGTATAAGATGGAGTGCATTATGGTCAGAGTTTGACAAAGGGGGCTTTGGACTGGCCCTGTATGCATGTTTTATATTACCGTAACATTTGTCCAACACTCTGTTGTCTCGGGTGCCGCACTTAACGTATTGTTCGAATCCAGGAAGGGAAAGTTCCAATTTGCAGTGATTGAAATCTCCAAGAATGAAGACAGGGGCTCCCGGCGTGCGTTGCAGTTGGTGGTGAACACAGTCTGCGACTCGAGCTGCAGCTCGGGCCGCATTCCCGCTGGGTGGCACATACACTGAGCAAATTATAATATTGCCGAACTCCCTCGGGAGGTAAAAGGGTCTTAAAGAGATACACAGCAGTTCAATATCAGGGCAGCAAACAGTCTCTCTCACAGAATATTTCCTGCACCAGCTGTCACTCACAAACACACAGATACCTCCTCCTCGGCTTTTCCCCGAAGTTTTTTCCCTGTCTGCACGGACTAGGGAGAAACCCTCCAGCTCGATCAAGGAGTTGGGGATGTCTTCGTGTAGCCAAGTCTCAGTAAATACCAGCAAGCCCGCCTCACGGTATTCAAAACATACTCTCATGTTGATACGAAGCTCCTCCATTTTGTTTTTTAGAGAGCGAACGTTGCTCAAGATCATACCGGGCAGCGGAGGTCTACTGCCTCTCCGGCGAAGACGCTGTCGGGTCCCCCCACGCCGGCCTCTCTTCCGTAGTTTCCCGCGAAACGGCAGGATTTTAAATTCCTCCGGCAGGTTGAGTAAATCCGCAGGCGGCGATGTTGTTCTCGGGTAATGGAGAGACAGCAGCATGTCTCTGGAGTAGATGACTGGTAATCCACCCATCGATTGTGGAAAAGTTTGGCACATCCTTAAAAACTGCCAGACAATCAGTACAAGTAATAGTCCTTGTGCATATAACGCCATAGTGCTCGTCTAAGATACGTAAAACAAGAATAAAAACAGCAGCAGCAGCAGCACGCGAGTCCGGGTCGCCAGCAGAGCAGCGCCACCGGAAATAGCATTTCTCAGTTCTCTGTTGTGTGGTTGAAGAGGTGCTCAATGGCCAAGGTGGTTCTCAAAGAGAAGCAACAACTTCTACGTAAGTCAAAGTTCACTTTATTTAACTGTTGTGCATTGACAGTGACACGTAATGACTTTATATGTCTGATCTATCTTATTATTATTTATGAGCTCTGCAGTACTACAGTATTTGAATACAATTGTACAAAAGTATTGTTTGTCTCCTAGGATGAAAAAGCATCTGTTATATGACTTAAAAAATTGATGTTATTGTTTTTGTCAGAGCTGCCCCAACACTCACTCATTCTTGACGTGAGAACACGGTGGAACTCTCTGTACCTAATGCTGGAGAGATTCACAGAGCAGTACCCTGCAATTCAGGCAGCCAGCTTGGATCAACGGCTGAGAAAAAATATGGATAGGGACAGGTAGAGATAGATAGAAAAGTTCAGACAAAAAATGCCAGTACACACAAAATACGAATTCAAAGAACAGTATTAGTGAATGTGCTAAATCTGCTAGGGAGTGCATATGTTAGGTGTTTTGTTAAGAAAAAAATATAATATTTTTATTACTCCAATCTATGTGTTCTTAATTCTTTAACATACAGACTTGCTCGGCTAACTGAGGAGGATTTTAGGAAAGCTGAAGACTTCATCAACCTGATGAAGGTGCTCTACACCTCAACACTCTGCGTGTCCTCCGAAAAAAGTCCCACATGCGGACAGATTCTGCCTATCCTCAAAAAGCTTGAGGCACACCTGGCTGTAAAAGAGGGAGACACAGTCTTTGTGTCAAGTCTTAACAAGCAGGTTTGGGCAAACCTATCTAAGCGCTACCAGGTAAGTGACTGAGGCAGGGCACCTGGAAAGAAATTGTTCTAGAAATAGAAATATCCTGTGGCTTGTTAAAACATTTAAAGAACACGTGTTTTGCAGAATGATGAGATCAGGA
Organism: Squalius cephalus; assembly: GCF_949319135.1. NCBI lineage: Eukaryota > Metazoa > Chordata > Actinopteri > Cypriniformes > Leuciscidae > Squalius > Squalius cephalus. The sequence goes on along the minus strand of NC_137126.1, from coordinate 37,252,014 downwards.
ACTTTCTCCAAGTGGCCACTGCGCAGGGGCGGCCTTAAGCATCTGGGGGCCCGTTTCAATAACTAATATGGGGCCCTACCCACATAAAACATAAACATAATAGAGCAGAAAAAGCAAGGATTCCTGTTGGTTTGCATCAATGGCATATTGTTTTATTACGTGCACTTTCAGCTTCACTGAACAGGCAGCTCTACATAGAAATAATCAAACCATATTTGATTAAAACTATATACAATTATACAGCGTTTTACGTTGGAATAAGCCTCGCCCTTTCACGCAGGGCAACTTCACTGCTTAATTGATTTGCGCAGTATATTTTCAGCTGTCTGGGCTAACTAAATAAAAAACAACAACAACAACAAAAAAAACAGCTCAAACATTCCCTCAACTTGAATTGTTTAACAAAAGAAAAGAAGAAAAAGTGTCTGACTGACACTGAAACGAACTTCATAAATAAATAATGATGTTTTCACGTTATTTCAGCAACGTGGACAGCTCACCGGGCGGCGGGCGTAGATTTCACCTGACCTGAGCCCTTTTTAGAAATCCACCCTTCTGTGTTTGAGTGCTGAGAATGCCCTGAATGCCAGAAGTTCATATTTGTCCAGCGATTTTGTCAAAGGCAAAGTATAAACACATATCCACGCAGGGCTGGACTGGGACAAAAAATCGGCCCGGGCATTTTTGCCCAGACCGGCCCACTATATGATCATAAACACCACCCATCTTTGCACGCCCTTAATTATATGCATACCAACTCCTATTCATTAAAACCACTAATGCCTTGTAATGAGTGAGTATAGGAACGAGTGAGAGTTAACAGATGAAATAAGTCAAAATTTGATATTTATTAATACAGTTGAACTATACTCCACAGTGGTGAATCCTAAAACAAGCTATAAGCAGCTCTGGCATAGCAATACAAGTGTTTCTTACAGGATTTTTTTTAAAACTATGGTGGTGTGACCTCGGTTCTTCTAGGGGGGTTGGGGGGCATGCCCCCCCCCCCCCCCCGTGAGAAAATTTTGTGCATTTTAATGTTAAATTCATCAATCTGGTGCACTTTGAGAGTTCAAAATTAAAAGCTCCAACCCATATTCAGTGTGCAAATTAAACAAAGAAAAATTCAAACCTCTTTTAGTTACAGTGTCTACATTACACCTACTACATAATAATAGTTATAATATTAATCCAATGAAAGTAATAGCCATATTTTGTAAAACAAATGCACTAAAAAATAAAGGAAACTTTCATAATTAGTGTTGTACCAATTTCTATACTTGAAAGAGATAAGCACATGATCTTTTATTTTGACGCAAACTGCATCAAGCTTTTATTTTGGCGGAAAACATGGTTTACAAACGCCTCTCATTAAATTTCTAGTGAATTGCGGTAATCGTCAACTATGCAGATGTGGAAATAATCTACACTCATGACATGGCCTAAGTGTTTTGAAAGTAGTTCTGCTTACCGCGGACTCTACACTCTCTCATCTCTCTCCTGATCCTCCGTCCTCACTATCATCATCTGCCACAGGAGCTGATGAAGGTCAGAAAACATTTTTTGACACATAAAGCGTCTGCTTTAAGGGCCTGGTTCTATTTTTTCACGCTATTTATCTGCACATTCCTTGCGTTTCTTCTCCATCTATTTTTGACAGATACACACTGTCACTGCTGCACGCTCGCTCACTCGTTTAAAGTTGTGATTGGGCCAGCCCAGTGTCAATCAAGAAAAGAGCCAATGGGCCGCTGATCTACGTGTTTCATGGGCTGGTCTGTCAAAAAAACAAAAAAAACTAACACTGACTTTGACCAATGCATTACACCGGCACAAACCCAGCGCCGCCAATTATGCAAAACAAAACAAAACGAATGGGCCGCCGATGTACAAATTTTATGGGCCGTTAAAAAAAAAAAAAAAAAAAAAGTATGAGTATGAGATATATCGGCCCAAAAAGCATGTCGGCCCACCAGGCAAATGCCCGGTATGCCCAATGGCCAGTCCATGCAGCATGGCTGTGGTAAACATGGAACTTTTCCTTGACATGAAACGGTAAATAATCAAACCAGTGGAAGCCTGCAGTGTATGAAACTGCTGTATCTAACCTACCTTATTCATGCAATATCTATTCAGTCAGTACAGTAGCCTACACTTTAGTAATGTTTCTGTTTAATGTTAAGCTTCTTCCTGTTACCTGCTGTCCCTGATCCCTCAGGCAGCGCATCCACTCGCAAAGCAGACAGCCGTACCTCTGCTACCGCGGGCGTTTTTCCAAATTCGAATATTCATTTTCACCTTCGAAATTCTGTTTTTTAAAACTATTCCAATATATATTCGACAGCCCTAATACTCATGGGAGTTGTAGTGTCCCACTTATTTCAGATGCCTTTTGAAAAGACTACAATTATTCAACCTGCCAAAGTGGCTTGGAGTGACTATGTTACCCGCCACGAGCAAAATCCACCCACATTTGGCGGGTTGGCGGGTGTTAATGTTAAGCCCTGGTTATGTGTGAATATTCCCATCTGACAGTCCGATCTCTATGGGTTATGCAATGTAATTTTTATAAAAAAAACAAAAAAAACCCCACATATGTCTGTATTAAAGAAACAATTATTGATAAACATGTATTTGGAATGGAACTAAATAAGTAGGCTTGGGTGTCTTGTTCATTATATTTATTTTCATATAAAAGCAACAGAACTTAAATTAGCCTACATCCAGTTTATTAGCAACACTGTGCACGAGCATGAATCCCGCGATATCCATCTTTGATCTCGCAGGTGTCAGATCCACTGCGAGAAGAGAGAATGTCCGGCTTGTCTGCACTTTTTTCACTCCTCCTATCACTGCAGCCGCCTACTCTCGCATACATTTCAGGCGAGGCAAGGCGCATCTCAAACAAGCCTAAAGATGTGTTCTGGTGACTGGCGTGTTTATTGAACCAATCAGATAAGAGTAAATTGAGAGTCAGCTCATTCGATTGGCTACATGAAGAAGGTGGACCCGCCCTCCTCTTCGCGCTTGCAAAACCTAATGGTAAGAGAATCGTGCCAAAACTGTAAGCGCATGCAGGTAAAAGAAGCAACTGTACAAATCGGGTTATTTCGGGAACTTTTTTGCTTCATGTACACAACAAGTCATTTAGACAATTGCAACAGTTAATTTTTCTTACACAAACGCAATTAATTATGCAATTAATCTGTTTTGCAGTTCCTGACTCAGTTGGTTTCGGTTGCAAATTGCTGTTTACAGGCCTGCAATGCTTTTTGCCGTATTTGTGCGAGAAAAACGTGCCAAAAGTGTAAGCGTGGAAAAATGGAGGTCCGAAGAATACAGATCCTATTTATTTTGCGTTAGCATGAAGCTGCAGTTTCACAATACGTGAATTACACTTACGAATAACAGTAAAATGCTGCAAATATTTTTATCTTACACTTGAAAGTCGATTAACACCTTTACAAATTTTCTCTTGTGCATGCAAATTTAATTTACGCTTGCAATCTTATGTGCACTTTCACAAATCTTAACCCTGCGCATGCAATTCTTTATGACGTCATATTACCTTCATAGAGCCTCTTATTGGAAAATGAATTACTCTCTACTTAAGCATGATGAATTGAAAAAAAAAATAATTTCCTTTCTGTTTCTATACTCCTGGGTGAAAGCTTCTTCTAACAAAACATTTGGCCTAAATTGGGAGTTGCGAAAAAATGAAGTAGGAATGTGTATTAGGCATTTTAGTAGCAATTTGGCAAAACAGAGAAGGTATGAAGAGGAGAAGATTATATTAAAAATCATAACACTTCTGAGCAAAACTCATGAAGGCTTATCAGAAATTGACCAAACAGAACTTGCTGAGCTCCAATCTAAATTAGACAGTATTTATAAATACAAAGCTTAGTTTTAAAAGAAATAAAAAGAAAGTCTTAGTTTGCTGCAAATTAACAGCATTTTGACAGATAATTCCAAGCAAATTTTTTTATTCAAAACTTTATAAATCTAATTACTGTTAGGATTCAGCTTTCCTTTTCTTTCAGTCATTAAAGGAGGTTAAATCAATATCTAAAGATGAGCAGCTCGCCTGTGACAAAACTGTGACTATCACTGAAGTAATTGAGGGGATTGAGGGCCTTAAAAATAACAAATCTCCAGGAACCGATGGTCTACGGCTGAGTTTTACAAAAGCTTTGCTGAAGAATAGAGATGCTAGGAATAGAGTTCCTGCTAGAGATGTTTTTGGAGAGTATTCAGTCAGAAACTTTGCCTTCTAGTTTAACACAAGGACTCCTAACTCTTATACCCAGGCCTAAAAAAGATACTACTTTGATAGATAGTTGGCGGCCTATATGTCTTCTCAATAATGATTATAAAATATTAGCTTGGGTTTTGGCCAAGAGACTTAAGTGTGTTCTGAGTTTGGTTATTGATGAGACTCAATTTTGGGTTTATGCCAAAAAGACATATAGCAAACAATATCAGACTTGTTCTAGATTTATTAGATTAAAGTGAATTGATGATGAAAGTCTTATTTTTTTTGTAGATTTTTACAAAGCTTTTGACTCGCTCGAACACAAGTTTATTTTTCTATCACTCCAAAGGCTTGGGTTTGGTGATCCATTCTGCAAATTTATAAGAACTCTTTATAATAATGCCAATTGTTCATGATCAGGTACCTCGTCTAGACTTCAAGTGTCAAGAGGAGTCGGTCAGGGTTGCCCTGTATCCCCTTATTTATTTCTTGTGGCTGCACAACTTCTTTCCTCCTTTCTTTCGAGTAGTCATCTGCAAGGTATTATTGGCAACAAGCATATTATTAGTCAGCTAGTTGACGACACTACCCTGTTTTTAAAAGATGAATCACAGATTCCGATTGCCATCCAACACATTACATTTTTCCCCAAAGCTTCCGGTTTAAATCTAAATCTTCATAAATGTGAGCTGTTAGCTGTCAAAACCTGTCCTTCTCTCTCTTTATGGTATTTCACTTCAGTGACTGACAGGTGACCTATCTGTGTGTATCCATATGTAAGGATGATAAAGTCAGATGCAGACTGAACTTTGACCCAGTTGTTGGGAAAGCTAAAATGAAATTCAATTCATGGTTACAGAGAGATTTAGCTCTGAGAGGACCAATCCTTATTGCTAAAGCTGAGGGTCTCTCAAGATTGACTTACCCCGCTCTCTCCTTATATGTGGATAAATCTGCATGTGCAGATATTGACAGAATGCTATTTGACTTTCTGTGGAAGCATGAGAGGCATTACATTAACAAATATGACTGTGGTGGGCTAAACTTTCTAGATTTTACTCCCTTAAATAATACTTTCAAAATAAATTGGTTAAAACAGTTCTTAACAAACCCCACTTCATTTTGGAATATTCTTCCTAATCTTGTTTTCTCTAACGTAGGAACTCTCCCTTTCCTATTTTTATGTAACTATAACATCACTAAGTTACCCCTTAAATTATCAAATTTTCATAAACAAGTGCTTTTGGCCTGGCACATAATTTATAAACATAATTTTAGTCCTCACTGGTACTTTATTTGGAACAATTGTGATATTCTTTATTAAAAAAAGTCTTTATTTTTTCCAGATAGGGTTAATAATATTAGTATTTTGGTCTCTCATTTAATCAATGCTGATGGACACTTGTATTCCTATTCAGAGTTCTTAAACAAGTGTAATATACTGCCATTCCACGAGAGTTTGCTATTGTAATGGTTGTAATTCCTAATGGAGCAATAACTCTTCTCAGAGACTTAGCTAGATCTCCTTGTCAGTAGCTCATCCTTTTGATACCATGATTGGGAATATTTGTTTTTTGTCAAACTCTTCTGGTCGGAACAGGAGAATTGTGTCCTATTGGAATGGCCAGTTTGTCGATATTCCATGGAAGAAAATGTGGACTTTGTCATCTAAATATTTAATAACCAATAAGGTCAAAGAGGTGTCTTACAAATTACTTCATCGTTTCTATCCTGTGAAGCTCTACTTTAAAAAGATGTTTCCTGATATTGATTCTTTATGTTCCTTTTGTGGTACTGATGACAAATCTATCTTTCATCTCTTCTGGGAATGCTGTTACGTCCATAGGGACATAAGTTATTCTGTCATATGATTTAATTAACAATTGTGTTTACTGTGTGTGTGGTAGACTGATCTTGTCTCTTTTTACTCATCCTGCTCTCTCTGCTTGGCAGGCTAATGAGTGTCACCTGATTCCTGTTTTGAGCTCGTTAGCTGGAGTATAAAGGAACCGGCAGAGCTGCAGCCCAGTGAGAGAGGCTGAGTTGTTCCATCCTTGCAACTGCCATCTTCCAGTCCCAGCGTTGCAGTTTAAGCTCTGGTTTAAGCTCTGGTTTAAGCTCTGGTTTAAGCTCTGGTTTAAGCTCTGGTTTAAGCTCTGGTTTAAGCTCTGGTTTAAGCTCTGGTTTAAGCTCTGGTTTAAGCTCTGGTTTAAGCTCTGGTTTAAGCTCTGGTTTAAGCTCTGGTTTAAGCTCTGGTTTAAGCTCTGGTTTAAGCTCTGGTTTAAGCTCTGGTTTAAGCTCTGGTTTAAGCTCTGGTTTAAGCTCTGGTTTAAGCTCTGGTTTAAGCTCTGGTTTAAGCTCTGGTTTAAGCTCTGGTTTAAGCTCTGGTTTAAGCTCTGGTCTCTGTTGATTGCTTCACCTATAGTGTTAACTTGAAGGTATTGAGATCTATCTCCGTGTTTGTTGATTGCTTCACTTATAGTGTTAATGTGAAGTTATTTGGAGTAGCAGAGTGTTTCAGTTTTATTTTATTTCTTTTTGTAACTGTTTAAGTGGATGTGGAATATCTTTTTTCTTGTAGGGAGGTGGATGTCATTTATTTTTAGAAATTACCCTTTTTCTCCTGTGTTTAAGTTAGAGAGGGAGTCAGGGAAGCATCTCTGTAATTTATTTTTCTTTTCTTTTGATAGGTAAGTTACTTCATAAAAACTTAGCCAGAGGAACGTTTTTGTTTGTTGTTTTGACCTTTCCCCTCCTGAAGCCTTAAGTATTTTTTCCACATTCTGTTTAATAAAATACCTCTGTTTGTTTGCTCAAACTGGTGTTACTGAGCTTTCTTGTGTATCAGCCCTGGGACTTGGAGACGGCAGTTCTCTCAGTCTCTCCCCACCGTTTATTTGTTACACCCCTTTCACCCCTAGATCTTTTTTTTAAAAGGGGTATACGTAACAATGCACATATACAAGTCTGTTTTGAAAGGATTTCTGTATCTTTGCACGCACATTTTCATAACAGAGTTTTTCTTTGTTATACAAAGATGTTTTATTTGGTCAGCACAACTTTGATAAAGATGTAAAGGACCAATATTTTTTGATAAACTTATTTATTCTTCTAGTGAAATTTTTCTTACACAAATGTAAATTCCAGGGTGCTAAGCCCTACTTTTTCATATTTTGTAAGGAACTTAAATCGTACCTGGACACTCTCCTTATATCCAGCAACTCTAAAGCTCTAAAAACTGTCTCACTGTGTCATTTGTATGATATTTTCCTGATTGCGTAAACTGTTATTTTACTGTAAATTGTATTTACCCCTGGCACTGATCTATGTATGTTCTTAGCAATAAAATAAAATAAAATAACTTACTGGGCCCTTTCAACGGTTTGGAAAAACTTAAAGGGGTGGGTAAGTGATGACATACTTTTCATTTTTGGCTGAGCTATCCCTTAATTTTTAAATTGTTGCTAACAACCCTTAAAAAATATTAACCATGACTTTGCTACGCTAACCATAGGTTTAACCAACTGTGGTTATAGCACTTTTACTAAGGTAAAACCATGGTTCATTTTTATAAGGGATTTATAAAAAAATGTTTTATTTAAATGCAGTATAAAAACATTTTAACAACTAATCTCAGTTTTAGTTACTTACTCAGTGAGTTGAAGTTTCTTTTCATAAATAGAATGAATATGCTGCAACACCTGTTGAGCATTCCAACGTTTTTGGAATTGTACTCCACTTGTAATGCAACCATTATTGAGGACTTGGACTCTTGCCATTCCCCTAGGGACAACTGGTTTCAGGGGAGGTCAAAAGAGGAAAGGTCCACCTGTGTTTCTTTGGCACCTGAAAGAAATAACAAAATGCAATTGTGCACTTGCTTTCATTAGGCTATATAATTCAGAAATAACAACATATCTTACTTCAGGCAGCTAAATACTCAAATATAATATGTTCTGTGAATTAATGCAAATACATTGTAGTAATTATTTTACCTTCTTCGCATGTTCATAGATCCATGTGAGGCCTCACCGCTGAAGTTCTGTGAGAATTGAAATGCTGGAGTTGCTGGTCTGGTTTGTGTCAAAATTTGACGGTTAAAAAGTCATCTACTCTCATTTTGTGCACTTGAATTAATTTCAATGTCCCCTAGAGCCTCGTCGATTCTATTCAAAATGTCAGGACTACTTAATAGTTTCTAGATGCACCTAGCCATTTGACCTCACGGATTTCTGTTAAAAATAGCAGAGGTTTATGGGTAAAATTTAAACGAATGGCACCAAATGCGCTGTTTTAATTGGTCCATTGAGCCGCACAGATTACATGTCAGCGCAGCACAAGCTCTGTAACACCGCTTTTTTTGGCTTCCCATACAGACTGGAGGCTCAGAACGTGGTCGTATCTGTTGCTGTCTTTACTGGGCCGCAGGTTGTATCAGTTACAGTCTTATCCTTGCAGAATAGACTCAGTATGTATCTGTTAATGTCTCTTCCCTTACAGGACTGAGACCCAGAACGGTATATCTGTTATGCCTCAGCTTCGCAGGCCGGGACTTAGAACAAGGAGTGTCTGTTGAAAGGATACCTTTATCCCTCTCCGATGAGGAGGAGATTGCAATTTGGTGCTTCTCCATTTCATTGCTGTGAGTGGCTGCTGACATCCCTTCTTTAATCTGTGGAACTCATTTGTAAAAAGCACACAGTTAGAAGTCTTTAAAGCTTTACTGATGCATGTCTCACTTTCCAAACCACCAGCAGAATACCTTTGGCAATATTTAAAACAAATTTAATCCAAACAAGATGGGAAAATATTGAACTGTCATGCATTAAAGGGATGGTTCGGAGTGAAATAAACCTACGGTCCTTTGCACCATGACATCGAGCCAAACACACCCCCCCCAGAAGCCTTTTTTTCCTTGGTTGAACATTTTTAAAGTTAGAGCTTATTTCAAGATATCAGCCGAATGGCTTAGTGCAGGCGCTATTGGCTCCAAATTTGTATCTCATAAATTACCCCACTAATAATGCCCAGAATGGTACCAAACTTATACAGTAGTACAAATAGTTGCTGTACTCATAAAAGAGGCATTGGAAAGTTGGTAAGTACATCAGGGCCCGTATTCATAAAGAATCTTAATGCAAAGAGTAGCTCCTAGTGACAAAATTCAAAGAAAATTCTTAGAAATGTTTACTCTTAAAATTAAAGAAAAAATCCTAGTAAAGAAAAAAGTAATTCAGAAAGCATTTTAACCCTTAAAAGAGGTCTTAAGGACGAGGACTTTTAAGAGGCTTAAGAGTTTCTTTAGCAGAGGAGAAAATGGCAGAAAGATGAAGAGGGAGAAGAAATGTGTTGCAGACAATGGATGACAATGAGTTAATAAGACGCTATAGATTAGATCGTGCAGGGATCATGTTTGTGACTGATCTTATTAGAGACGCGCTAACATCTCCGACACAGCGCAGAAATGCCATAGCGCCAGAAATGAAAGTAATCACTACATTACGATATTTGGCAACTGGGAAAATGCAACAATGCAGCAGTGATGATTTGGGTCTGTCACAACATTCTTGTGAGCAGAGTGATCACACAAACAATTACAGCACTTTCAGAACCTCTTATTGTGTCGCAGTTCATTTTGTTTCAAATAACTTATAGGAAATTAACAGCATGGTAAATAAAAATAAAAAAGATTTATATACACATATATAATGTGTGTGTGTGTGTGTGTGTGTGTGTGTGTGTGTGTGTGTGTGTGTGTGTGTGTGTGTGTGAGAACGGTTAAATAGGAAAAATTACGCATGTAATTTCAAAGTGAAGGCTTAGAATAGACCCAATACTTAAAATCACTCTTTTTTTCCTTCTTGGACAACCAACCAATCACAGTCTTCAAAAGATTGTGTCATAGCAACGGGGTCAACCCCGCCTCCTCACTAAGATGAAAGTTTTTGTCTTTTCCTTGCTCAGAGTTGCTCTCAGATCGGCCCCGAGTCGCTCTTAAGCTAAGACTCCTACGTAAACGTTTTTAAGATAAATTAAGAGTTTTCTGAGAGGATTCTTAGAATCTTTATGAATACGGGCCCTGGAGTTTATTTAAATAACACTTGCCTGACGGCTCATGCTACTGCTAACCTGGACGTCGACGTCACTTCAGTGCGTTGAGAAAAGCACATAAAAGTCCTGACAGAAAGCGATGCATAAGGATGTAGTGTATTAGGGTGATTGAATGATACAGTAGTATTATTTAGATATTTTTAGTTTATTTCACCATTAAAAGTGGGGTCAGATTTAATTTTTCCTATTTAGTTGTTGTTACAGTTATAGTCAGTATGTTCTTGATTTTGCCTGTGCTCACCGCTACGTAGCACCGGCACGTCTATACTTTAAGATGTAGTGTAGGCTACCCTTACTTTTACGTAGGCACTTCTCACATGTTGCCAGTACCAGGGGCATCACTAGGCCTTTTTTCTACCCAGAAAATGTATGCAAGAAGCCTTCACTCTGTGGAATTGTTGTGTTGTTGACCATGTAAATTATTTTTTGTTTGTTTAGTTTAAAGGATTATGTGTTTGATATGATAAATTGAATTCTAGATATGTTTATTTTCTCTTTGATGTTACATTCATTTGATTGTTAAAGCTGATTTCAGATGTATGATTTTAAGATTTGCAAATGTGTTTGTATTCTATTAATTATTTCTGTTTTGTTTATGGGTTTTAGAAACCAACACAGGGTTGCCAACTTTGGGACTTTGGCTGGAGTGAGACTCTGTAAAACATCAGTGTGCGCGCGTAACCCTAACCCTAATTTTAAAAACATCAGTCCTTGTTTACTTAGTATAAACCCTGATTTATGAAAAAAAAATAGTTTTTTCAAAATGTACAATTAATTTATTGATTGCACTATAAAAAAAAATTAAGATAGAGGTGATTAAATAACAAACATGTAAAACAACAACATCAAAACAATAAAAAATCTCAAAACAAAAGGGACACATAATAGTTACTCCACCTCCCCAGAAAACCACAACAAAAGTTCCACACATTAGGCCTGTTGTAGCCTATGCCACAGTGGCAGTGTTGGCCTGCTTCACTACCTCTGCAGGAGGCTCGTATCTGAAGCAGGGTTCAATCCGGTCATGAACATTCATTGCATCTGTCACGTGACAAATGAACAAAAGACTCGGAAAGTAATTATTTATGTTTCCTGTAAATTATTTTTGACTGCATTATAATGATTTCTTAATTCAGAATATGATAAAGACTGCGTAGGTGGATGTGTTCGGGGAATCTGGCTGTTAAAAGTATTATAACATTTAAAGCCTTAAATGAATGAAATGACTCGAAAAAAGATTTGTTCATTTTAATGAACGAGATCGAACAAACGAGTGAGTAAAATGATCCGAACTTCCCATCACTCACAGGGTGCCATCAAGTGACAGTCTTGTTTAGGCCAATAACTGAAAAGGTTCGCTCAGCATCTGCATTTGACTGTGGCAGACTCAACACAATCTGGGCAACCTTTGATCATTTTTTTGATCATCACACAAAATGGGGGGAAAAGTTTTTGCACTTTAAAAAAAGCAAAAATGTTTTTCACAATTTTAATCACATTTCCTGCATTTACATACCTTTATAATGATAAATTCTGCCAAAAAGAATATAGTAGGCTACTAAACTATGTATAAGAAAAATATGTCTTACTTTCTTTATTGTTTAATATAGGGGCCAATTGCCAAGAGTTGAGAGAATCATTTTATAAAGTCAAAAATGTTCACCATTAATGTTTTGTGTGCAAATAAAATTTAAATAATGTGAGACTCAATTTCCACTGTAATATAGAAACAACATAAAGACAGTATATTTTAAACAATTGTTTAATGTCTTTTTTTATTAATGAAGGCCAGTATCGCAGCTACTGATGTCTCCATGAAAATGATTTTTTACTTTTGAAAATTATAACAACTTTTAATATAAGTGAACTTAAAACTTTCCTCACATAAACCCAAAAATAAATGTAATATTTACATGTGCCCTTCTTGTCTAACAGGTATGAAATATACAGAAATTGAATTAGGTTATCAAACAGTATGCACTGCATAAATTATTGATGAAATTAGATTAATCCTTATTAAAGCTGCAAGCGTTCTTTAGTCGAGCAGTTAGTGATTTTCTCTGTTCCCTCTGTTCTTTGGTTAATTTTACTGACTACAGAATTAGTGGCTGCTGTCACTTTAAAATCTGCCGTTGCTGACAGGCTCTCACGCATCTCATTTTCTCATTTACTCTTGTTCATTTAAGACTTTATGTAACTAATTTAAGACTGCTTATTGTTATGAGGATACTCGACAAAACTGACATTTTGGTATGTGTTATTGTTCGTTCAAGCGCGAAAGAGAACTGCCCAAAACTGATTCTGACGCGCTGTCTGTGCGCTCGATACTGGCGCGAGTCTTTCTGTGCGTTGTGTGCGTCAGGACATTCACAGACAGCGCGATACCTGCTCATTATAACTTTCAGTGAGGTATTTTTAGTGTGTGCAAGCGACGTTCCTGGACGCGGCTGCGCGCATTGACGCAGGTAGGCTCTCCGTGTCCTGCTCCTCTTTGGCGATGACGGCGAGCGGTTAAAAAAAAACATAACAAACTAATTTGAAAGTGGGGGGTGGGGGGCGGGATTTCAAAAAGAGGGGGGGACATGTCCCTCCAGTCCACATAGGAAATTACGCCCGTCAGTGAAAGGCACACCATTTTGTTATCTGCTTACCTTGTCATCCAAACTTTCAAACGCGCATCAGTGGCTCCGACTCCGAACCTATGCTCTGAACTCTCTCTGAACTTCTCACATGCAACTGACGTATCAGGTCCAAGGTTTTCAGCGAATCAACGATCAGAATATACTGCAGTGAGAACGTTGTAGGCAGATATTGCAGCTGTGGGCCTTAAAGGGTAAGTTCGGTATTTTACACTTAAAGCCCTGTTTACAGATCGTTTCTGATGAAATAGAACGGTTATGATTAAAATTTGGACACATGCTGCTGTCCCGAGAATTTTAGGTTTATTTCGCTTCTCCCCCCCACCTACACAATGGCAGTCTATGTGCACTGGAACAATCCTTCCTAAAACGCATTAAACTTTCGTTTACAAAGAGATGAAACTCACCGAGTGGTCAGGGGTGTTCACTGATATGCTCACACAAAAATCGCTGCAAAATATGCTTTCCAACAGGTGTTTTACCATTCGTTGTAAAACTGTGGATCTATTTTTCCAAACGTCTCACACCCGAACATTCTTCCGTTGAGAGCTTGAATAATAGACACTCCAGCCCAGTTGGTGGCGATAATGCACCTTTGCCAATTGCAAGCAAACCGCTGGCATTTCATTGAATACACAGAAGAAGCAGAAGAAGAAGCGGCGGAGTAATACCGTACCTCACACAGCACATTCAATACAAATCAATGGAGTTGGACAAAAACTACGATAAAACCTGTTGGAAAGCATCTTCTGCAGCGATTTTTGTGTGAGCATATCAGTGAACACCCCTGACCACTCGGTGAGTTTCACGTCTTTGTAAACGAAAGTTTAATGCATTTTAGGAAGGATTGTTCCAGTGCACATAGACTGCCATTGTGTAGGTGGGGGGGAGAAGCGAAATAAACCTAAAATTCTCGGGACAGCAGCATGTGTCCAAATTTTAATCTTAACCGTTCTATTTCATCAGAAACGATCTGTAAACAGGGCTTTAAGTGTAAAATACCGAACTTGTCCTTTAAACTCCTCTCCTGTAATTAATACGCAGTGGTCTAGTCATCAACAGAAAATTAACGGATTGAGAGGGGAGAAAAATGGATTTTGGCGTGACATTTCTTGCGTGTGCGTGAGATTGATGCTGAAAGAGTGAGTGTCACGCCAGATGCGAGAGTTGGCAACCCTGCCAACAGTTACCATCACTACCATCTGACAAATGTCTACTCGTATGTCAAGTCAAATAAACTGGGAAAAGTAACTGATGACTGAAAGAGTTTTAATGGACCCACCATTCCAGTAGCAATAGCCAAATCAGCCTAAAATTCCTGCTAATTTTCTACAGATAGACTGTCATGATATCAGCATCTGCAGTTCTTTGCCATAAACGCAGTTTACATGAGCTATGTAAGTAACAGTGAGCTATCACTGTTATGCGGAGTACACCCAGATTTATATTAGCTCTCAGCCTGATCTCAATTCTTCTTGGACTCTCTCTGTCTGTTTATTGGAAATCAAGGCGTGGATGAAACACAACTTTCTTAAACTAAATTTTTCCAAAACTGAAATTTTATTAATTGGCACTCCATCTAATGTCAGTATGTAATGATTTTAATCTTTCAGTGGACAGTACCCAAATGTCCCCTTCTGGCCAGGTGCGTAATTTGGGCGTGATCTTTGATGCCCAGCTGACTTTTAATTCTTATTTTAAAAACAGGCTACCGGGGGTTGCTTTTTTCCCTCTGCGGAACATTGCACGCATTAGACCCTTTCTCTCTAGCCCTGATGCAGAGAGGCTTATCCATGCCTTCATCACATCGAGGCTTGATTATTGTAATTCTCTCTTTGCGGCTTTACCAGCAAGGTCTATTAAGAGGTTGCAAATTGCAATAGGACTATACTCAGCCGCTCGCGTTTCGACTTATACGTCTTCACGCCATCACATTATCCCCGTGCTCCAGCATCTGCATTGGCTTCCAGTTCAATCACGTATTGATTTTAAAATTCTGATTTTAACCTATAAAGCAGTACATGGGTTGGCTCCAGATTACATATGTGATTTGGTTATTCCATCCATACCTGCTCGCTCTCTCCGCTCTGCTGGCTCTCTCTCTCTCTCTCTGTCAGCCTCGTTGTAAATTAAAAACCATGGGGGAAGGTTTACATCATACATCAGAGACAGACATCAGACAGAACACATATGACCATTCTGACATAATAGTGTAAGGGGATTTACAATCAAAGGCCGAGTACCAGATATGATGAATGAAGACCCGGAGTCAAAATTATAATAAACTGAAGAAAAGTTTTACTGAAGATAGTTTGCAGTTTCATCAGCAGAAGTCAACTTCAAGACTCACACGGAGTTCGTAGGCCAGCCCGCTTACAGTAACAAAGATCACAGCAATACCCTTCACCAAGGTCTAAGCTACGTCCTTGATTCATGTTGAATGATTCTCATTGGCTAAGAAATAGATAAACATAGTAATTTTTGCAGTAAATTATGCAGCTGACACTCGGACCCTGAAGTTAGGTACGTCGTGGCCTTCCAGGTTGCAGATTTGGGTTGCTGGGCACCAGCCTGTCCAGAACAACAACTCAGTCAATCTTCAAAAATGCCAGTGGTTCCTTAACCTGTAACCAAAAAGACTAACACACACACTGACACAGCCTTTTCAAGGTTGGATTTGGCCAGGCTCTAACTATAAACAGGAGAGTCCTCTCCAAACAAAAATGAGTCTGATAATATATATTTCAATCACAAATGTTGTGTAGCTGATGGAAAAATATTTGTCAGGTTTTGTTTTTTGCATGTTTCAGTTAACAGCTGCTATGGGTTTGGTCGAACAGCAGCGTTGTTCTTAATAACTTGAGAAAAGCGAATGATTTTGACCTCGTTTGTACGAGGGTGAATGTCCTGCCACAGATATTCGGGTGAGAGCACCTTGCTGGGTTTGTTATAAAGGAAGTACTTGTTCAAATGAGACTCCTCCTGCCATGCTGCCTCGATGGATTTAGATGCATCAATGTCCAGCTGCTCCCGGCAGGTTTTAGCAATCTCAAGTACGTCTTTCACTAAGCCACCGATCACAGCCCCACCATAATAATAATCACCCTCAGCAGAAGGAATAAAAGCTTGAGACTCTGGTCTGCGCTCATATGGGTATTGTTCACGAGGTGTTTTATAATAACCAGGATGTATCACACCTACCAGACGACCCAAAGTCTCCACCCCCCAGTGACCATTGAACTTTGAATCCACATCAAGGCTGAAAACATAGTCGGCTTCATTGACCAATCGACTCTCAATCAGTTCCTCCAGTCTTTCCATCCTTCTCAAACTGATCTCCTGCCATCTATTAGAACTAGGGACTGTCAACACCGTCAGATGATGTTCTTCACTCAGTTTCACTGCAGGAACCTGTTCTGGTTGATCAGTGAACACATAATAATGCACACGAAGTCCAACAAAGTAATTCTGCTCTGCAGACTCAAAGAAATCTTTAAGAAACTGTGTATACCTGAAAAACAGAGAGAGAGAGAGAGAGAGAGAGAGAGAGAGAGAGAGAGAGAGAGAGAGAGAGAGAGAGAGAGAGAGAAATGTAAAGTAATAAACTGGCAAAACACATCTGTCACGGTCTGTCCAGCAGAGGGAGACTGAGAGCACAAGACCTTCCACATCTTCCTCCTAATTCACTGCTCATTATTGGTTCAATGAAATCACCTGTGCCTAGCTTGTTGTAACAGGTGTATATTTAAAGACTTGCATTTGCTTGTACCCTAGCTCAATCTTGAAGGTCTCTTGCCTAGCCTATGCTTTTGTGTTTACCTGTTTGGTCAACCCTGAAAGACTTTGCTCAGAACTTTTTGACTAGCTTCTCTGGTAAATGTTGTTTTATGTTATTGGACTCTTTTGCCTGCATCATCCAGTGTGGATTTGTACCTTGCTCAACCCAACACTGATGCTGGATCCTTTGTGTTTGCTCAAGAAGAATACTAAGTAAAGACTATATGTTTTTTCATTCTAAACCTGCCTCTTGTGATTATCTGCCAATTTTGGTCCACACTACCCCATAGAGCAGTTGTTAGAACCTTGGCAATATTGTTACTCTGTGTTACTATAGTTGTGGTATAGACTTACCTATTCTCATATAATAAGAATAATTATTAAAACTTAATTATCATTGTTATATAAATACTTTAATTTATTGAACTAAAAAACAGTCTGTGCTTGCAAAGATAACATGGCTGTATAAGTTCATTTTTATGTTTAGCCATTTTGCTTTGCATTTTGAAAAATACATTCACATGTATTTTTATTATAGAAATACACTGTTTAAATCATACTGTTAAAAACAAACAAACACACATAAAACCCTTTGAATACAGGTCCATGTTGTGTGACATAATAAAATGAGTAAAATAAAACAAACATTGCTTTACGTATAATATTGTAATATCAATAAAGCACTCATGCACTGAATACCTCTGAAGCAAAAAGAGAACAAGTTGCTATATAGTTAAACACCCTGAGTTACCTCTGAAAGTTAACTGAAAGTTAAGGTTATCCATTAATTTTTCATCCATAAATTTACCCAGAAAGGCGGCATAAACTGCTTTCTGGAATGCCTCACAGGGTCCAATTGCAGCTAAATGTTTATTTAATAACAATAATAACAAAAGAATACAGACAAAAAACAAAACATCCATGCAAGAAAAAGACCTGACACTGAACACTGGAAACACAAGGGCTAACAGGTAACAGAAAATATGCAAACTAAAATTCCAACTAACAAAACAAAAACAAGAAACAGGATACACCAGTTTAATTTAAGCCCTTGCCTAGCTAACTTCCCTCCATTTTGTGGACTTGGATGTACATCATTGCCTATGTTGCACGAGTGCCACTACTAGCGGAGCCTGTGCAATGAGTTTAATTGTGCTGATTTATTGTTTACAATTTTTTTCTTTATGAATTGTTTTATGCACCATTCTATAAGTCTATAGGTATTGCATGTTTAGGCTGCTGAGGAAAACGTAATTACACAAATGAAAATTATAATTTAAAGGTGAACTAAGTAACTTTTTTATCTTAACCGAACAGCTTCGGAGTCATTGGAATGGTTATATGACTGTTTTCGGGTTGAATGGTGGTCTTCTCGCACCCTCGAGCGCCTGTGAGACGAAAAACGTACTCGGTTACTAACGTAACCTCGGTTCTCTCTAGAAGAGGGAACGAGTACTGCGTAATATCTTACGCTAGGGGAAAACCTCTTTTCCACGAGATATTGAAGCCAAAAAATTATCCTTATAATTTTGTATTATTGCAAAACGCGTTGCAGCAGCACACGGCCATGGGCGAGACAGCTCACGTGCCCATTGGCTGCTCTGCGGCAACTGCATCAGCCTACCAAGCGAGGCCTGAGGTGACGTCAGGCCAATGAGGGCGCTTTGCGCCCTCTGCGTCACGTCCCGCCGAAACGGGCGTGGCTTAGCCCTATAAAGGAAGGCTCGGGGCAGCTGATCCCTGGTTTTTCATCGCCGAAGCGAACCAGAGTGTGTTGCATGCACGGCAAGATACGCAGTACTTGTTCCCTCTTCTAGAGAGAACCGAGGTTACGTTAGTAACCGAGCACGTTCTCTTACGAGAGGTCTCTCGTACTGCGTAATATCTTACGCTAGGGGACCCAATGCAAAACACTGTGCGTGCTGGGATCAAACACCAATAAACCTGAAGGCGAAGCCCAGGAATTACAGTGCACAATCACCAGGGGAACTCACAGAGAGTCCTGGAAAAAGGAGGGGAATCACTCTATCCATATACAGCAGCGTCCATAGACGCAAACGTTCAACATGACATCACACAGACTTGAACTGACCTGAACTGATGCAGGAAAATGCGGGTCTTACGCAATACTGCCCATAGCATAAACAGTCGGCGGCGCGCAGCGCTCACGACCTCAGTGTCCTAATCAGACAGCACTGATTCGTCTATACCGACAGCAGCTTAGCCTGTAAGGCGGGAACCTCTAGGTCAGGGGTGGGCAAACTTTTTGGCTCAAGGGGCACATTGGGTTTTAAAAATTTGACAGAGGGCCGGCCCAGTAGCAGATTATGAAGCATGATCTCATGAAAGTGCGTATCTATACCACACAAATTTTATTTCTCGTGCCATTTATATGCCAAAAATGTTTTTTTGTTTGTTTTTTGCGTGCATGCTACACACTGTAAACCCCTTGGTTAGGATTAGGGGTGTGGAGTGCGTGCCTATTACACGCCATAAAGTGCATATCATATGCACGCGAAAACATATTATGCACTACAAATACAATTCGTGGTATTCGCACTTTCATAAGATCGGGCTGAGCAAACAGACAACGTTGTGGCAATGTCTGTGCGAAATTCAACAACTGAGAGACGACATTCTGACAATAAATTTTTTTATGCTAGATATCCCCCATTTAGCATGTTATGTTTTGATGTTAATTTTTAAAGATGTTAGATAATTATAGCCTATACTTTTTAAATATTGTTTATCCTTATTATTATTTAATGGCCTAACAGTAAATTAGAAACAAAACATCTGCAAGTGTACACTTAGAAGAGTAAAAATTACAGGTTACGTTAATTCAACTTTATTAAAACTGAATGGCAATTTGCACTTCCAAAAGTCATACATTTGTGGAAATAAACGAATATACAAATTTATTTTAAGAATAATAAAATAAAACATAAAAGGCAAAGGCAGATCAGAACATTTAATGGAAAAAAAAAAACGGGTTCTGTACATGGCAGACAGGGGAGCGTAAAGCCGGACGATAAAGGTCGGTAAACGGAATCGGGCAGGATACATCCACGAATCCAGAGGAGCAAAGAAACTAAATAGCAGACAAATCAAAGGAAAAACTAAGGTGTGCAAGCGGTTACCAAACATTTTTTTTCTCATTGAGTTTCCAAAAAAGGAAAAAACATTAACGTGCAACAAGTCTGTGCGCTTAAGTTGCTGTCTGTTTGGTTTCCATGGTGACGCGTCATTGCTTGTTACGTGACACACCGCAGCCACAACAGCGCTGAATTAATGATGATCTGCTTTTATGTCATTTTTCCTTTTTTACATTTGTTAGCTATGGCATGCAATATCTGATATTCCGATTGTCAAATATATGCAACGCAATATATATATGTATAACGCAAAGTATTGCAAGAAAAAAGGCAAAATTAATGCGATCTTAAGACAATTTTTTTAAATACTCGGCGGGCCGGATTAAACAGCCTAACGGGCCGCATGTGGCCCGCGGGCCGTAGTTTGCCCACCCCTGCTCTAGGTTATAGAACCTTATAAATGTAGACGGCGAGGCCCAGCCTGCCGTCCGAGACCGGTAGGGTGGACAGGGAAATGACAGGGAAATGACCTGAGCCCTAAACGGCGTGTTGAGGGATTTTGGAACGTAACCATGCCTAGGTTTGAGTATGACTCTTGAGTCACTTGGCCCAAACTCTAAGCACGCCGCTCTCACCGAGAGCGCGTGTAGGTCACCTACGCGCTTCACTGAAGCGAGAGCCAGCAAAAACACTGTTTTGAAAGACAAGTGTTTGAGGCTAATCGCTTGGATAGGCTCGAATGGGTCACCTTTCATGGCTTCCAACACCGTAGAAAGGTCCCACATAGGGACTGAGGGAGGTCTGGGAGGATTCAGCCTCCTAGCTCCCCTGAGGAAGCGGATGACTAAATCGATCCTTCCTATTGACTGACCGAGCGTTGATTTAGAAAACGCTGCTATGGCCGCCACATAGACTTTGAGCGTGGAGGGGGCTCTGCCCTTATCCAGCAGCTCTTGTAGGAAGGAGAGAACCTCCGTCACCCCACAGTCGAAGGGTGAAAAGCCCAGAGCTGTGCACCAGCCGGAGAATACCGATCACTTCGAGGAATAGAGCCGTCTGGTAGACGGAGCTCTAGCCTGCGTGATAGTATTTAGCACTCCCTCTGGGAGGTCAGCGGGTACCCGTTGAGCGCCCATACATGAAGGGACCACAACTCCGGGTGAGGATGCCAAATCGAACCCTTGGCCTGAGAGAGGAGGTCCCTCCTCAATGGCACTGGCCATGGGGCAGTGTCTGCTAACTGCATCAGAACTGGGAACCATGGTTGGTTCTTCCAGAGCGGCGCTACGAGCAGCACTGAGCATTTAACTTCCCTGATCCGTTACATCACCTGAGGCAGGAGAGAGACGGGGGGAAAAGCATAGAGCAGGCAGTGCGGCCACGCTTGGGCCAGCGCGCTCTTGCTCTTGGAGAAAAACACAGGGCAGTGAGCGTTTTCGTGAGACGCGAACAGGTCCACTTCCGCTCTGCCGAATCTCTCCCACAACAGTTGGACTGTTTGCGGGTGTAGAGACCATTCGCTCGCCGGAATGTTGTTCCTGGACAGTCTGTCTGGCCCCAAATTCTGTAACCCAGGCACGTGCACTGCTCTCAGCGAGCGCAGGTTGCGCTGAGCCCATACTAGGAGGCGTTTCGCCAGTCTGTATAAATTTCGGAATTTGAGACCGCCTTGGCGATTTATGTAGGACACCACTGACATGTTGTCCGAGCGGACTAAGACGTGGTGGCCCTTTATCTGAGGACGAAAACGCGTCAGCGTGTTGTCCACTGCCAACATTTCCAGGCAGTTGATATGTTGAAGCTTTTCCCGTTCTGACCACTGGCCGAAGAACGGTCTGCCCTCGAGCAGCGCTCCCCATCCCGAGGTGGAGGCATCTGTCGACACCACTTTCACCCTCGAGGAAGTCCCCAGGCTTACACCTGATTGGTACCAGTCGTTTGCTTTCCAAGGCTTCAGAGCTGAAAAGCAAATCTGATCGACCTTGAGACGAAGCTGACCGGATGCCCGCACTCTCAACCAGAACTGCAGAGGGCGCATGCGGAGCAAGCCCAGCTGAAGAACTGATGATGCTGAGGCCATGAGACCGAGCATCCTTTTAAACTTCCTGAGCGGGACGGTCGCGCCGCAGCGGAAAGAGCTCGCTACGCGCTGAATGTCTAGTACGCGCTGTGATGACAGCCGCGCTATCATAGACTGCGAGTCCAGAACTGTGCCCAGAAAAGATATTGTCTGACTGGGGTTCAGAGAGGTCTTCGCCCAATTGACTCTGAGACCTAGATTCTCGAGGTGATCGAGTAAAATGGTCCTGTGCTCCACGAGCTCTGAGCGTGATTGAGCTAGAATCAGCCAGTCGTCCAAATAGTTCAGCACTCGCATGCCTCTGAGTCTGAGGGGTGCAAGCGCTGCGTCCATGCACCTCGTAAATGTACGGGGTGCTAGGGACAAACCGAACGATAGGACTGTGTACTGATAAGCCTGGCCCTCGAAGGCGAATCTCAAGTATCGCCTGTGACGTGACACTATCTGTATTTGAAAATACGCGTCCTTCAGATCTATCGACATAAACCAGTCTCCTCTGCGAATCTGTGCAAGGATTTTTCTGGTCATGAGCATTTTGAAACTGCGTTTCGCCAATGCTTTGTTCAGCTGTCTGAGATCCAGTATGGGTCTGAGACCCCCGTCTTTTTTCGGTACCAAGAAGTATCTGCTGTACAGCCCCCCTCCGCTTTGAGCTTGAGATAAAGGCTCTATAGCCCCTTTGCTCAACAGTTTTGATATTTCGGCTCGAAGTAGGTGTGCTACTTCTGAATTCACCGTAGTTTCGGCGCGCGCTGTGAAGCGGCGAGGGCGCAGACAAAACTGTAGCCTCCTTTTATAATGTCTAGCACTCACTCCGAAACCCCGGGAAGCGCTGCCCACGCATCCGCGTGGGTGGCTAGGGGTTGGATGCGAAGCGCGCTCTGCTCGCTGGGCGACAGAAGCACTTCGGTGTGCTGTAATATAGGCTTTATGCCTGTGACATTTGAGGCGGGGAGCGCACTGATCACAGCGGGCAGAATGCTCGCGCTCGACCCCGCTGCGGTGTTTAACCGAGTGAGGGAGGGCTGGGCGAGTCCCGTAGGACATATAATGTCTGTGAGTAAGTGTGGGCGCGGGGGAGCGGGCACATTTACTGCTTTGAGCGCACTGTCTGCCTGAGCAGAGCGAATGTGCACAGGTTTCGTTTTTACAGAAACCGTGAGACATGCAGAACATAGTGTTTGTGGGCACTGGGCAGTGGGCACATTTACTATGTTGTGTGCGCGATCGACCTGAGTCGATTTTATGAGCGCGGGCCCTGTGTGAAGGGTTGTGCTTGTGTGTAGGGATGGGCACTAGGCAGTGGGCATCTTCTCTACACTTATAGCACCATCGGCCGTGGCCGGGACACCAGAAAAAACACTCTTATGGGATTTATCTGGGTAGCCGTAAAAACGTTTTTTTGTGTGCAGGCAAGCGGGCAGCTGTTCCGGCTTGTACACTGCAGAATACACTGGAACAGTCACATTTCTTGGAACTGAATGAGCGACGGGCTTCGGTGGAAGTCCGGCCACGGTGGGGCTCGAACACCGACGCTTTCCTAGACGTGCTAGGATGGCTTCGGGCTTCACCGCAATCCTTGGCCGTGGCCCACGCGGAGCGGGGTGGCGGCTAGTCGAGCGAGAGCGAGGCCTCGAGCTACGGAGCGAGAAGTTGCCCTCGAAGCGGCGTTTAGGTGCAGGCGAGCGGGTTGTACCACGTGCTCGTCGGTTGCAAAATACACATCTGCAGTCGCCTTTTCAGGGAACTGACAGACCCAGGATTCGAACACAGGTCTCTCGCGCGAAAGCCTGAGAATCTGCCACTGGGCCACAGGGGAAGACACATTGGCATTCAGTTAGCGCAAATATTATCCACGGAGGAGCGGAGGAGGAGCAGCCTCGGAGAAGGATGCCAGGTGAGTCCTCAGAGTCACCATAGGCAATTGGCTCGCAGTGAGGGCAGTCGCCGTCAGCGAGCGCGAGAGCTGCGTGATCCTCAGGAAAGGGGGCGTCTTGAAAAAGACGCCCGGCTCTTTTAGTGCAATGAGAGTGTGTGTCGCGGCGGCGAGCACACATACATACACAAAACACAGTAGCAGAGAAAGGATATAGGCGCCGGATAGTGGGAGCGGCAGTAGAAGGCGGCGTGGCCAGCAGCTTCAGATGATGGCTCGTCCCGCTGAAAGGCTTCTTCAGACGGCGCGGCTTCTCTCGGGATCCAACGATGCGTGAGCTTCGCTGAAGAGATGAAAAATCAGGGATCAGCTCCCCCGAGCCTTCCTTTTATAGGACTAAGCCACGCCCGTTTCGGCGTGATGTGACGCATTGGCCTCGCTCATTGGCCTGACGTCACCTCAGGCCTCGCTCGGTAGGCTGATGCAGTTGCCGCAGAGCAGCCAATGGGCGCGCGAGCTGTCTCGCCCATGTCTGCATGCTGCCGCAACGCGTTTTGCAATAATAAAAAATTATAAGGATAATTTTTTGGCTTCAATATCTCGTGGAAAAGAGGTTTTCCCCTAGCGTAAGCTACTTACGCAGTACGAGAGACCTCTCGTAAGAGAACAAATGCACATGACCAGCGGGAGAAGATGGCACGAGCCAACGAGTTTTAACGACAGTGTTGTCAAATATCTTTTCCGAAGCTGTAGGGGGAGCTCTATAGAGAAACCTGCGAGCAAAAAGCGAGAAAACAGCGAAGAAGTCGGCAAAGCTGCATAATGCAGCTTTAATTAACTGTGACTGTTGAGTAGAAACTGTCTAAATCGAGGGGTTGAGGGTCAAGGGGTGGATGATACTGCACTAGATAAACAGGTTTATATATCTTCGCTGACGGGTAGAAACCTCGTATCTAGGCCTACATTTTTCGTCTATTATTTCTCACCTTTTACATCTGTCTGTGGATTTTGCATCCAACTCCATTGGATCCTCAAACTGTCGTCAAAACCTCATAACTTCACCCTGCCTCTATCGTGAATGAAGTGCCTCATGCAGTTTGCAGTCTCTGCTTGTTTGCAATATATATACTGTATAAAGGCTAATGTTTTATGAATTTGAGGAGCTGAGAAGAGTGTCTTAGTCTAGCATTAGTCAAAGCCAGTACTGTCTTAATTAGTCCGTGTGTAGCACTTTGCCTTTAAAATTTTTAGATTTTGGCCAGATTACAGAAAAAATGTCTGCTTACATAACAGCATTGCTGAGAGGTCATTCTTTATTATTTAATATAGTTTAATATTGTTTAAATTTAAAGTCAATTAAGATCAGAAATAGGAGAGATATGAACTCACTTTCCAAGAGCGAAGACTGTAGTTGCTATGGTGATGTTTTGTTGTTTGTAGATTGAATCAATCAATGTGGGATCAAAAGTTCCTTCCCATACAATTGGGGCCAACCATGGGGTCAAGGGAACAACTTTGCCATCTGGGCTGTTTTAAAGAAAGAAATTCACACACATATGCATGAAATCCAAATCCAAATGCATAGTAGTATAAAAGAAAAATATATTTAGGCTATACAAAAAGAACTGTTTATGTTCTTACCCCACTACATTGGGCTGATTGTATGAAAGCCTGCACAAAAAAAAAAAAAAGAAACAGTTGTGAACAGTTGTGATATCTTGTAATTATCTCCGACACACAAAGCTTGTTATTCCTCATTATTTTAGACTGTATTTTGACTTTTCAAATGTCTGTTGTAGATGATCTGTCTTACTGAACATGGATCTTAAGTTTAAAATCTAAAGCTCTTAATTGAATTTATTATTGTTAAAGGTGCTGTCTGTAAGAATGACAGCTAGTGGTGAAAATAGGTACTGCAGTCAAAATTCAAAATTGTTGTTTCCCCGCCCCCTCCTCCTCAGACTCAACGTTCATGCGGGTTGCCAGTTTGGGGACACGCAATAGGAACGGGCGAAATTGACAACGTGCACTGGTGTAACTATCGGTAGCAGGGTACGTGGTTGCTTACGGGCCGGACCAATAAGGGGCCTGCGTGACTGGAAGATATTATCAGAAGAAGCAGTCGAACAACAGGAGAGATCAGCAGTCTGTGAGTGTTTACTTTTCCCAGTAGATTTTAGCGCGGCTGTGTTGCTAGGAAGTGTGTCTTGTTTACCGTGTTTTTACTGTGGTAAAAACGCACGTGTGACTTTGTTTGTGCGTCGTGACTTGTTAGTTTCGCTTGACTAAACAGGAGGGCGGGACCTGCTGTATTCAATAAAGAGGTATTAGGTGTGTATAAAATTGGTTAGTGCACCGCGGCAGCGGTCGCGGCAGAGTGAGTGTAAAGACCAACGACTCTACCTGTGCGACTCCACCGAGCAAGGACACCGACAAGGCACTTGAGTATTAATTTTTCCTGTTTATTCCTTTACTTTCTCGTCTACACAACTTTTTCATCTGATCTATTTGTTTGTGACCTTACACTATGTGTTTTCAAATCCCTACTATTACTAACACACGTAAATCAAATGTCACTCGTCAGAGGCAGTCCAATCCTAACAACCTGCGTACTTTTCCAGTGTCTTCTAGTACTATATTCTCTTTTCCTATTGGTCTCTGGAATTGCCAGTCCGCTGTAAACAAAGCTGATTTCATTACATCTATTTCTAGTCATTTGGGTCTCAGTCTACTGGCCCTGACTGAGACCTGGATCAGACCAGAGGACACTGCCACACCGGCTGCCCTCTCCACTAAATTCACTTTCTCACACACCCCTCGCCTGACTGGAAGGGGTGGTGGTACTGGTCTGCTCATCTCAAACGATTGGAAATTTGATCATTTACTAACTCTGTGTGACAACAGCTCATTTGAATCACATTCAATTACTATCACTAGCCCTATTAATATCCATTTTGTAGTTGTATATCGTCCCCCAGGGCAGCTCGGCAGTTTCTTGGAAGAGCTTGATGTGCTACTCTCGTCCTTCCCTGAGGATGGTACTCCTCTCGTTGTTCTTGGAGACTTCAACATCCACCTAGAAAAACCTCAGGCTGCTGATTTCCACACTCTGCTTGCCTCATTTGACCTCAAGCGAGTATCTACTGCGACTACTCACAGATCAGGTAATAAATTGGACCTTATCTACACACGCTACTGCTCCACTGACCATACACTGGTCACTCCACTACACACCTCAGATCACTTCCTCCTCACTCTCAATATCAACCTGCCACGGAACACAACACACTCTCCTCCACAGGTCACTTTTCGGCGAAACCTACGCTCACTCTCACCCTCTCGTCTGTCCTCTCTGGTCTCATCCACACTTCCTCCACCTGATCAGCTTTCAACACTAGACACTAACAGTGCAACTGATAATCTTTTCTCCACTTTAACATCCTGCTTGGACACCTTCTGCCCCCTTTCCTCCAGGCCAGCCGGCGCCACACCCTCTGCCCCCTGGTTATCTGATGTTCTCCGGGAACATCGTTCGAAACTTAGGGGTGCAGAGAGGAAGTGGCGCAAATCAAAAGATCCTACTGATCTTGGTCTTTATCAGTCCCTCCTCTCTTCCTTCTCTGATAATATCTCTACTGCTAAAATGACTTACTATCACAACAAAATTAACAATTCTTCAGACTCTCGCATGCTTTTCAAAACCTTCTCCTCTCTTCTCAACCCTCCTCCTCCTCCTCCTCCTTCATCAACACTAAAAGCTGACGATTTTGCTACATTCTTTATAAATAAAACAACCTCCATCAGCGGCCAATTTAGCAATCCACAAATTGACACACACACTTTCCCAGCTAACACGCACTCTCTACCCTCCTTCTCTCTACTCTCAGAGACAGAAGTCTCCAATCTCCTCCTTTCCAATCGCCCTACCACCTGTCCACTTGATCCTATTCCCACTAACCTACTTCAAGCCATTTCATCCTCAGTTGTACCCACACTCACACACATCATAAACACCTCTCTTCACACTGGTACCTTTCCCACAGCATTTAAGCAGGCTCGTGTAACCCCACTGCTTAAGAAACCCACTCTAAATCCAGCACATCTGGAGAATTACAGACCAGTATCTCTCCTTCCATTCGTCGCAAAAACACTTGAGCGAGTTGTTTTCAACCAGATCTCTTCCTTCCTTACACAGAACAACCTCTTGGACAACAATCAATCTGGTTTCAAAAGCGGACACTCAACTGAGACTGCCCTGCTCTCAGTAATTGAAGCTCTGAGACTGGCAAGAGCAGCCTCCAAATCCTCAGTTCTCATCCTGCTGGATCTGTCTGCTGCCTTTGATACAGTTAACCACCAGATCCTCCTGTCAATCCTAAAGACGAAGGGCATCTCGGGAACCGCACTCCAATGGTTCAAGTCTTACCTCTCAGGTAGGTCCTTCAGGGTTTCGTGGAGGGGTGCGGTGTCTAAGACACAACATCTAGCTACTGGAGTGCCTCAGGGCTCAGTGCTGGGACCGCTTCTCTTCTCCATCTACATGACATCACTAGGATCTGTCATTCAGAAACATGTTTTTTCCTATCACTGCTATGCTGATGACACACAACTCTACCTCTCATTCCAGCCCGACGATCCGACGGTAGCTGATCGTATCTCAGCCTGCCTGACAGACATTTCTGGCTGGATGAAGGACCACCACCTTCAACTAAACCTTGCGAAGACAGAGCTACTCGTGGTCCCAGCCAACCCAACACTTCACCACAACTTTACCATTCAGCTAGACTCGTCATCCATAACTCCATCTAGATCAGCCAGGAACCTTGGTGTGGTAATTGATGATCAATTGAACTTCACAGACCACATTGCAAGAACTGCCCGGTCATGTAGATTTGCCTTGTACAACATTAGGAGGATCAGACCCTTCCTATCAGAACATGCTACTCAACTCCTTGTCCAAGCGCTTGTTTTATCCAGACTTGACTATTGTAACTCTCTTCTGGCTGGTCTTCCAGCTTGCACAGTCAAACCTCTGCAACTGATCCAGAACGCCGCAGCTAGAGTGGTCTTTAACGAGCCGAAAAGGGCACATGTCACTCCTCTCCTCACAAAATTGCACTGGTTGCCAGTTGCCGCTCGCATCAAATTCAAGTCACTGACGTTCGCCTACAGAACAACCACTGGTTCTGCTCCCTTTTACTTTAACTCTTTACTTCAGACTTATGTGCCTTCCAGGAACTTGCGCTCTGCAAGTGAACGGCGTCTTGTGGTGCCATCTCAAAGAGGCACAAAAATCTCTTTCTCGGACCTTTACCATGACTGTTCCCTGCTGGTGGAATGATCTGCCGAACTCAACCAGAGCGGCTGAGTCCATAGCCACTTTTAAGAAACGGCTGAAGACACTTCTTTTTCGACAGCACTTGATCCAGTAATACTAACACTTTCTCTCTACTACTCTATTCTGTTCTATAACAAAAAAAAAAAAAAAAAAAAATTGCGTTGAATTATACTGAGAAGGGTCATAGCACTTGCATTTTGTTGTCCTACTGCTAGTTTAACTGCTTCTATTGTTCTCATTTGTAAGTCGCTTTGGATAAAAGCGTCTGCTAAATGAATAAATGTAAATGTAAATGTAAATATTGATTGACAGCCAGGGCCCCCTATTGCATTTTACTACTTTTAGTCTGATCGCATTTTACTTTATCGCAAATTTATTTGAATAAATAATGACAACTTCAATTTCAAAGTTCTACTGCCCGAGACCCTTTGCACTGCAACAGATGATGAACTGATTTTGCAAGCAAACAGGCTGGTGGAGACCTGGTTCAATGACCATGGGATTACTGTGCTTGATTAGCCAGCAAACTCGCCTGACCTGAACCCCATAGAGAATCTATGGGGCATTGCCAAGAGAAAGATGAGAGACATGAGGCTGAACAATGCAGAAGAGCTGAAGGCCGCTACTGAAGCATCCTGGTCTTTCATAACACCTCAGTAGTGCCACAGGCTGATCCACAGCATCCATGCCACGCCGCATTGAGGCAGTAATTCATGCAAAAGGGGCCCAAACCAAGCACTGAGTACATATGCATGATTATACTTTTCGGAGGGCCAACATTTCTGTATTTAAAACATGTAATATTCTAATTTTCTGAAATTTTGAATTTGGGGTTTTCATAAGCTGTAAGCCATAATCATCAAAATTATAACAAATAAATAAATATATTAGTTTCACCTTTTAAGTTGAATTACTGAAATGAACTTTTGCACAATATTCAAATTTTTCGAGTTTCACCTGTATATTCTGTGTCTCTATGATCCTATCCTGTCCTATTCATGCTAGCCTACTCGTGGACATTGCGTCATCACGTGCTATAGTAGGGGGACCCACCTTGATATTCCTGCATAAGGGCCTGGTGTTGGCTCGTTACGCCACTGAGTTAATGAGCTGATTTATCCGTGTTTTAATATGCTCTTGTTCATAGAGATTTTTAAAGGAATAAAGTTGTGTGGAATCTGCAATCTCTGACCCAGTTTGTTTGCTCGTTTCCAAGGCTTTGTAATTAATACGCAGTGTTTTCTGCCAACACCCCAGGGTGTCGAAATACTATCGGGTGAACTGGCAGTGGGCGAGATCACACAGACTAAAACAAAAACCGACTGACAAGTCAAATAACTGGCTGTAGAAGTGTTTTTCAGAGAAACGAGTATGTGAACTTAGCATGTTTCCTAAATATCTGCAAACATATTATGGTATGTTTATGCTTACATACAGCACCTTTAAACCTCAGCAGGGCATTTCACCAAAACCAGTTCCCCTTGGTTACCTGTCAACTTCTGCTAACGATAACTTTCAAAGCTCATTACAGTTTTGCCCATCAATACCACACCTTCTCACACACTGAATAGCATATATACAATACCATTTACATAAGGGTAAGTGTACCTATTAAGCCCACCAAAGTCTAGGTTTTCTTCATAGATATTGACTGTTTATAAGAAAAATCATTTGTTAAAATGCAAGATTTATCTCTCATTTGAAAATGTATTAATTAGTTGATGTACATTTTAGAATATAAAATTAAGATAATTTAGGAATAAAGTCAGAAGTCTGGCATGGCCTTAATTGGTACTTTGGCACCATTTAAGCCCGCATGTGTTCCAAATAAGCCCACATCATCTTTGATTCACAAAATATAAAAATAAATTTAAAGAAGTAAAACATCAATATATTTATTCAGTGACAGGGAAGTATTAAAATAATTCCTTTTGCTAATGTTTGATTAGAGCCCTGGGTGGGATGGGTAGGTGTTTGTGGTCGGTGGTCTGGAGCCTTAAGTTGGCTTGACTGGAGTTGTAGCTGGAGTCAAGCTGGAAGTTTGACCGGGTGTATCTCGGGAGCCAAGACGAGTTGGGAATCCATACTCTGGGCTTAGGGGGGCCTCCTAGTGGGCCCCCCACACCGGGAGTCTGGAGCCTTAAGTCGGCTTGGCTCCCGAGTTGTGCCTGGTCAAAGGTGGAAATTTAACTGGGTGTATCTCGGTAAGGAAGCCGAGTTGGGGCTCCAGACTCTGGGGTTTCGGGGGATCTCCTAGTGGGCCCCCCACACTGGGAGTATGCAGCCTTAGGTCGGCTTGACTCTGGAGTTATGCCCGATCAAAGTCCCACAGGAAGTGACCATATCTCGGGAAGAAAGCAGAGCTAGGGCTCAATACTCCCGGCATAGGGGGCCCACTGGGTGACCCCTCCATGCCCGGAGTCCGGAGCCCCAACTCGGCTTGGGTTCCGAGTTTTGCCCGGTCAAAGCTGAACAGAAAGTGGCAGTATTTCGGAGCCGGACGGTCCCAGGGGCTCAGGACTGTGGGGAATGTAGGGTCCCTCTGGGACCTCTCCATGCCCGGAATCTCAAGCCTTAACTCGGCTTGGCTCCCGAATTATGCCCGGTTATACATAAAGGACTTTAGGACAAAACAAGCTCATTTGAATGAATTTGTAGGCCTATCTAAATATAGTTGTTGTAAGTAGTACTTATGAGATACCTTGTGTCAAAAGGTTGAACTTCCGGTGACCTTTTGATTGATGGGTTGAACTTCCGGAATGAGGTCATGGGATTAACCTTTGCCCTTCCTCCCTATCGATCATGGGTTTTGACGGGTGCTTTTGCCCTGTTGACCCAGCTAGCCCTAAATCATAGTTTTGACGGGTAACTTTTGACCTTTTTAACCTTTTTAGCCCTCGATCATGTGATTTTGACGGTTAGTTTGCCCTATTTTAACAGAACAAATGTTTTGAATTTGGTGTCTGGTTATACGGGTGTGTGTGTGGTTATATGGCATGTGTCACAGGCGTCCCTCCCTCCGCAGTGAAAGTGAGAAGTGTATGTCACACAAAATAATCTCATTGATCCAATTGTTTTAGATGAATAAAAGAATATAAAATAAAAATCTTACTAAAACCAATTATTTTAGTTTTAGATGAACAAAATAATAAAAAATGACAGAGTTAAAATTAACACATCAATGTCCATACCATTGATGTCCACAAAAATAATTAACCTAAAGTTGAAAAACATTTGGTTCTTTAAAAGCATTTAAAAAGCTTACTAAAACCAATTGTTTTAGCTGAATAAATAAATTCATCTTACATAAAACATTCTGCTCTTTAAAAGTGTATAAATTAAACTAAGGTTGAAAAAACATTCTATCCTTTAAAAGTATATAATGGAATGCTTACACAATATATCTTATGTGACGAGTGTCTCTGGGCTCATCAGCGTCGCCCTGGCAACCAACACGCTGCACCTGCATGTCTTCATCACCGGCCGATCGGTCCCAGCTGCCGCTCGTCAACACAGAGCTTAAGAAGCCGCCGCCGCTCTCACTCGAGCAGACTCACGTCTCATGCAGATCGCTCTGGTACTAACGTTCTCTCTCTTTGTACGCAGAAGGCAGCGAGTGACCGACGGCCTCAGCACGCACGCCTGGACACCCCTTCACGGACACGAGGACACCTTAGAAACA
This sequence comes from Squalius cephalus, assembly GCF_949319135.1. Classification (NCBI taxonomy): domain Eukaryota; kingdom Metazoa; phylum Chordata; class Actinopteri; order Cypriniformes; family Leuciscidae; genus Squalius; species Squalius cephalus. The sequence goes on along the minus strand of NC_137126.1, from coordinate 37,219,161 downwards.
CCAGACACGATCACGCCGAGCACCTTTTTCCCCATCACCTTCACTTCAAGTGTAAATAAAATCCACCCTCCGGGGCCATTGCACTGAGCTACCTTGTTGTGTGATTTCTCACCCGTGACATCTGGTGGAGAATGCGGGCACGTGCATGAGAAATCACACACAAGTGTTTGCGTTCACCCGCACTTAAAGAAAAAAGAAAAAAAAAAAAAAAATTTTTTTTTTCTTTTTCTGTTCACTTTCCCCAGCACCAGTCGGCGCCCTCTCTCCCCATGGAAATGGATGACCTGTTGCAACGCCTTACTGAAGTCAGCGTCCGCCAGCAACAGATTATGGAACATCTGGCCACCCGGCAGGGCGGGACCGAAGCAGAACTCGCCGCCCTCCGCGCCCAAGCAGCCCCGCGCGTTCCACTACCTGACCCCCGGATGCAAGCGGTCCGGCTCTTGCCGAAGATGACAGTGCATGACGATGTGGAAGCCTACCTTCAAATGTTCGAGTCCACAGCTCACCGCGAGGGATGGGAACCGGACGAATGGGCTTCAGCGCTGGCACCCCTTCTCACGGGTGAGGCTCAATGGGCGTTCTTCTCGCTACCCCCAGCGAGGGCTGATGATTATGAAGAGGTGAAACGGGAAATCCTTGCCCGACTGGGGCTTTCCTCCATTTGCGCGGCGCAACAGTTCTTCGAGTGGGAATATAAAGTCCGGGTGCCAGCGCGAGCCCAGGCTGCCGAACTCGTCCGTTTAGCCCAACACTGGCTGCTGGAAGGGGAGCCCACCGCAGCCCAGGTAGTGGAACGTGTGGTGGTCGATCGCCTCCAACGAGCCCTGCCCCGAGCCCTCCGCCAAGCCGTCGGAATGAGGAATCCCACCATTGTCCGGGACCTAATAGAGGCGATCGAGCTGGCGGACGCTGTCCAACACCGGGAGGCTGGGGAGAGAGCGCCGCCATTTCCCCAGAGGGTGGTCCAGGAGCGACGCACACCGGAGGGCACCCCGCGCGCAGTTGGCAGGCCGACGGTTCCCTCACCGGTGGACGAGCCAATGCCCACCGCCGATCCCAACACGTCTCCGCGAACCTGGCTGGCGGGTTGCATCGTACATCAGCGCGTCCCACCTGCGGCCCCAGAAGCGGACGTCACCGTGAATGGCAAACCAGTACGGGCGCTTCTGGATTCGGGCAGTGCGGTTACCCTCATCCAAGCTCGACTGTGCCCTCCACATCACAACCAAAAGAGTCTACTACCCATTACTTGTGTGCACGGTGATACCCAACAGGTTCCAGCTCGTCGTATCAACGTCGCTGCAGCTCATGGCAGTTGGCCTGTGGAGGCTGGAATAATGGAAAACCTTCCGGTCTCTTTACTCCTCGGCCGGGATTGGCCCGGGTTTGACCGCCTGCTCGCTGCCGCCGCCCAGCCCACCAGCCAGGAAGGGAACCGTCGTCGCCGCAGGCGGCCACGAAGACCCCGTCCCCGGCCGGCCCTGCTTGCTTCGGACAGCGGGAGAGATGGTGAGTCCCCCTCTCAAACTACTAACCTTTTTTATGATGTTTTCCGTCAGGCCAGTGAGGGGGGCTCTTTTGCCAAAGAACAACGGGAGGACGATCGGCTGAAGCATTGCTGGGGGCAAGTCCGCGCTGTGGATGGTAAGGACGTCCTCCCATGGCCCCATCCTCTCCCGCACTTCATCGTCCGAAGAGGCCTGCTATACTGCGTCGCCCAGCGAAGGGGGGAGGAGAGGGAGTTGTTAGTCGTCCCACGGACCAAGACGGAGACTATTCTGGAACTTGCACACTCCCATCCTATGGCGGGCCACCTGGGAGCCACGAATACCGCTCAGCGCATCCGGGACCGGTTCCACTGGCCAGGCTTAGAAGCGGAAGTGAAGAGGTTCTGCCAGGCATGTCCTACCTGTCAGCGCACCGCGCCCAGGTCTCCTCCCCCCAGTCCGCTCATTCCTTTACCCATCATTGAGGTGCCCTTCGAGCGAATCAGATTGGATCTGGTGGGGCCGTTGCCTAAGTCTGCCCGAGGTCATGAACACATCCTTGTCATCGTCGACTATGCCACCCGGTATCCGGAAGCAGTCCCCCTGCGGAAAGCAACAGCAAAGGCCATCGCCCAGGAGCTGTTTCTGTTGGCCAGCCGGGTCGGCATCCCGTCCGAGATACTGACTGACCAGGGTACACCGTTCATGTCCCGGCTAATGGCAGACCTCTGTAGACTGCTGCGGGTGAAACAATTGAGGACGACTGTCTATCACCCGCAAACCGACGGACTGGTAGAACGATTTAATCAGACCCTCAAGCGGATGCTCCGTAGAGTAGCGGCCGAAGACAGACGTGACTGGGACCTCATGCTCCCCTACGTCCTCTTTGGAATCCGGGAAGTACCCCAGGCCTCAACTGGTTTCACCCCCTTCGAGCTCCTGTTCGGCCGCCAGCCACGGGGGCTGCTGGATGTCGCTCGGGAGGCTTGGGAACAGCAGCCGGCACCCCACCGCACGGTCGTCGAGCATGTAAAGCAGATGAGGGAGAGGATCGACCGGGTCATGCCATTAGTCCGGGAACACCTCAGCAAGGCACAGCAGGCCCAACAACGCCACTACAATCGGGCAGCCCAACCACGGGAGTTCCAGCCGGGAGACAAGGTGATGGTCTTGGTCCCTACCTCCGCTTGCAAGTTCCTGGCGTCCTGGCAGGGTCCCTATACAGTTGTGGAGAAGATTGGACCGGTAACTTACCGACTACGACAGCCTGGACGACGACAAGCGGAGCAACTGTATCACATTAACCTACTGAAGAGATGGCAAGGGACCAACGAGCAGGTGGCCGCCCTCAGTCTCACCGATCCGGTGGTTGTCGACATGAATCCCCATCTGTCGGCTGCCCAAAAGACCGAGCTGCAACACCTGGTCAGTCAGTTTAAGGATGTGTTCTCCTCCCAACCAGGGCAGACCAACGTCATCCAGCATGACATCAGGACGCCCCCTGGAGTGATCGTCAGGCAACGGCCCTACCGAGTCCCAGAAGCCCATCGGCAGGCTATTGAGGAGGAGATACAACAAATGCTGAAGTTGGGGGTAATCGAACCATCACGCAGCCCATGGTCCAGCCCCATTGTGATGGTACCCAAGCCGGATGGCACCCTCCGCTTCTGCAACGACTTCCGCCGTCTCAATGAAGTCTCCGAGTTCGACGGCTATCCCATGCCTCGGGTAGATGAGCTGTTGGATCGGCTGGGGAGGGCCCGGTACATTTCCACTCTCGACCTGACAAAAGGGTACTGGCAAGTCCCACTCACCCCGTCTGCCAAACAGAAGACAGCGTTTTCCACTTCCACTGGGCACTGGCAGTACCGGACCCTTCCCTTCGGCCTGCACGGGGCGCCCGCCACCTTCCAGCGTATGATGGATATCCTCCTGAGACCCCACCAGGCCTATGCAGCCGCCTACCTGGATGATGTCGTCGTGCACTCCGAGGCATGGGAGGAACTCCTGGAATGTCTGCGGAGGGTGCTCTCGGAGCTCCGGCGGGCTGGACCGCCAACCCCCGAAAATGCCACCTAGCGCTCTCCGAAGCGAAGTACCTGGGCTTCCAGGTAGGCCGTGGCCTCATCCGACCACAGGAAAAGAAGGTAGAGGCAATACTTACTGCTTCCCAGCCCCAGACGAAGACCCAGGTACGAGCTTTCTTGGGGTTGGCGGGGTACTATCGCTGTTTTATCCCCAACTTCTCCTCCTTAGCCGCCCCTCTGACAGACCTGACCAGGAAGGGGCAGCCGGAGAAGATACAGTGGACAACAGCCGCCGAGGAGGCCTTCGCCCGGCTCAAGACAGCCCTTACCTCGTCACCAGTACTCCGCGCCCCCGACTTTAGCTGCCCCTTCCTGCTGCAGACGGATGCCTCTGACACCGGACTCGGAGCCGTTCTATCGCAAATCCAGGAAGGTGAGGAGCATCCTATTATTTACATCAGCAGGAAGCTGTCCTCGGCTGAGAAGAACTACGCCGCCGTTGAGAAGGAGGCCCTGGCCATCAAGTGGGCAGTCCTGGAGCTGCGGTATTACCTCCTCGGCCGTAAGTTCACCCTGGTAACCGACCATGCTCCCCTACAGTGGATGGCCCGGGCTAAGGACACCAATGCCAGGGTGACCCGCTGGTTCCTCGCGCTCCAGGACTTCCACTTCGAGGTTCGTCATCGTGCCGGGGCCGCCAACGCCAACGCAGATGGGCTCTCGCGGATATGGACAGCTTACGCATGTCTGTCAGAGGTCATTCCCCACCCACCCCTTGTTTCACCCCTACTATCTCCTTTCGTTCCCAGGGCCAGAACGACGCTTAGGGGGGGGGAATGTGACGAGTGTCTCTGGGCTCATCAGCATCGCCCTGGCAACCAACACGCTGCACCTGCACGTCTTCATCACCGGCCGATCGGTCCCAGCTGCCGCTCGTCAACACAGAGCTTAAGAAGCCGCCGCCGCTCTCACTCGAGCAGACTCACGTCTCATGCAGATCGCTCTGGTACTAACGTTCTCTCTCTTTGTACGCAGAAGGCAGCGAGTGACCGACGGCCTCAGCACGCACGCCTGGACACCCCTTCACGGACACGAGGACACCTTAGAAACACCAGACACGATCACGCCGAGCACCTTTTTCCCCATCACCTTCACTTCAAGTGTAAATAAAATCCACCCTCCGGGGCCATTGCACTGAGCTACCTTGTTGTGTGATTTCTCACCCGTGACACTTACTAAAAAGAATAAAAATAAAAATCATCTTACATGTTTGTAAGTCTGGACGTTCTCTGACTTCAGTGATCAAGATATCAGGGGCTGAAATAATTTCAAAGTTTAAATGATATCTTGTTAAAAATGTTTTAAATTTAATACATTATTAAAAGTTGTAATAGAGTTGTTAAATTATTAAAAGTGGTAAAACAAAAACACTGTTTTTCCTGAATGACCTCATACTGTCTCAAAAAGTAAAGGAGCCGCGTGCGAGTGTCTGTGTCCATCTATGCGCGCCCCCTCTCCGTCTGAGCTCTGACCCCCTCCTTTGCATACCAGAGTACGGTGAAATCTCACACTAACAAAAGTTGAAAAACTTACCTTTAAAAGTATATAAAATATATCTTATTGATCCAATTGTTTTAGCTGAATAAATAAAATTGTCTTACATTATTTTAGAGAGAGTTGAAGAAGTAGCTCCTAACACATCATTGTCCATACGAATGGGTCACAAAAATAATTAAAGTTGAAAAAAATATTCTGTTCTTTTTAAAAGTATATAATGAAATACTTATAAAATCTACCGAACCAAGTATTTCAGATTAAAGTTAAAAGTTTACTGAATTCAAATAGTCATTCCTGAATGACCTCACACTGTCTCAAAACATAGGGAGCGCGCCTCTAATGTATGCGTGTCAAAAAGTAAAGGAGCCGCGCGCGCGTGTGTGTGTGTGTCTGTGCGCGCCCCCTTCGCATGCGAGCTCTGATATATGAAACAGGACCCCACTCCACATTCCTGAGCATGGTGAAAGTGAGATTAAACATCATATACAATAATATAAAATAAATATCTTACTAAAAAAATCATCCTGAGACTGATGCCGTGGTGGTCGATGTTACGGGTGTCGCAGGGGCGGAAAGCTGTAGGATGGCTACGTTGCGAAGCGGGGAAAGGCAGAGTGAGAGGACGACAGGAGGTTTGCGGTGGGTGGTAAACTCTGACATAAAAATGTGACCACAGGGCATGTCCACTCAAGCCCTTCACTCTGCTGGACATCCCATGACTAGTCGTCCATGACAGAACACATCATCTTATTAAAAAATGTAATGAGAACAAAGAACAAAATCGAATTTTGTTCAACACCATGTCCTTTCTTCTGTTCTGTACACTGCAGGCAAATTAGTTGTATCATTTTGAAACATTCAGGTATTCACATCTTGGAAATGGTTGCCGCCTCGGGAATACGGTAATTAAAATATAGAAAACAAATATTGAAATATTGAAATATTTAATTATTCTAAATATTATTATTATAATACTATTTTTATGAGCTCAGACATTTTTTCATTCAGAAATGTTTATTTCAACATTATACTTTCATACATTAAAGAACATGATAGACCGGCATTACATTTACAGATGGTCTAACCAGAATAGAAAATATCCGATGTAGCTGACCCGGCTTTCAACTTATTCACCAACGTCAGTTTTTGCATTTTTTGACACCAGTGACACACAGAGATCCGTTACGAATGTACAAATAGCGAGTATCTCGATGATTTGGAATTCGTCACTACATTCACGCAACACATCCAGAACTTTTCTGAGGATTACGCCGATCGGCTCTTTGCCGTTAAAAAACATGGGCGTTACATCAGGCCATGACTTTATCAAGCCTCTTACGTCATCCATTTCATTTTTGAGATTTGTCACATGTTTGGTATCCTGCGCACAATCGTTTTTCATATCACACGCAGCGTCGATGATCCTGCATCAAGCCGACCATTTGGCCTCTAAAATGATCTTTAAACATACAGTCCAGTGCAGCTCTTGCAGTTTGCATGCGTTTTGTGGCACTGCACCATTTAAGCCCATCTTTAAAAAAAAAGTTAATTTATGAAAATAATCTTCTCTACAAAACAATTTATGATGTATTTATTTGTAAATGAATGTAAAATGAATCGCAAAACATTTATTGTTTGCAGTTCACATGCTTAATTCTTTGGCAGTCTAGCCTTTCTGTAAGGCTAATGGTTTGACCTAGAGATTAGCTTTGAACGCAAGCTAATAAAACTCATCTTTCCATTTAAAGGAAAATTATATAAAATGATAAAGTACTATTTGTTCATACACAAAAAACAATACATTTATCTCTTATTTGACATAATATCAATGTAGTTACCAAAGAAATGGCTTTAGGAAATATAATATGAAATATTAAAACAGATTTCCTTTCTTGTCCTGTTTCAATTTACAAAGTGTTAAGACAATCTAGATCATTGACTTCCTCAAATCCTAATATTTCCTCTACAACTCCCATACCCCTGATTTTGTACTTTTGATTGTAATCTTGTTTTGATGTTACAGTTTTAAAGTGGTTGTTAAAGGAAGCCACCACAACAAAACTTCTGCAAAATAAAGTTCAGTGACTGCCATTGCATAAAATACAGAAATGTATGAGTTTAATGGATTGCATTCCTGGGCTCTGAATAAAATCCTGTTTCCAACACACAAGTCACAATAAATTAGAGCAAAACTGTTGAATGAACTGTTGTACTCACCCATGTGGTGATTGCAACTGAGAATTTTCCTGGTGCTCTTTTACTACTCTAAGAAATAAGAGATACAGCAGTGAATTATTGTGTTCTGTAATATAACATCTGTTGTGTCTGTGTTTCTTTATTAACATGTGGATGCATGTGTGTGCAGGCTTACTGCACAGTATGCATCATTAGCAACTGCAATAATGCATGCATCTACCAGATAGAAGAACGTGTGATTTAGCTACAAACACATTACAACTAACATGTAACCTACCTCATTAAACCTCTATGGTCCGAATTCAGTGGTGGAAAGAGTACTGAAAATGTATACTTAAGTACAAGTAATGTTACATTGCTAAAATAATATTCAATTACAAGTAAACGTACTGGTGTCAAAAAAAGTACTTAAGTAAAAGTACAAAGTACTCTTCTCAAAAACTACTCAGAATACTAATTTTTTAAAGATGAAATGTCTTAATATGTATTCCACTTGGTCCACATAAAATGTAAATTATGATTTTTTCCACCTTTTCTCTCATCCTCTTTGCTAAGCCAGCATCACACTGTTATACTCGATCACATATTGATCTCAAGTTTGATATGGAGTACTGCAAGGCTTATTTCTAAAACCATTGTTTATACATTTATACCTGCTTATACCTTTTGGAGATATCATTAAGAAACATGTTAGATTTCACTATTATGCTGATGATACTGAGCTCCATATTTTTTTAGGCCTGACAAAAGAACACAGCGCTAGAATTTGTAAAACCGCATTTTTCCATCATAAAAATGTCTCTATACTCTCAGTGTCAAATGCAGAAAAGTTCATTCATGCATTCATGACCCTCAAGGCTAGATTACTGTAAAACCTTACTGGTCATTAGGGTAATCAAGCAAAAGTGTCCAAAAACAGGAGAGAAGCAGAGATAAAATACATAGTAATAAGGAAAAACTTATACTATAGTGTAGGCCATGTGCATATAAATGTATGCTTCTGAATGCGCTTTTGTATGTGTAAGTGTATGATTTGAGCATGTGTCTCAGTGAGTGTATTAAGAGTGGCAGTACTTACTTAAGGCAGAATCCTGGCTCTTCATATCTGAAACAGATATAAGGTTATAATGCTGAAATACTACATGGTCACAATACATTACCTTATAATTCAGGAATAAGGGATTACTCTTACATTATTATTATTAATAATTATTTTATTTTTATGTCTTTTATGTCAGTATGTCTTACTGTGAGGCTGAAATGCAACTAGTCTCTGATGAGGATGAATGGCTGAATTACGCAATAGTATTTCAACATTATTATTCCCTGATGAACAGTGCTGTACAGGCTCTTTATAGGCGCAATTCTTTAAAGACTCACCAGATGATGCCATTTATCAGTTTACCGGGAATAAGAAAAAAACGACAAGTAGCCTAACAAAAAGTTTAATAAAAGGGCAAGTGTAACGTCCAAAAGTAAATTTATTTTGATTAAAACGATTGACTGCCATTATAAAGTAGTAAAAACATAAGTAGTTTAAAGTTTAAAGTTTAAGTAGGCTATACATTGACACTCAATAAATACAGCACAAACAAATCTGACATGCTAACTAGGCCACTGATCCGTGTCAGTGATTGTTTTATTATGTTATGAATGGTGTATGAACTGCTTGGTGTAGGCTGATTTATAGAAATTAATTCAATATAGAATTAATGAGTAATGTAACCAATGTGAAGCAGAGTAGGCTATCCCATTCATTTCTAGAAGTAGGCTAATAACTGGTTATGTTTTAGAGGTATTTGCTCACAATGTTTTGATGGATATAGTTATCACACACAGTTGAAAAACACTTACCTTTGTGAGTTGGAGGTGTAGGCCAAATAAATAAGTCTGTGAGGAAACACAATAACAGATCATGAATGATAAAGTGAAGGAGATCATATATTTTCTCAACTGAATTATCCGATTTAATACACAAATACACATAATACTGTCACAGTAGTTTGATTACACTGTAAAAAGTGATTCTGAGTTTTTGTCAGGTGGACTAGTAAAATCATGTCTTGTCAACTTGCAGTGTCTCACTACAGAGCTTTAACTCTACAAACTCCAAATTCGGCTCAGACACTCAAACTGATCAGAACTCGAGTTCTTTTCAGACTGATCGGACTGATCGGACTGATCAAAACTCAAAAAAACTCATTCAAAAATTCCCATTGACTTACATTGGGGAGTTCTAAAAAATTCAAACCGACAAAAATTCAAATCAAAATACCTTGAAGACTAAACCAAACTGCCATTCTATATACTATATGAGCCATTGAGACTCATTTAAACTAATAAACTAAACTCATACACTTATAAACACTTATAAACTAATTAACTTATAAACTCATGAATTCATAGACTTATGAACTCTTAAACTCATAAATTAATAAACTCTGAACTCTTAAACTCATTTAAACTTATAAACTCATTTAAACTTAAACTCTAAACTCAAAAACTCTTACACTTATAAACTCATCAATTTCTACACTTATAACTCTAAACTCATAAACTCTGAGTGTGTGTGTGTGTGTGTGTGTGTGTGAACACACACACACACACACACACACACACACACACACACACACACACACACACACACACACACACACACACACACACACACACACACTCTAAAGTTAGGGGGTCGGCTGCGCCCCTGCCTTCGTCTTCAGGCAGGAGATGCAGATCCGCTACCCTCGGATTACGAACTATGGACGGGGCCTACGCCAAAGAACTTTACAATGCTTGCTGGGCTGCCAATAAAAATATGCTTGTTACATCACTTTATCTTCCGAGTCTTTCTGGTAGAAATAAATTAATAAACTCTGAACTCATTTACACATATAAACTCTAAACTCATTTAAACTTATAAACTCAAAACTCAATTAAACTTATAAACTAAACTCAAAAACTTGTACACTTATAAACTCATGCATTTATACACTTATAAACTCTAAACTCATAAACTCTGAGTGTGTGTGTGTGTGTGTGTGTGTGTGTGTGAACACACACACACACACACACACACACACACACACACACACACACACACACACACACACACACACTCACTCTAAACTCATTTAAACTTAAACTCTAAACTCATTTAAACTTAAACTCTAAACTCATTTAAACTTATAAACTCAAAACTCAAAAACTCATAAACTACTTTAAACTTCAAACCACTTTAAACTTCTTAAGTTTAAAGCTTCCAGCTGCCAAGCAACTCCATAGCAACCAAACTTGAGTACCCTAGCAACCGTTTTGCAAGACCTATATCTCTGTATCAGAACATTGTATAGAGATGAGGTTTGGCTCTTTTGACTCATGCTAGCAAACAGCACTTCCAACATGCTACACATGCTAGCAGTAAATAGCTACATGCTAATAGCGATTAGTTAAGTGCTATATCATGCCAAGATCATGCTAAGAACTCTGTAAAGACTCCAGATATAGAAAGACTCTCATATAGAAATTTTAGTCTCGGAATAATAATAACTAGATTAAAAAGTTCGTCGAGACAAACTTTAAGTTGGCTTGAGAAAGTTTGTACTGGAAAGTTTGAAGTTTAAAGTAGTTTGAAGATTAAAGTAGTTTGAAGTTTAATTTAGTTTAAAGTTTAATTTAGTTTAAAGTTTAAATTAGTCTAAAGTTTAAATTAGTTTGAAGTTTAAATTAGTTTAAAGTTTAAATTAGTCTAAAGTTTAAATTAGTTTGAAGTAAATTAGTTTAAAGTTTAAAGTAGTTTAAAGTTTAAATTAGTTTGAAGTTAAAATTAGCTTAAAGTTTTAATTAGTTTAAAGTTTAAAGTAGTTTAAAGTTAAAAAGTTGTTGGGGGTTTTCTAGTGGGTTGCTAAGGTGTTCTGGGTGGTTGCTAGGCGGTTGTGCAACTCAGAGTTTATGAGTTTAGAGTTTATAAGTGTATAAATGCATGAGTTTATAAGTGTACAAGTTTTTGAGTTTAGTTTATAAGTTTAATTGAGTTTTGAGTTTATAAGTTTAAATGAGTTTAGAGTTTATATGTGTAAATGAGTTTAAAGAGTTCAGAGTTTATTAATTTATGAGTTTAAGAGTTTATAAGTCTATGAATTCATGAGTTTATAAGTTAATTAGTTTATAAGTGTATGAGTTTAGAGTTCATTAGTTTAAATGAGTCTCAATGGCTCTTATAGTATATAGAATGGCAGTTTGGTTTAGTCTTCAAGGTGTTTAGATTTAAATTTTTGTCGGTTGGTGAGTTTGAATCTAAATTTGAATTTTTTAGAACTCCCCAATGCAAGTCAATGGGAGTTTTTCCGAGTTTTGATCGTCATTTTTAGGAAAACCGTAAGTCCGATCAGTCTGAAAAGATATAGCACACTTGGTCAGATCAGTTTGAGTGTCTGAGCCGAGTTTGGAGTATGTAGAGTTAAAGCTCTAGGAGGAGTTTCATATAGAAATTTTAGTCTCGGAATAATAATAATAACTAGATTAAAAAGTTCGTCGAGACAAACTTTAAGTTGGCTTGAGAAAGCCGGACCAGAAAGTTTGAAGAAGTTTGAAGTTTAAATTAGTTTAAAGTTTAAAATAGTTTGAAGTTTAAAATAGTTTAAAGTTTAAAGTAGTTTAAAGTTTAAATTAGTTTAAAGTTTAAAGTAGTTTGAAGTTTAATTTAGTTTAAAGTTTAAAGTAGTTTGAAGTTTAATTTAGTTTAAATTAATTAGGTTGTTCTGGGTGGTTGATATGGTGTTGCTAGGCGGTTGCTAGGGTATTCTGGGTGGTTGCTAGGCGGTTGCTAGGGTGTTCTGGTTGGTTGCTATGGTGTTGCTAGGCGGTTGCTAGGGTATTCTGGGCGGTTGCTAGGGTGTTCTGGTTGGTTGCTATGGTGTTGCTAGGCGGTTGCTAGGCGGTTGCTAGGGTTTTCTGGATGGTTGCTATGGTGTTGCTAGGCGGTTGCTAGGGTATTCTGGGTGGTTGCTAGGCGGTTGCTAGGGAGTTCTGGGTGGTTGCTATGCTGTTGCTAGGCGGTTGCTAGGGTATTCTGGGTGGTTGCTAGGCGGTTGCTAGGGTGCTTTGGGTGGTTGCTATGCTGTTGCTAGGGTGTTCTGGGTGGTTGCTATGGTGTTGCTAAACGGTTGCTAGGGTGTTCTGGGTGGTTGCTATGATGTTGCTAGGCGGTTGCTAGGGTGTTTTGGTGGTCGCTATGGTGTTGCTAGGCGGTTGCTAGGGTGTTCTGGGTGGTTGCTATGATGTTGCTAGGCGGTTGCTAGGGTATTCTGGGTGGTTACTAGGGTGTTGCTAGGCGGTTGCTAGGGTATTCTAGGTGGTTGCTAGGGTGTTCTGGGTGGTTGCTATGATGTTGCTAGGTGGTTGCTAGGGTGTTTTGGTGGTTGCTATGCTGTTGCTAGGGTATTCTGGGTGGTTGCTAGGGTGTTGCTAGGCGGTTGCTAGGGTGTTCTGGGCGGTTGCTATGGTGTTACTAGGTGATTGGTAGTTGTCACAGATGGTTACTATGGAGTTTTTATAGTTCTTAGCATGATCTTGGCATGATTTAGCACTCAACTAATCGCTATTAGCATGTAGCTATTCACTGCTAGCATGTGTAGCATGTTGGAAGTGCTGTTTGCTAGCATGAGTCAAAAGAGCCAAACCTCATCTCTATACGATGTTCTGATACAGAGATATAGGTCTTGCAAAACGGTTGCTAGGGTACTCAAGTTTGGTTGCTATGGAGTTGCTTGGGAGCTGGAAGCTTTAAACTTAAGAAGTTTAAAGTGGTTTGAAGTTTAAAGTAGTTTACGAGTTTTGAGTTTATAAGTTTAAATGAGTTTAGAGTTTAAGTTTAAATGAGTTTAGTGTGTGTGTGTGTGTGTGTGTGTGTGTGTGTGTGTGTGTGTGTGTGTGTGTGTTCACACACACACACACACACACACACACACACACTCAGAGTTTATGAGTTTAGAGTTTATAAGTGTATAAATTGATGAGTTTATAAGTGTTAGAGTTTTTGAGTTTAGAGTTTATAAGTTTTAAATGAGTTTAGAGTTTATAAGTTTAAATGAGTTTAAGAGTTCAGAGTTTATTAATTTATGAGTTTAAGAGTTCATAAGTCTATGAATTCATGAGTTTATAAGTTAATTAGTTAATAAGTGTATGAGTTTAGAGTTCATTAGTTTAAATGAGTCTCAATGGCTAATATAGTATATAGAACGGCAGTTTGGTTTAGTCTTCAAGGTATTTTGATTTGAATTTTCGTCGGTTGGTCAGTTTGAATCTGGATTTGAATTTTTTAGAACTCCCCAATGCAAGTCAATGGGAGTTTTTCCGAGTTTTGATCGTCATTTTTAGGAAAACCGTAAGTCCGATCAGTCTGAAAAGATATAGCACACTTGGTCAGATCAGTTTGAGTGTCTGAGCCGAGTTTGGAGTATGTGGAGTTAAAGCTCTAGGAGGAGTTTCATATAGAAATTTTAGTCTCGGAATAATAATAATAACTAGATTAAAAAGTTCGTCGAGACAAACTTTAAGTTGGCTTGAGAAAGTTTGTACTGGAAAGTTTGAAGTTTAAAGTAGTTAGAAGATTAAAGTAGTTTGAAGTTTAATTTAGTTTAAAGTTTAATTTAGTTTAAAGTTTAAATTAGTCTAAAGTTTAAATTAGTTTGAAGTAAATTAGTTTAAAGTTGAAAGTAGTTTAAAGTTTAAATTAGTCTAAAGTTTAAATTAGTTTGAAGTAAATTAGTTTAAAGTTGAAAGTAGTTTAAAGTTTAAATTAGTTTGAAGTTTAAATTAGCTTAAAGTTTTAATTAGTTTAAAGTTTAAAGAAGTTTAAAGTTAAAAAGTTGTTGGGGGTTTTCTAGTGGGTTGCTAAGGTGTTCTTGGTGGTTGCTAGGCGGTTGCTAGGGTGTTCTGGGTGGTTGCTATGGTGTTGCTAGGCGGTTGCTAAGGTATTTTGGCTGGTTGCTGGGGTATTCGGGGTGGTTGCTTGGGTATTCTGGTTGGTTGCTATGGTGTTGCTAGGGTGTTGCTAAGCGGTTGCTAGGGTATTTTGGGTGGTTGCTAGGGTGTTCGGGGTGGTTGCTATGGTGTTGATAGGTGGTTGCTAAGGTATTTTGGGTGGTTGCTAGGGTGTTGCTAGGGTGTTCTGGGTGGTTGCTATGGTGTTGCTAGGTGGTTGCTAAGGTATTTTGGGTGGTTGCTAGGGTGTTGCTAGGCGGTTGCTAGGGTGTTCTGAGTGGTTGCTATGCTGTTGCTAGGTGGTTGCTAGGGTATTCTGGGTGGTTGCTAGGGTGTTGCTAGGGTGTTTTGGGTGGTTGCTAGGGTGTTGCTAGGTGGTTGCTAAGGTACTTTGTGTGGTTGCTAGGGTGTTCTGGGTGGTTGCTAGGCGGTTGCTAGGGTGTTCTGGGTGGTTGCTAGGTTGTTGTTAGGGTGTTTTGGGTGGTTGCTATGGTGTTGCTAGGCGGTTGCTAGGGCATTCGGGGCGGTTGCTAAGGTATTTTGGGTGGTTGCTATGGTGTTACTAGGTGGTAGGTAGTTGTCACAGATGGTTACTATGGAGTTTTTATAGAGTTCTTAGAATGATTTAGCACTTAACTAATCGCTATTAGCATGTAGCTATTCACTGCTAGCATGTGTAGCATGTTGGAAGTGCTGTTTGCTAGCATGAGTCAAAAGAGCCAAACCTCATCTCTATATGATGTTCTGATACAGAGATATAGGTCTTGCAAAACGGTTGCTAGGGTACTCAAGTTTGGTTGCTATGGAGTTGCTTGGGAGCTGGAAGCTTTAAACTTAAGTTTAAAGTGGTTTGAAGTTTAAAGTAGTTTACGAGTTTACAAGTTTAAATGAGTTTAGAGTTTAAATGAGTTTAGAGTGTGTGTGTGTGTGTGTGTGTGTGTGTGTGTGTGTGTGTGTGTGTGTGTGAACACACACACACACACACACACACACACTCAGAGTTTATGAGTTTAGAGTTTATAAGTGTATAAATTGATGAGTTTATAAGTGTAAGAGTTTTTGAGTTTAGAGTTTATAAGTTTTAATGAGTTTAGAGTTTATAAGTTTAAATGAGTTTAAGAGTTCAGTTTATTAATTTATGAGTTTAAGAGTTCATAAGTCTATGAATTCATGAATTTATAAGTTAATTAGTTTATAAGTGTATGAGTTTAGAGTTTTTAGTTTAAATGAGTCTCAATGGCTCATATAGTATATAGAACGGCAGTTTGGTTTAGTCTTCAAGGTGTTTTGATTTGAATTTTCGTCGGTTTGAATTTTTTAGAACTCCCAATGAAAGTCAATGGGAATTTTTGAATGGGTTTTTTCGAGTTTTGATCGTCATTTTTAGGAAAACCGTAAGTCCGATCAGTCTGAAAAGATATAGCAACTCGAGTCAGATCAGTTTGAGTGTCCGAGCCGAATTTGGAGTATGTAGAGTTAAAGCTCTAGGAGGAGATCCAATTTAGTTTTTTTAGTCTCAGAAGAATAATAATAATAATAATAATAAGTTTAAATAGGATTTCAGTAAGTTGGCTCTCTCAAGCCAACTTAACTAGATGCAAAAGTTCGTCGAGACAAACTTTAAGTTGGCTTGAGAAAGTTTGGACCAGAACGTTTTTTTGATAGGCGGTTGCTAGGGTGTTCTGGGTGGTTGCTATGCTGTTGCTAGGCGGTTGCTAAGGTATTTTGGGTGGTTGCTAGGCGGTTGCTAGGGTGTTCTGGGTGGTTGCTATGGTGTTGCTAGGCGGTTGCTAGGGTGTTCTGGGTGGTTGCTAGGTGGTTGCTAGGGTGTTTTGAGTGGTTGCTAGGCGGTTGCTAGGGTATTCTGGTTGGTTGCTATGGTGTTGCTAGGCGGTTGCTAGGTTGTTCTGGGTGGTTGCTATGGTGTTGCTAGGCGGTTGCTAGGGTATTCTTGGTGGTTGCTAGGCGGTTGCTAGGGTGTTCTGGGTGGTTGCTAGGCGGTTGCTAGGGTGTTCTGGGTGGTTGCTATGGTGTTGCTAGGCGGTTGCTAGGGTATTCTGGGTGGTTGCTAGGCGGTTGCTAAGGTATTTTGGGTGGTTGCTAGGCGGTTGCTAGGGTGTTCTGGGTGGTTGCTAGGGTGTTGCTAGGCGGTTGCAAGGGTGTTCTGGGTGGTTGCTAGGTGGTTGCTAGGGTGTTTTGGGTGGTTGCTAGGCGGTTGCTAGGGTATTCTGGTTGGTTGCTAGGGTGTTTTGGGTGGTTGCTAGGGTGTTCTGGGTGGTTGCTATGGTGTTACTAGGTGGTTGCTAGGGTATTCTGGTTGGTTGCTAGGGTGTTCTGGGTGGTTGCTAGGCGGTTGCTAGGGTGTTCTGGGTGGTTGCTATGGTGTTGCTAGGCGGTTGCTAGGGTGTTCTGGGTGGTTGCTAGGGTGTTCTGGGTGGTTGCTATGGTGTTGCTAGGCGGTTGCTAGGGTGTTCTGGGTGGTTGCTAGGGTGTTTTGAGTGGTTGCTAGGCGGTTGCTAGGGTATTCTGGTTGGTTGCTAGGGTGTTTTGGGTGGTTGCTAAGGTGTTCTGGGTGGTTGCTAGGCGGTTGCTAGGGTGTTTTGGGTGGTTGCTATGGTGTTGCTAGGCGGTTGCTAGGGTATTCTGGGTGGTTGCTAGGCGGTTGCTAAGGTATTTTGGGTGGTTGCTAGGCGGTTGCTAGGGTGTTCTGGGTGGTTGCTAGGGTGTTGTTAGGCGGTTGCAAGGGTGTTCTGGGTGGTTGCTAGGTGGTTGCTAGGGTGTTTTGGGTGGTTGCTAGGGTGTTCTGGGTGGTTGCTATGGTGTTACTAGGTGGTTGCTAGGGTATTCTGGTTGGTTGCTAGGGTGTTCTGGGTGGTTGCTAGGCAGTTGCTAGGGTGTTCTGGGGGGTTGCTATGGTGTTGCTAGGCGGTTGCTAGGGTGTTCTGGGTGGTTGCTAGGCGGTTGCTAGGGTGTTCTGGGTGGTTGCTATGGTGTTGCTAGGCGGTTGCTAGGGTATTCTGGGTGGTTGCTATGGTGTTACTAGGTGGTTGGTAGTTGTCACAGATGGTTACTATGGAGTCTTTATAGAGTTCTTAGCATGATCTTGGCATGATATAGCACTTAACTAATCGCTATTAGCATGTAGCTATTCACTGCTAGCATGTGTAGCATGTTGGAAGTGCTGTTTGCTAGCATGAGTCAAAAGAGCCAAACCTCATCTCTATACGATGTTCTGATACAGAGATATAGGTCTTGCAAAACGGTTGCTAGGGTACTCAAGTTTGGTTGCTATGGAGTTGCTTGGGAGCTGGAAGCTTTAAACTTAAGAAGTTTAAAGTGGTTTGAAGTTTAAAGTAGTTTACGAGTTTTGAGTTTACAAGTTTACAAGTTTAAATGAGTTTAGAGTGTATGTGTGTGTGTGTGTGTGTGTGTGTGTGTGTGTGTTCACACACACACACACACACACACACACACACACACACACACACACACACACACACACACACACACACTCAGAGTTCATGAGTTTAGAGTTTATAAGTCTATAAATTGATGAGTTTATAAGTGTAAGGGTTTTTGAGTTTAGAGTTTATAAGTTTTAAATGAGTTTAGAGTTTATAAGTTTAAATGAGTTTAGACTTTATAAGTTTAAATGAGTTTAAGAGTTCAGAGTTTATTAATTTATGAGTTAAAGAGTTCATAAGTCTATGAATTCATGAGTTAATAAGTTAATTAGTTTATAAGTGTATGAGTTTAGAGTTCATTAGTTTAAATGAGTCTCAATGGCTCTTATAGTATATAGAATGGCAGTTTGGTTTAGTCTTCAAGGTGTTTAGATTTAAATTTTCGTCGGTTGGTGAGTTTGAATCTAAATTTGAATTTTTTAGAACTCCCCAATGCAAGTCAATGGGAGTTTTTCCGAGTTTTGATCGTCATTTTTAGGAAAACCGTAAGTCCGATCAGTCTGAAAAGATATAGCACACTAAGTCAGAACAGTTTGAGTGTCTGAGCCGAGTTTGGAGTATGTAGAGTTAAAGCTCTAGGAGGAGTTTCATATAGAAATTTTTAGTCTCAGAAGAATAATAATAATAATAATAAGTTTAAATACAATATCAGTAAGTTGGCTCTCTCAAGCCAACTTAATAATAATAATAAGTTTAAATAGGATTTCAATATGTTGGCTCTCTCAAGCCAACTTAACTAGATGCAAAAGTTCGTCGAGACAAACTTTGAAGTTGGCTTGAGAAAGTTTGGACCAGAACGTTTTTTGCTAGGCGGTTGCTAGGATGTTATGGGTGGTCGCTATGGTGTTGCTAGGCGGTTGCTAGGGTGTTCTGGGTGGTTGCTATGCTGTTGCTAGGCGGTTGCTAGGGTGTTCTGGGTGGTTGCTATGCTGTTGCTAGGTGGTTGCTAGGATGTTTTGGTGGTTGCTATGCTGTTGCTAGGCGGTTGCTAGGGTATTCTGGGGGGTTGCTATGGTGTTGCTAGGCGGTTGCTAGGGTGTTTTGGTGGTTGCTATGCTGTTGCTAGGCGGTTGCTAGGGTATTCTGGGGGGTTACTAGGGTGTTGCTAGGTGGTTGCTAGGGTGTTTTGGTGGTTGCTATGCTGTTGCTAGGCGGTTGCTAGAGTATTCTGGGGGGTTGCTAGGGTGTTGCTAGGCGGTTGCTAGGGTGTTCTGGGTGGTTGCTATGATGTTGCTAGGCGGTTGCTAGGGTGTTTTGGTGTTTGCTATGGTGTTGCTAGGCAGTTGCTAGGGTATTCTGAGTGGTTGCTAGGGTGTTGCTAGGCTTTGCTATGCTATTGCTAGGTGGTTGCTAGGGTGTTCTGGGTGGTTGCTAGGCGGTTGCTAGGGTGTTCTGGGTGGTTGCTATGGTGTTGCTAGGCGGTTGCTAGGGTGTTCTGGGTGGTTGCTATGGTGTTGCTAAGGTATTCTGGGTGGTTGCTGGGCGGTTGCTAGGCGGTTGCTAGGGTATTCTGGGTGGTTGCTAGGCAGTTGCTAGGGTGTTCTGGGTGGTTGCTATGGTGTTGCTAGGCGGTTGCTAGGGTGTTCTGGGTGGTTGCTATGGTGTTGCTAAGGTATTCTGGGTGGTTGCTAGGCGGTTACTAGGCGGTTGCTAGGGTATTCTGGGTGGTTGCTAGGCGGTTGCTAGGGTGTTCTGGGTGGTTACTATGGTGTTGCTAGGCGGTTGCTAGGGTATTCTGGTGGTTGCTAGGCAGTTGCTAGGGTGTTCTGTGTGGTTGCTATGGTGTTGCTAGGCGGTTTCTAGGGTGTTCCGGGTGGTTGCTAGGCAGTTGCTAGGGTGTTCTGGGTGGTTGCTATGGTGCTGCTAGGTGGTTGGTAGTTGTCACAGATGGTTACTATGGAGTTTTGATATAGTTGTTTGATCTTAGTATGATTTAGCACTTAACTAATCGCTATTAGCATGTAGCTATTCACTGCTAGCATGTGTAGCATGTTGGAAGTGCTGTTTGCTAGCATGAGTCAAAAGAGCCAAACCTAATCTCTATACGATGTTTTGATACAGAGATATAGGTCTTGCAAAACGGTTGCTAGGGTACTCAAGTTTGGTTGCTATGGAGTTGCTTGGGAGCTGGGAGCTTTAAACATAAGAAGTTTAAAGTGGTTTGAAGTTTAAAGTAGTTTACAGTAGTTTGAAGTTTATGACAGATAGATAGATAAATAAGTTAGATAGATACACACACACACACACACACGCGCACACACACACACACACACTAACTCGCTCACACACTCACTCAGACACACACACACACACACACACACTCAAGAGTTTATGAGTTTAGAGTTTATAAGTGTATAAATTGATGAGTTTATAAGTGTATGAGTTTTTGAGCTTTGAGTTTATAAGTTTAAATGAGTTTAGAGTTTATACGTTTAAATGAGTTTAAGAGTTCAGAGTTTATTAATTTATGAGTTTAAGAGTTCATAAGTCTATGAATTCATGAGTTTATAAGTTAATTAGTTTATAAGTGTATGAGTTTAGAGTGCATTAGTTTAAATGAGTCTCAATGGCTCATATAGTATATAGAACGGCAGTTTGGTTTAGTCTTCAAGGTATTTTGATTTGAATTTTCGTCGGTTGGTGAGTTTGAATCTAAATTTGAATTTTTTAGAACTCCCCAATGCAAGTCAATGGGAGTTTTTCCGAGTTTTGATCGTCATTTTTAGGAAAACCGTAAGTCCGATCAGTCTGAAAAGATATAGCAACGCGAGTCAGATCAGTTTGAGTGTCTGAGCCGAGTTTGGAGTATGTAGAGTTAAAGCTCTAGGAGGAGTTTCATATAGAAATTTTAGTCTCGGAATAATAATAATAACTAGATGCAAAAGTTCGTCGAGACAAACTTTAAGTTGGCTTGAGAAAGTTTGGACCAGAACGTTTTTTGCTAGGCGGTTGCTAGGGTGTTCTGGGTAGTTGCTATGGTGTTGCTAGGCGGTTGCTAAGGTATTCTGGGTGGTTGCTAGGTGGTTGCTAGGCGGTTGCTAGGGTATTCTGGGTGGTTGCTAGGCAGTTGCTAGGGTGTTCTGGGTGGTTGCTATGGTGTTGCTAGGCGGTTGCTAGGGTGTTCTGGGTGGTTGCTATGGTGTTGCTAGGTGGTTGCTAGGGTGTTCTGGGTGGTTGCTATGGTGTTGCTAGGCGGTTGCTAGGGTGTTCTGGGTGGTTGCTATGGTGTTGCTAAGGTATTCTGGGTGGTTGCTAGGCGGTTGCTAGGCGGTTGCTAGGGTATTCTGGGTGGTTGCTAGGCGGTTGCTAGGGTGTTCTGGGTGGTTACTATGGTGTTGCTAGGCGGTTGCTAGGGTGTTCTGGGTGGTTGCTATGGTGTTGCTAGGCGGTTGCTAGGGTATTCTGGGTGGTTGCTGGGCAGTTGCTAGGGTGTTCTGGGTGGTTGCTATGGTGTTGCTAGGCGGTTGCTAGGGTGTTCTGGGTGGTTGCTATGGTGTTGCTAGGCGGTTGCTAAGGTATTTTGGGTGGTTGCTAGGCGGTTGCTAGGGTGTTCTGGGTGGTTGCTATGGTGTTGCTAGGCGGTTGCTAGGGTATTCTGGGTGGTTGCTAGGCGGTTGCTAGGGTGTTCTGGGTGGTTGCTATGGTGTTGCTAGGCGGTTGCTAGGGTATTCTGGGTGGTTGCTAGGCGGTTGCTAGGGTGTTCTGGGTGGTTGCTATGCTGTTGCTAGGCGGTTGCTAGGGTATTCTGGGTGGTTGCTAGGCGGTTGCTAGGGTGTTTTGGGTGGTTGCTATGCTGTTGCTAGGGTGTTCTGGGTGGTTGCTATGCTGTTGCTAGGCGGTTGCTAGGGTGTTTTGGTGGTTGCTATGCTGTTGCTAGGCGGTTGCTAGGGTGTTTTGGGTGGTTGCTATGGTGTTGCTAGGCGGTTGCTAGGGTATTCTGGGTGGTTGCTAGGCGGTTGCTAGGGTGTTCTGGGTGGTTGCTATGGTGTTGCTAGGCGGTTGCTAGGGTATTCTGGGTGGTTGCTAGGCGGTTGCTAGGGTGTTCTGGGTGGTTGCTATGCTGTTGCTAGGCGGTTGCTAGGGTATTCTGGGTGGTTGCTAGGCGGTTGCTAGGGTATTTTGGGTGGTTGCTAGGGTGTTCTGGTTGGTTGCTAGGCGGTTGCTAGGGTGTTCTGGGTGGTTACTAGGGTGTTCTGGGTGGTTGCTAGGCGGTTGCTAGGATATTTTGGGTGGTTGCTAGGGTCTTTTGGGTGGTTGCTAGGCGGTTGCTAGGGTATTTTGGGTGGTTGCTAGGGTGTTCTGGGTGGTTGCTATGGTGTTCTAAGGTATTTTGGGTGGTTGTTAGGGTGTTCTGAGTGGTTGCTATGGTGTTGCTAGGGTGTTCTAAGGTATTTTGGGTGGTTGCTAGGGTGTTCTGGGTGGTTGTTAGGCAGTTGCTAGGGTGTTCTGAGTGGTTGCTATGGTGTTGCTAGGCGGTTGCTAAGGTATTCTGGGTGGTTGCTAGGTGGTTGCTAGGGTATTCTGGGTGGTTGCTATGGTGTTGCTAGGCGGTTGCTAGGGTGTTTTGGGTGGTTGCTAGGCGGTTGCTAGGGTATTCTGGGTGGTTGCTATGGTGTTGCTAGGTGGTTGCTAAGGTATTCTGGGTGGTTGCTAGGCGGTTGCTAGGGTGTTCTGGGTGGTTACTATGGTGTTGCTAGGGTGTTCGGGGTGGTTGCTAGGCGGTTGCTAGGGTGTTCTGGGTGGTTGCTATGGTGTTGCTAGGCAGTTGTTAGGGTGTTCTGGGTTGTTGCTAGGCAGTTGCTAGGTGTTCTGGGTGGTTTCTAGGCAGTTGCTAGGGTGTTCTGGCTGTTTGCTAGGTGTTCTGGGTGGTTGCTAGGCAGTTGCTAGGCAGTTGCTAGGGTGTTCTGGGTGGTTGCTAGGGTATATTTGGTGGTTACTAGAGCGTTTCTAGATGTTGCTAGGGTGTTCAAGATGGTTGCTAAGGTATTTTTGGTAGTTGCTATGGTGTTACTAGGTGGTTGGTAGTTGTCAAAGATGGTTTAAATATGGAGTTAATAACGAGTGCCTTCAGTACGGCACTCGGCCTGCGGCCTCGTGCCTATGGCCGAATAGGCACAAGCATGGAGCAATATCGCAAGGCCACGAATGTAATATTGCTTTAAAAAATAAAAAAAATATAAAAAAAGTTTTTTTGGGGGTTTAGGGTGGTTGCTAGGGAGCTCTTAGTGGTTGCTAGGGTGCTGTAACTGGTTGCTAGGGTGTGGCTATGAAGATTTTAGGCCATTACTTATTGGTTGCTTGATAATATAAATCCTCTGAGGGAGAGAGAGAGGGAGAGACGCAGGGGTGTCAGGCCCTTTGGAGTCTGTGTGTGTGAAAACGGCAGTTTGGATTCAAATGTTTTTAGAACTCCCCAATGTAAGTCAATGGGAGTTTTTCCGAGTTTTGATCGTCATTTTTAGGAAAACCGTAAGTCCGATCAGTCTGAAAAGATATAGCAACGCGAGTCAGATCAGTTTGAGTGTCTGAGCCGAGTTTGGAGTATGTAGAGTTAAAGCTCTAGGAGGAGTTTCATATAGAAATTTTAGTCTCGGAATAATAATAATAACTAGATGCAAAAGTTCGTCGAGACAAACTTTGAAGTTGGCTTGAGAAAGTTTGGACCAGAACGTTTTTTTGCTAGGCGGTTGCTAGGATGTTATGGGTGGTCGCTATGGTGTTGCTAGGCGGTTGCTAGGGTATTCTGGGTGGTTGCTATGGTGTTGCTAGGCTGTTGCTAGGGTGTTCTTGGTGGTTGCTATGCTGTTGCTAGGCGGTTGCTAGGGTGTTCTGGGTGGTTGCTATGCTGTTGCTAGGCGGTTGCTAGGGTGTTTTGGTGGTTGCTATGCTGTTGCTAGGGTATTCTGGGTGGTTGCTAGGCGGTTGCTAGGGTATTCTGGGTGGTTGCTAGGGTGTTGCTAAGCGGTTGCTAGGGTATTCTGGGTGGTTGCTAGGTGGTTGCTAGGGTGTTTTGGGTGGTTACTAGGGTGTTGCTAGGCGGTTGCTAGGGTATTCTAGGTGGTTGCTAGGCGGTTGCTAGGGTATTCTGGGGGTTGCTAGGGTGTTGCTAGGTGGTTGCTAGGGTGTTCTGGGTGGTTGCTATGATGTTGCTAGGTGGTTGCTAGGGTGTTTTTGTGGTTGCTATGGTGTTGCTAGGCAGTTGCTAGGGTATTCTGGGTGGTTGCTAGGGTGTTGCTAGGTGGTTGCTAGGGTATTCTAGGTGGTTGCTAGGGTGTTGCTAGGCGGTTGCTAGGGTGTTGCTAGGCGGTTGCTAGGGTGTTCTAGGTGGTTGCTATGATGTTGCTAGGCGGTTGCTAGGGTGTTCTGGGTGGTTGCTAGGCAGTTGCTAGTGTATGCTGGGTGGTTGATAGGGTGTTGCTAGGTGGTTGCTAGGGTATTCTAGGTGGTTGCTAGGGTGTTGCTAGGCAGTTGCTAGGGTGTTTTGGTGGTTGCTATGGTGTTGCTAGGCGGTTACTAAGGTATTCTGGGTGGTTGCTAGGTGGTTTCTAGGGTGTTCTGGGTGGTTGCTATGGTGTTGCTAGGCGGTTGCTAAGGTATTCTGGGTGGTTGCTAGGCGGTTGCTAGGGTGTTCTGGGCTGTTGCTATGGTGTTACTAGGTGGTTGGTAGTTGTCACAGATGGTTACTATGGAGTTTTTATAGAGTTCTTAGCATGATCTTGGCATGATTTATCACTTAACTAATCGCTATTAGCATGTAGCTATTCACTGCTAGCATGTGTAGCATGTTGGAAGTGCTGTTTGCTAGCATGAGTCAAAAGAGCCAAACCTCATCTCTTTACGATGTTCTGATGCAGAGATATAGGTCTTGTAAAACGGTTGCTAGGGTACTCAAGTTTGGTTGCTATGGAGTTGTTTGGGAGCTGGGAACTTTAAACTTAAGAAGTTTAAAGTGGTTTGAAGTTTAAAGTAGTTTACGAGTTTTTGAGTTTTGAGTTTATAAGTTTAAATGAGTTTAGAGTGTGTGTGTGTGTGTGTGTGTGTTCACACACACACACACACACACACACACACACACACACACACACACACACACACACACACTCAGAGTTTATGAGTTTAGAGTTTATAAGTGTACAAGTTTTTGAGTTTAGTTTGTAAGTTTAAATGAGTTTTGAGTTTATAAGTTTAAATGAGTTTAGAGTTTATAAGTTTAAATGAGTTAAAGCTTAAGTTTGAAGTTTAAAGTAGTTTAAAGTGTATATTAGTTTGACGTTTAATTTAGTTTGAAGTTTAAAGTAGTGTAAAGTTTAAAATAGTTTGAAGTAGATAGATAGATGAGTTTATTAGTTTAATTGAGTCTCAATGGCTCATATAGTATATAGAACGGCAGTTTGGTTTAGTCTTCAAGGTGTTTAGATTTGAATTTTCGTCGGTTGGTCAGTTTGCATCTGGATTTGAATTTTTTAGAACTCCCCAATGCAAGTCAATGGAGTTTTTGAATTAGTTTTTTCGAGTTTTGATCGTCATTTTTAGGAAAACCGTAAGTCCGATCAGTCTGAAAAGATATAGCAACTCGAGTCAGATCAGTTTGAGTGTCTGAGCCGAATTTGGAGTATGTAGAGTTAAAGCTCTAGGAGGAGTTTCATATAGAAATTTTTGTCTCGGAATAATAATAATAACTAGATGCGAAAGTTCGTCGAGACAAACTTTAAGTTGGCTTGAGAAAGTTTGGACCAGAAAGTTTTTTGCTAGGCGGTTGCTAGGGTATTCTGAGTGGTTGCTAGGCGGTTGCTAGGATATTTCTGGTGGTTGCTAGGGTCTTTTGGGTGGTTGCTAGGCGGTTGCTAGGGTATTTTGGGTGGTTGCTAAGGTGTTCTGGGTGGTTGCTAGGCGGTTGCTAGGGTGTTCTGGGTGGTTACTAGGGTGTTCTGGGTGGTTGCTAGGCGGTTGCTAAGATATTTTGGGTGGTTGCTAGGGTCTTTTGGGTGGTTGATAGGCGGTTGCTATGGTATTTTAGGTGGTTGCTAGGGTATTTTAGGTGGTTGCTAGGCGGTTGCTAGGGTATTTTGGGTGGTTGCTAGGGTCTTTTGGGTAGTTGCTAGGCGGTTGCTAGGGTATTTTGGGTGGTTGCTAGGGTGTTCTGGGTGGTTGCTAAGCGGTTGCTAGGGTGTTCTGGGTGGTTACTAGGGTGTTCTGGGTGGTTGCTAGGCGGTTGCTAGGATATTTCTGGTGGTTGCTAGGGTCTTTTGGGTGGTTGCTAGGCGGTTGCTAGGGTATTTTGGGTGGTTGCTAGGGTGTTCTGGGTGGTTGCTAGGCGGTTGCTAGGGTGTTCTTGGTGGTTACTAGGGTGTTCTGGGTGGTTGCTAGGCGGTTGCTAGGATATTTTGGGTGGTTGCTAGGGTCTTTTGGGTGGTTGATAGGCGGTTGCTAGGGTATTTTAGGTGGTTGCTAGGGTATTTTAGGTGGTTGCTAGGGTATTCTGGGTGGTTGCTAGGCGGTTGCTAGGGTATTTTGGGTGGTTGCTAGGGTCTTTTGGGTAGTTGCTAGGCGGTTTCTAAGATATTTTCGGTGGTTGCTAGGGTCTTTTGGGTGGTTGCTAGGCGGTTGCTAGGGTATTTTGGGTAGTTGCTAGGGTGTTCTGGGTGGTTGCTAGGCGGTTGCTAGGGTGTTCTGGGTGGTTACTAGGGTGTTCTGGGTGGTTGCTAGGCGGTTGCTAGGATATTTTGGGTGGTTGCTAGGGTCTTTTGGGTGGTTACTAGGCGGTTGCTAGGGTATTTTGGGTGGTTGCTAGGGTGTTCTGGGTGGTTGCTATGGTGTTCTAAGGTATTTTGGGTGGTTGATAGGGTGTTCTGAGTGGTTGCTATGGTGTTGCTAGGGTGTTCTAAGGTATTTTGGGTGGTTGCTAGGGTGTTCTGGGTGGTTGTTAGGCAGTTGCTAGGGTGTTCTGAGTGGTTGCTATGGTGTTGCTAGGCGGTTGCTAAGGTATTCTGGGTGGTTGCTAGGCGGTTGCTAGGGTATTCTGGGTGGTTGCTATGGTGTTGCTAGGCGGTTGCTAGGGTGTTTTGGGTGGTTGCTAGTTGGTTGCTAGGGTATTCTGGGTGGTTGCTATGGTGTTGCTAGGCGGTTGCTAAGGTATTCTGGGTGGTTGCTAGGCGGTTGCTAGGGTGTTCTGGGTGGTTGCTATGGTGTTGCTAGGTGGTTGCTAGGGTATTCTGGGTGGTTGCTAGGCGGTTGCTAGGCGGTTGCTAGGGTGTTCTGGGTGGTTGCTAGGCGGTTGCTAGGGTGTTCTGGGTGGTTGCTATGGTGTTGCTAGGTGGTTGCTAGGGTATTCTGGGTGGTTGCTAGGCGGTTGCTAGGGTGTTCTGGGTGGTTGCTATGGTGTTGCTAGGCGGTTGCTAAGGTATTCAGGGCAGTTGATATGGTGTTACTAGGTGGTTGGTAGTTGTCACAGATGGTTACTATGGAGTTTGTATAGAGTTCTTAGCATGATCTTGGCATGATTTAGCACTCAACTAATCGCTATTAGCATGTAGCTATTCACTGCTAGCATGTGTAGCATGTTGGAAGTGCTGTTTGCTAGCATGAGTCAAAAGAGCCAAACCTCATCTCTATACGATGTTCTGATACAGAGATATAGGTCTTGCAAAAACGGTTGCTAGGGTACTCAAGTTTGGTTGCTATGGAGTTGCTTGGGAGCTGGAAGCTTTAAACTTAAGAAGTTTAAAGTGGTTTGAAGTTTAAAGTAGTTTACGAGTTTTGAGTTTACAAGTTTACAAGTTTAAATGAGTTTAGTGTGTGTGTGTGTGTGTGTGTGTGTGTGTGTTCACACACACACACACACACACACACACACACACACTCAGAGTTTATGAGTTTAGAGTTTATAAGTGTATAAATTGATGAGTTTATAAGTGTTAGAGTTTTTGAGTTTAAAGTTTATAAGTTTTAAATGAGTTTAGAGTTTATAAGTTTAAATGAGTTTAAGAGTTCAGAGTTTATTAATTTATGAGTTTAAGAGTTCATAAGTCTATGAATTCATGAGTTTATAAGTTAATTAGTTTATAAGTGTTTGAGTTTAGAGTTCATTAGTTTAAATGAGTCTCAATGGCTAATATAGTATATAGAACGGCAGTT
Organism: Squalius cephalus; assembly: GCF_949319135.1. NCBI lineage: Eukaryota > Metazoa > Chordata > Actinopteri > Cypriniformes > Leuciscidae > Squalius > Squalius cephalus. The sequence continues at coordinate 37,191,312 of NC_137126.1, read as the reverse complement.
TGGTTTAGTCTTCAAGGTATTTTGATTTGAATTTTCGTCGGTTGGTGAGTTTGAATCTAAATTTGAATTTTTTAGAACTCCCCAATGCAAGTCAATGGGAGTTTTTCCGAGTTTTGATCGTCATTTTTAGGAAAACCGTAAGTCCGATCAGTCTGAAAAGATATAGCAACGCGAGTCAGATCAGTTTGAGTGTCTGAGCCGAGTTTGGAGTATGTAGAGTTAAAGCTCTAGGAGGAGTTTCATATAGAAATTTTAGTCTCGGAATAATAATAATAATAATAAGTTTAAATAGGATTTCAATATGTTGGCTCTCTCAAGCCAACTTAATAATAAGTTTAAATAGGATTTCAATATGTTGGCTCTCTCAAGCCAACTTAACTAGATGCAAAAGTTCGTCGAGACAAACTTTAAGTTGGCTTGAGAAAGTTTGGACCAGAAAGTTTTTTGCTAGGCGGTTGCTAGGGTATTCTGAGTGGTTGCTAGGCGGTTGCTAGGATATTTCTGGTGGTTGCTAGGGTCTTTTGGGTGGTTGCTAGGCGGTTGCTAGGGTATTTTGGGTGGTTGCTTGGGTGTTCTGGGTGGTTGCTAGGCGGTTGCTAGGGTGTTATGGGTGGTTACTAGGGTGTTCTGGGTGGTTGCTAGGCGGTTGCTAGGATATTTTGGGTGGTTGCTAGGGTCTTTTGGGTGGTTGATAGGCGGTTGCTAGGGTATTTTAGGTGGTTGCTAGGGTATTCTGGGTGGTTGCTAGGCGGTTGCTAGGGTATTTTGGGTGGTTGCTAGGGTCTTTTGGGTGGTTGCTAGGCGGTTGCTAGGGTATTTTGGGTGGTTGCTAGGGTGTTCTGGGTGGTTGCTAGGCGGTTGCTAGGGTGTTCTGGGTGGTTACTAGGGTGTTCTGGGTGGTTGCTAGGCGGTTGCTAGGATATTTTGGGTGGTTGCTAGGGTCTTTTGGGTGGTTGCTAGGCGGTTGCTAGGGTATTTTGGGTGGTTGCTAGGGTGTTCTGGGTGGTTGCTATGGTGTTCTAAGGTATTTTGGGTGGTTGCTAGGGTGTTCTGGGTGGTTGTTAGGCAGTTGCTAGGGTGTTCTGAGTGGTTGCTATGGTGTTGCTAGGCGGTTGCTAAGGTATTCTGGGTGGTTGCTAGGCGGTTGCTAGGGTATTCTGGGTGGTTGCTATGGTGTTGCTAGGCGGTTGCTAGGGTGTTTTGGTTGGTTGCTAGGCGGTTGCTAGGGTATTCTGGGTGGTTGCTATGGTGTTGCTAGGCGGTTGCTAAGGTATTCTGGGTGGTTGCTAGGCGGTTGCTAGGGTGTTCTGGGTGGTTGCTATGGTGTTGCTAGGGTGTTCAGGGTGGTTGCTAGGCGGTTGCTAGGGTGTTCTGGGTGGTTGCTATGGTGTTGCTAGGCAGTTGTTAGGGTGTTCTGGGTTGTTGCTAGGCAGTTGCTAGGTGTTCTGGGTGGTTGCTAGGCAGTGGCTAGGGTGTTCTGGCTGTTTGCTAGGTGTTCTGGGTGGTTGCTAGGCAGTTGCTAGGTGTTCTGGGGGGTTGCTAGGCAGTTGCTAGGGTGTTCTGGGTGGTTGCTAAGGTATTTTTGGTAGTTGCTATGGTGTTACTAGGTGGTTGGTAGTTGTCAAAGATGTTTTATATGGAGTTAATAACGAGTGCCTTCAGTACGGCACTCGGCCTGCGGCCTCGTGCCTATGGCCGAATAGGCACAAGCATGGAGCAATATCGCAAGTCCACGAATGTAATATTGCTTTAAAAAATAAAAAAATATATAAAAAAAGTTTTTTTGGGGGTTTAGGGTGGTTGCTAGGGAGCTCTTAGTGGTTGCTAGGGTGCTGTAACTGGTTGCTAGGGTGTGGCTATGAAGATTTTAGGCCATTACTTATTGGTTGCTTGATAATATAAATCCTCTGAGGGAGAGAGAGAGGGAGAGACGCAGGGGTGTCAGGCCCTTTGGAGTCTGTGTGTGTGAAAACGGCAGTTTGGATTCAAATGTTTTTAGAACTCCCCAATGTAAGTCAATGGGAGTTTTTCCGAGTTTTGATCGTCATTTTTAGGAAAACCGTAAGTCCGATCAGTCTGAAAAGATATAGCAACGCGAGTCAGATCAGTTTGAGTGTCTGAGCCGAGTTTGGAGTATGTAGAGTTAAAGCTCTAGGAGGAGTTTCATATAGAAATTTTAGTCTCGGAATAATAATAATAACTAGATGCAAAAGTTCGTCGAGACAAACTTTAAGTTGGCTTGAGAAAGTTTGGACCAGAACGTTTTTTGCTAGGTGGTTGCTAGGGTGTTCTGGGTGGTTGCTATGGTGTTGCTAGGCAGTTGCTAAGGTATTTTGGGTGGTTGCTAGGCGGTTGCTAGGGTGTTCTGGGTGGTTGCTAGGGTGTTGCTGGGCGGTTGCTAGGGTGTTCTGGGTGGTTGCTATGCTGTTGCTAGGTGGTTGCTAGGGTATGCTGGTTGGTTGCTAGGGTTTTCTGGGTGGTTGCTAGGCAGTTGCTAGGGTGTTCTGGGTGGTTGCTATGGTGTTGCTAGGTGGTTGCTAGGGTATTCTGGGTGGTTGCTAGGCTGTTGCTAGGGTGTTCTGGGTGGTTGCTATGGTGTTGCTAGGCGGTTGCTAGGGTATTCTGGGTGGTTGCTAGGCGGTTGCTAGGGTGTTCTGGGTGGTTGCTATGCTGTTGCTAGGCAGTTGCTAGGGTATTCTGGGTGGTTGCTAGGCAGTTGCTAGGGTGTTTTGGGTGGTTGCTAGGCGGTTGCTAAGGTGTTCTGGGTGGTTGCTATGGTGTTGCTAGGCGGTTGCTAGGTTGTTCTGGGTGGTTGCTAGGCGGTTGCTAGGGTGTTCTGGGTGGTTGCTATGGTGTTGCTAGGCGGTTGCTAAGGTATTCTGGGTGGTTTCTAGGCGGTTGCTATGGTGTTCTGGGTGGTTGCTATGGTGTTGCTAGGCGGTTGCTAGGGTATTCTGGGTGGTTGCTAGGCGGTTGCTAGGGTGTTCTGGGTGGTTGCTAGGTGGTTGCTAGGGTGTTCTGGGTAGTTGCTATGGTGTTGCTAGGCGGTTGCTAAGGTATTTTGGGTGGTTGCTAGGCGGTTGCTATGGTGTTCTGGGTGGTTGCTATGGTGTTGCTAGGCGGTTGCTAGGGTATTCTGGGTGGTTGCTAGGCGGTTGCTAGGGTGTTCTGGGTGGTTGCTATGCTGTTGCTAGGCGGTTGCTAGGGTATTCTGGGTGGTTGCTAGGCGGTTGCTAGGGTGTTTTGGGTGGTTGCTATGCTGTTGCTAGGGTGTTCTGGGTGGTTGCTATGCTGTTGCTAGGCGGTTGCTAGGGTGTTTTGGTGGTTGCTATGCTGTTGCTAGGTGGTTGCTATGGTATTTTGGTGGTTGCTATGCTGTTGCTAGGGTATTATGGGGGGTTGCTAGGGTGTTGCTAGGCGGTTGCCAGGGTGTTCTAGGTGGTTGCTATGATGTTGCTAGGCGGTTGCTAGGGTGTTTTGGTGGTTGCTATGGTGTTGCTAGGCAGTTGCTAGGGTATTCTGGTTGGTTGCTAGGGTGTTGCTAGGTGTTGCTATGCTGTTGCTAGGCGGTTGCTAGGGTGTTCTAGGTGGTTGCTCTCTCAAGCCAACTTAATAATAAGTTTAAGTACAATATCAGTAAGTTGGCTCTCTCAAGCCAACTTAATAATAATAAGTTTAAATAGGATTTCAATATGTTGGCTCTCTCAAGCCAACTTAATAATAAGTTTAAATAGGATTTCAATATGTTGGCTCTCTCAAGCCAACTTAATAATTAAAGCTGCAAGCAGCGATGAAAAGGGCCCTCGCACCCCTGCCACCGCCACCCGGCGCCTTTAGGAAATGCCTTAAGATTACACTCACCAAATTTGAAGAGGATCAGATCAAAACTGTAGGAGGAGTACGTTAAAGTACAACATCAGGAAATTACGAAAAATTGATGAGTTTATAAGTGTATGAGTTTTTGAGTTTATAAATTTAAATGAGTTTAGAGTTTATAAGTTTAAATGAGTTTAAGAGTTCAGAGTTTATTAGGGACCGTTCGGTATTTATGGAAGGGGCCACCGGAGGAAAATAGGGGAGGGTCATGTCTTTTTATTCTTTGTTGAGGGGAGGGTCATCCAACTTTTTTTAGTCTAGGGGGAGGGTCACCCAACTTTTATATTCATTAAAACAGCAACATTTCAAAGTGGCTTGTTTTGTGCTATTTTTTTCCATTTAGCTCCATGTTGATCTCGCGTTATCAGCCCCCCTTCGATATCAGATAGGTCTGACCCAACAAAAATCCAGTTTGGCGCTGTTTGACAGTGTGCGCTTCAGGTCGCGCTTAGAAAAAGTGCATCATGTCAGAACAGAATGCCAAAGAAATGTTTACCCGGCAAAGCTTTAAAGCACGAGCAAATAATGAACTTTTGTTAAGTGCACAGTGTCCTGTGAGTGTAGCCTAACTCTACCGCTGCATTAACATGTGATGTGAACGTACGTCGAGTTTAACAGTATTGGGACTGAGGCGCCAGAACTGCTGATAGAATGTGCGCTGTATACAGGGCGATACTGCATATTTTAGTTTCCATTCTTATTTTGTTTCTACGATGTGTAAGATGTAGGGCTACCACCAGCCGCGGCGCTACCATTGGGCCCGGGTGGGCATTTAGGTCCGGGCCCACCCATTTTCTATAGCCTATGGTTTTGTACATTTCTTCATTCGGATCTATTTGCGATGATCGATCCAAATTCTAAACAAACAGTTTACATGCTTCGTCCTTGTTACATTATTCATTAAGATAATAATTAATAAATGCACGCATAATTATCAGTGAACTTGATAAATGTTGCAGATATGTTTTACATGCATGCACAAACAAATGCCTTTCAACTTGTGTGTGCAAAATTCAGAATAAAATGAATGTGCAGCAATTTGTACAAATACAGAGTCTGTAGGCCTACTGTGTTGTTACAATTAAATAAGCTCATTTAGTTTAATTTTTGTTAAAATATAATAATGTTATTTTTTCATCTATGTTGATTATGAAAAGTGAACCGCACACACGAGTATACGCAATATCGAGAGACATGGAGCGGGGTCAGACATGATTTTGACCACTTAATTAAGTTTTGTTTTGCAGAAAACGATTTTTTAAAGTGAATTTCGTTTTGTATAAATTGTATCTTAATTTTAATATTTTTTTTTTATCAACCAATTGCCAAATACCAAATATAGCAGACAACACAATCATAGAGGCGCCCGCGTGGTCACTTGCACTGCTCGTAAACAGGAGCGCATCTCATCCTAACTTAACGAAACTCAGCATATGCCTCACATACATGAAATATATCTTAAGAAAGCTTGAAATGTCTTTTTAACAATTTAAAACGAAAAGAAATAGGCTACTCTCTGGTTATGTAATGATGTGCATTTCTCTCTATAGGCGTGTTCACTACTACGGAGATGGCGATCGTCAACTTCATCTTTACAGCTGTTGTTGCTGTTAATAAACTAAAAATAATAGGCTTATAATTTTATTAAACAATAAATTAAATGAAATTTTTATTGTCCTGTTTATCAATATTGTGTGTGTGTGTGTGTGTGTCGAAATAATTTGTCCGCAGCTGCTCAAAAAAAAAAAAGAAAAAAAAAAAAAAAAGAAGAAAACAGTCAAAAACCCCACTGTCAGTGTTTTGTAAGGAACAGGCAAATATGTTCAATATAGCAGGAGACATTTTAATTGTTTACTAATAAAACAGTTATTTTTTATGTCAGTGTCGGCTAGACAGAAGAAGTTGACGACTCGCGATCTTCGCAGCGCTACCACATCTTTAAATCACTATTAGTAGGCTATTATTTAAGTTAACAAAAAATACATAGACCTACACCACAAAAACTAGTTGAGGATAAATTCGTTAAAATTGGGCGATTCCAGTGAATGGACGTGACATTTGCAGTCAAAACTTAAAATAAAAATTCGCAGAAAAAGCATTTATTTGAAACGTCTGAAAGGAGTCAAGACATTAGAAAAATATCAGTCTACACATGCGTTTTATATTTAATATGAGGGAAATACACATGTGACGTGACACAAAAAAATCTTTAACTTTTAGGTGGCAAAATATTTTTTAGTAATTCTATAAATTACACTGTGCAAACCAAAATATATATACCCACCGGATGAATAAAGATCGGCCTCCACAGAAAATTAAATTTTATATTATTTTTATTTTATTTTTCGTGTTTGCATTGATGTAAAAAAAAAAAAAAGGTTACGGACGTGACAGTTCTCCATTACGCACGGATATGACTGCTCTGAAGCGACTTTAAAAATTGCACAGAGACCTCAAACAGAAAGCACAAAGACTTTCTTTAAAGTGAATTTCGTTTTTTTATTAATTTTATCTTAATTTTAATCAATGTTTCATCTGGATTTAATAAATAAGAAGTAGTCTAAATATAGTAGAAAATAGATAATCATGACACGGAGGCGCGGGCGAGTGAACTGGACTCTTGTCTCATAAATGAACCGAAACTCAGCGTAAGGTATGCTACTTGCCTCACAGACCTGAGAAATATATAGAAAGCTTGAAATGTCTACTTTTAAACATGCAGAACAATTCAAAACGAAGGAAAACAGACTGCTTTCTCCTTATGAAATGTGCATTTCTCTCTGGCGCGTTCTGAGAAGATCGCGACGCATCGTCAACTTCATCTTTGCAGTAGACACAGAAAACACTTGTTTATTAAAAACAATTAAAATGTCTAGCTATATATGACATATTAATAATCATTACTTTTGCCGGTTCTTTGTGACAGCTTTTAGATGCTTTATTCGCAACGCAACCCACATGTTGAACGAGTCACACCGCATCAGCACCGAAAACATGATTTTTTTTTTCAAATCTAAAATAAAAAATCGTGATACGAACCGAATCGTAGGTTTGGTCTATCGTTACAGCCCTAGTAAGATGAGAAAGCAAGAGTTTATGGTTTAAAAAACAAACAAACAATGGCTATCTGAACATCTTTGCCAAGCGCAAACCAGTACAGAATTAGGCTAATCAATAAATTATCGGGGAGGGTCATGCCTTTTTTCACAATCATTTTGGAGGGTCATAGAAAAATTTATTGCTGGCGAAGGGAGGGTCATGTCTTTTTTGACAACAGATCTCAAAACTCCTCCGGTGGCCCCTTAAATAAATAACGAACAGTCCCTTAATTTATGAGTTTAAGAGTTCATAAGTCTATGAATTCATGAGTTTATAAGTTAATTAGTTTATAAGTGTATGAGTTTAGAGTTCATTAGTTTAAATGAGTCTCATTGGCTGATATAGTATATAGAACGGCAGTTTGGTTTAGTCTTCAAGGTATTTTGATTTGAATTTTCGTCGGTTGGTGAGTTTGAATCTAAATTTGAATTTTTTAGAACTCCCCAATGCAAGTCAATGGGAGTTTTTCCGAGTTTTGATCGTCATTTTTAGGAAAACCGTAAGTCCGATCAGTCTGAAAAGATATAGCAACGCGAGTCAGATCAGTTTGAGTGTCTGAGCCGAGTTTGGAGTATGTAGAGTTAAAGCTCTAGGAGGAGTTTCATATAGAAATTTTAGTCTCGGAATAATAATAATAATAATAATAATAATAATAAGTTTAAATAGGATTTCAATATGTTGGCTCTCTCAAGCCAACTTAATAATAATAATAATAATAAGTTTAAATAGGATTTCAATATGTTGGCTCTCTCAAGCCAACTTAATAATAATAATAATAAGTTTAAATAGGATTTCAATATGTTGGCTCTCTCAAGCCAACTTAACTAGATGCAAAAGTTCGTCGAGACAAACTTTAAGTTGGCTTGAGAAAGTTTGGACCAGAACGTTTTTTGCTAGGTGGTTGCTAGGGTGTTCTGGGTGGTTGCTATGGTGTTGCTAGGCAGTTGCTAAGGTATTTTGGGTGGTTGCTAGGCGGTTGCTAGGGTGTTCTGGGTGGTTGCTAGGGTGTTGCTGGGCGGTTGCTAGGGTGTTCTGGGTGGTTGCTATGCTGTTGCTAGGTGGTTGCTAGGGTATGCTGGTTGGTTGCTAGGGTTTTCTGGGTGGTTGCTAGGCAGTTGCTAGGGTGTTCTGGGTGGTTGCTATGGTGTTGCTAGGTGGTTGCTAGGGTATTCTGGGTGGTTGCTAGGCGGTTGCTAGGGTGTTCTGGGTGGTTGCTATGGTGTTGCTAGGCGGTTGCTAGGGTATTCTGGGTGGTTGCTAGGCGGTTGCTAGGGTGTTCTGGGTGGTTGCTATGCTGTTGCTAGGCAGTTGCTAGGGTATTCTGGGTGGTTGCTAGGCAGTTGCTAGGGTGTTTTGGGTGGTTGCTAGGCGGTTGCTAAGGTGTTCTGGGTGGTTGCTATGGTGTTGCTAGGCGGTTGCTAGGTTGTTCTGGGTGGTTGCTAGGCGGTTGCTAGGGTGTTCTGGGTGGTTGCTATGGTGTTGCTAGGCGGTTGCTAAGGTATTCTGGGTGGTTTCTAGGCGGTTGCTATGGTGTTCTGGGTGGTTGCTATGGTGTTGCTAGGCGGTTGCTAGGGTATTCTGGGTGGTTGCTAGGCGGTTGCTAGGGTGTTCTGGGTGGTTGCTAGGTGGTTGCTAGGGTGTTCTGGGTAGTTGCTATGGTGTTGCTAGGCGGTTGCTAAGGTATTTTGGGTGGTTGCTAGGCGGTTGCTATGGTGTTCTGGGTGGTTGCTATGGTGTTGCTAGGCGGTTGCTAGGGTATTCTGGGTGGTTGCTAGGCGGTTGCTAGGGTGTTCTGGGTGGTTGCTATGCTGTTGCTAGGCGGTTGCTAGGGTATTCTGGGTGGTTGCTAGGCGGTTGCTAGGGTGTTTTGGGTGGTTGCTATGCTGTTGCTAGGGTGTTCTGGGTGGTTGCTATGCTGTTGCTAGGCGGTTGCTAGGGTGTTTTGGTGGTTGCTATGCTGTTGCTAGGTGGTTGCTATGGTGTTTTGGTGGTTGCTATGCTGTTGCTAGGGTATTATGGGGGGTTGCTAGGGTGTTGCTAGGCGGTTGCCAGGGTGTTCTAGGTGGTTGCTATGATGTTGCTAGGCGGTTGCTAGGGTGTTTTGGTGGTTGCTATGGTGTTGCTAGGCAGTTGCTAGGGTATTCTGGTTGGTTGCTAGGGTGTTGCTAGGTGTTGCTATGCTGTTGCTAGGCGGTTGCTAGGGTGTTCTAGGTGGTTGCTATGATGTTGCTAGGCGGTTGCTAGGGTGTTCTGGGTGGTTGCTATGGTGTTGCTAGGCAGTTGCTAGGGTATGCTGGGTGGTTGCTAGGGTGTTGCTAGGTGGTTGCTAGGGTATTCTAGGTGGTTGCTAGGGTGTTGCTAGGCGGTTGCTAGGGTGTTTTGGTGGTTGCTATGGTGTTGCTAGGCGGTTACTAAGGTATTCTGGGTGGTTGCTAGGTGGTTTCTAGGGTGTTCTGGGTGGTTGCTATGGTGTTGCAAGGCGGTTGCTAAGGTATTCTGGGTGGTTGCTAGGCGGTTGCTAGGGTGTTCTGGGCTGTTGCTATGGTGTTACTAGGTGGTTGGTAGTTGTCACAGATGGTTACTGTGGAGTTTTTATAGAGTTCTTAGCATGATCTTGGCATGATTTAGCACTTAACTAATCGCTATTAGCATGTAGCTATTCACTGCTAGCATGTGTAGCATGTTGGAAGTGCTGTTTGCTAGCATGAGTCAAAAGAGCCAAACCTCATCTCTATACGATGTTCTGATGCAGAGATATAGGTCTTGCAAAACGGTTGCTAGGGTACTCAAGTTTGGTTGCTATGGAGTTGCTTGGGAGCTGGGAGCTTTAAACGTAAGAAGTTTAAAGTGGTTTGAAGTTTAAAGTAGTTTACAGTAGTTTGAAGTTCATGACAGATAGATAGATAAATAAGTATAAATACACACACACACGCGCGCACACACACACACACACACTAACTCGCTCACACACTCACTCAGACACACACGCACACTCAAGAGTTTATGAGTTTAGAGTTTATAAGTGTATCAATTGATGAGTTTATAAGTGTATGAGTTTTTGAGTTTATAAATTTAAATGAGTTTAGAGTTTATAAGTTTAAATGAGTTTAAGAGTTCAGAGTTTATTAATTTATGAGTTTAAGAGTTCATAAGTCTATGAATTCATGAGTTTATAAGTTAATTAGTTTATAAGTGTATGAGTTTAGAGTTCATTAGTTTAAATGAGTCTCATTGGCTGATATAGTATATAGAACGGCAGTTTGGTTTAGTCTTCAAGGTATTTTGATTTGAATTTTCGTCGGTTGGTGAGTTTGAATCTAAATTTGAATTTTTTAGAACTCCCCAATGCAAGTCAATGGGAGTTTTTCCGAGTTTTGATCGTCATTTTTAGGAAAACCGTAAGTCCGATCAGTCTGAAAAGATATAGCAACGCGAGTCAGATCAGTTTGAGTGTCTGAGCCGAGTTTGGAGTATGTAGAGTTAAAGCTCTAGGAGGAGTTTCATATAGAAATTTTAGTCTCGGAATAATAATAATAACTAGATTAAAAAGTTCGTCGAGACAAACTTTAAGTTGGCTTGAGAAAGTTTGGACCATAAAGTTTGAAAAAGTTTAAAGTAGTTTAAAGTTTAATTTAGTTTAAAGTGTAAATTAGTTTAAAGTTTAAAATAGTTTGAAGTTTAATTTAGTTTAAAGTTTAAATTAGTTGAAAGTTTAAAATAGTTTGAAGTTTAATTTAGTTTAAAGTTTAAAATAGTTGAAAGTTTAAAGTAGTTTGAAGTTTAATTTAGTTTAAAGTTTAAATTAGTTGAAAGTTTAAAATAGTTTGAAGTTTAATTTAGTTTAGTTTAGGGTGTTCTGGGTGGTTGCTATGGTGTTGCTAGGCGGTTGCTAGGGTATTCTGGGTGGTTGCTAGGGTGTTGCTAAGCGGTTGCTAGGGTATTTTGGGTGGTTGCTAGGGTTTTGCTAGGCGGTTGCTAAGGTATTTTGGGTGGTTGCTAGGGTGTTCTGGGTGGTTGCTAGGCGGTTGCTAGGGTGTTTTAGTGGTTGCTATGGTGTTGCTAGGCGGTTGCTAGGGTGTTCTGGGTGGTTGCTAGGGTGTTGCTAGGCGGTTGCTAGGGTATTCTGGGTGGTTGCTAGGCGGTTGCTAGGGTGTTCTGGGTGGTTGCTATGCTGTTGCTAGACGGTTGCTAGGGTATTCTGGGTGGTTGCTAAGTGGTTGCTAGGGTGTTTTGGGTGGTTGCTAGGCGGTTGCTAGGGTGTTCTGGGTGGTTGCTATGGTGTTGTTAGGCGGTTGCTAAGGTATTCTGGGTGGTTGCTAGGCAGTTGCTAGGGTGTTCTGAGTGGTTGCTATGCTGTTGCTAAGGTGTTCTGGGTGGTTGCTAGGCGGTTGCTAGGGTGTTCTGGGTGGTTGCTATGGTGTTTCTAGGTGGTTGCTAGGGTATTCTGGGTGGTTGCTAGGCGGTTGCTAGGGTGTTCTGGGTGGTTGCTATGGTGTTGCTAGGCGGTTGCTAGGGTGTTCTGGGTGGTTGCTATGATGTTGCTAGGCGGTTGCTAAGGTATTCTGGGCGGTTGCTAGGCAGTTGCTAGGGTGTTCTGGGCGGTTGCTATGGTGTTGCTAGGTGGTTGGTAGTTGTCACAGATGGTTACTATGGAGTTTTTATAGAGTCCTTAGCATGATCTTGGTATGATTTAGCACTTAACTAATTGATATTAGCATGTAGCTATTCACTGCTAGCATGTGTAGCATGTTGGAAGTGCTGTTTGCTAGCATGAGTCAAAAGAGCCAAACCTCATCTCTATACGATGTTCTGATACTGAGATATAGGTCTTGCAAAACGGTTGCTAGGGTACTCAAGTTTGGTTGCTATGGAGTTGCTTGGGAGCTTGAAGCTTTAAACTTAAGAAGTTTAAAGTGGTTTGAAGTTTAAAGTAGTTTACGAGTTTTGAGTTTACAAGTTTAAATGAGTTTAGAGTTTAAGTTTAAATGAGTTTAGTGTGTGTGTGTGTGTGTGTGTGTGTGTGTGTGTGTGTGTTCACACACACACACACACACACACTCAGAGCTTATGAGTTTAGAGTTTATAAGTGTATAAATTGATGAGTTTATAAGTGTTAGAGTTTTTGAGTTTAGAGTTTATAAGTTTTAAATGAGTTTAGAGTTTATTAGTTTTAATGAGTTTAGAGTTTATAAGTTTAAATGAGTTTAAGAGTTCAGAGTTTATTAATTTATGAGTTAAAGAGTTAATAAGTCTATGAATTCATGAGTTTATAAGTTAATTAGTTTATAAGTGTATGAGTTTAGAGTTTATTAGTTTAAATTAGTCTCATTGGCTCATATAGTATATAGAACGGCAGTTTGGTTTAGTCTTCAAGGTGTTTAGATTTGAATTTTCGTCGGTTGGTGAGTTTGAATGTAAATTTGAATTTTTTAGAACTCCCCAATGTAAGTCAATGGGAGTTTTTCCGAGATTTGATCGGCATTTTTAGGAAAACCGTAAGTTCGATCAGTCTGAAAAGATATAGCAACTAACTTCAGATCAGTTTGAGTGTCTGAGCCGAGTTTGGAGTATGTAGTGTTAAAGCTCTAGGACGAGTTTGAGTCAACAGTTTTTAACAGAAGAATAATAATAATAACTAGATTAAAAAGTTCGTCGAGACAAACTTTAAGTTGGCTTGAGAAAGCCGGACCAGAAAGTTTAAAGAAGTTTACAATAGTTTGGAGTTTAAATTAGTTTAAAGTTTAAAGTAGTTTAAAGTTTAAATTAGTTTGAAGTTTAAATTAGCTTAAAGTTTAAATTAGTTTGAAGTTTAAAGTAGTTTAAAGTTTAAATTAGTTAGTTTAAAGTTAAAAAGTTGTTGGGGGTTTTCTAGTGGGTTGCTAAGGTGTTCTCGGTGGTTGCTAGGCGGTTGCTAGGGTGTTCTGGGTGGTTGCTAGGCGGTTGCTAGGGTGTTCTGGGTGGTTGCTATGGTGTTGCTAGGCGGTTGCTAAGGTATTTTGGGTGGTTGCTAGGTGGTTGCTAGGGTGTTCTGGGTGGTTGCTATGGTGTTGCTAGGGTGTTCTGGGTGGTTGCTAGGTGGTTGCTAGGGTGTTTTGAGTGGTTGCTAGGCGGTTGCTAGGGTATTCTGGTTGGTTGCTAGGGTGTTTTGGGTGGTTGCTAAGGTGTTCTGGGTGGTTGCTAGGCGGTTGCTAGGGTGTTCTGGGTGGTTGCTATGGTGTTGCTAGGCGGTTGCTAGGGTGTTCTGGGTGGTTGCTAGGCGGTTGCTAGGGTGTTCTGGGTGGTTGCTATGGTGTTGCTAGGCGGTTGCTAGGGTATTCTGGGTGGTTGCTAGGCGGTTGCTAAGGTATTTTGGGTGGTTGCTAGGCGGTTGCTAGGGTGTTCTGGGTGGTTGCTAGGGTGTTGCTAGGCGGTTGCAAGGGTGTTCTGGGTGGTTGCTAGGGTGTTTTGGGTGGTTGCTAGGCGGTTGCTAGGGTATTCTGGTTGGTTGCTAGGGTGTTTTGGGTGGTTGCTAGGGTATTCTGGGTGGTTGCTATGGTGTTACTAGGTGGTTGCTAGGGTGTTCTGGGTGGTTGCTATGGTGTTGCTAGGCGGTTGCTAGGGTATTCTGGGTGGTTGCTAGGCGGTTGCTAAGGTATTCAGGGCGGTTGATATGGTGTTACTAGGTGGTTGGTAGTTGTCACAGATGGTTACTCTGGAGTTTTTATAGAGTTCTTAGAATGATTTAACACTTAACTAATCGCTATTAGCATGTAGCTATTCATTGCTAGCATGTGTAGCATGTTGGAAGTGCTGTTTGCTAGCATGAGTCAAAAGAGCCAAACCTCATCTCTATACGATGTTCTGATACAGAGATATAGGTCTTGCAAAACGGTTGCTAGGGTACTCAAGTTTGGTTGCTATGGAGTTGCTTGGGAGCTGGAAGCTTTAAACTTAATAAGTTTAAAGTGGTTTGAAGTTTAAAGTAGTTTACGAGTTTTTGAGTTTTGAGTTTATAAGTTTAAATGAGTTTAGAGTGTGTGTGTGTGTGTGTGTGTGTGTGTGTGTGTGTGTGTGTACACACACACACACACACACTCAGAGTTTATGAGTGTAGAGTTTATAAGTGTATAAATGGATGAGTTTATAAGTGTACAAGTTTTTGAGTTTAGTTTATAAGTTTAAATGAGTTTTGAGTTTATAAGTTTAAATGAGTTTAGAGTTTATAAATTTAAATGAGTTTAAGAGTTCAGAGTTTATTAATTTATGAGTTTTAGAGTTCATAAGTCTATGAATTCATGAGTTTATAAGTTAATTACTTTATAAGTGTATGAGTTTAGAGTGCATTAGTTTAAATGAGTCTCAATGGCTCATATAGTATATAGAACGGCAGTTTGGTTTAGTCTTCAAGGTATTTTGATTTGAATTTTCGTCGGTTGGTCAGTTTGAATCTAAATTTGAATTTTTTAGAACTCCCTAATGTAAGTCAATGGGAGTTTTTCCGAGTTTTGATCGTCATTTTTAGGAAAACCGTAAGTCCGATCAGTCTGAAAAGATATAGCAACTAACTTCAGATCAGTTTGAGTGTCTGAGCCGAGTTTGGAGTATGTAGAGTTAAAGCTCTAGGACGAGTTTGAGTCAACAGTTTTTAACAGAAGAATAATAATAATAATAATAATAACTAGATTAAAAAGTTCGTCGAGACAAACTTTAAGTTGGCTTGAGAAAGCCGGACCAGAAAGTTTGAAGAAGTTTGAAGTTTAAAGTAGTTTAAAGTTTAAATTAGTTTGAAGTTTAAATTAGTTTAAAGTTTAAATTAGTTTGAAGTATAAAGTAGTTTAAAGTTTAAATTAGTTTAAAGTTTAAAGTAGTTTAAAGTAGTTTGAAGTTTAAAGTAGTTTGAAGTTTAAAGTAGTTTGAAGTTTAAAGTAGTTTGAAGTTTAAATTAGTTTAAAGTTTAAATTAGTTTAAAGTTTAAAGTAGTTTGAAGTTTAAAGTAGTTTGAAGTCTAAATTAGTTTGAAGTAGATAGATAGATGAGTTTGTTAGTTTAAATTTCACACACAGACATGCTCACTAACTCTCTCTCACACACACGCACACACACACACACACACGCAGACACGCTCACTAACACACACGGACAAACACACACGCTCACTAACTCTCACACATACACACACTTTCTCACACACACACACACACACACACACACACACACACAGACACGCTCACTAACACACACACACACACACAAACACACTCACTCAGACACACACACTTTATGTTTTTTTGAGTTTTGGGTGGTTGCTAGGCGGTTGCTAGGGTGTTCTGGGTGGTTTCTATGTTGTTGCTAAGTGGTTGCTAGGGTATTCTGGGTGGTTGCTATGCTGTTGCTAGGGTGTTCTGGGTGGTTGCTATGGTGTTGCTAAGCGGTTGCTAGGGTGTTCTGGGTGGTTGCTAGGGTGTTGCTAGGTGGTTGCTAGGGTGTTCTGGGTGGTTGCTATGGTGTTGCTAGGCGGTTGCTAGGGTATTCTGGGTGGTTGCTAGGCGGTTGCTAGGGTGTTCTGGGTGGTTGCTATGGTGTTGCTAGGCGGTTGCTAGGGTATTCTGGGTGGTTGCTAGGCGGTTGCTAGGGGGTTCTGGGTGGTTGCTATGCTGTTGCTAGGTGGTTGCTAGGGTATTCTTGGTGGTTGCTAGGCGGTTGCTAGGGTGTTCTGGTTGGTTGCTATGGTGTTGCTAGGCGGTTGCTAGGGTATTCTGGGTGGTTGCTAGGTGGTTGCTAGGCGGTTGCTAGGGTGTTCTGGTTGGTTGCTATGGTGTTGCTAGGCGGTTGCTAGGGTATTCTGGGTGGTTGGTAGGCGGTTGCTAGGGTATTCTGGGTGGTTGCTAGGCGGTTGCTAGGGTATTCTGGTTGGTTGCTAGGGTGTTTTGGGTGGTTGCTAGGGTGTTCTGGGTGGTTGCTAGGGTGTTGCTAGGTGGTTGCTAGGGTGTTCTGGGTGGTTGCTAGGCGGTTGCTAGGGTGTTGTGGGTGGTTGCTAGGCAGTTGCTAGGGTGTTCTGGGTGGTTGCTATGGTGTTGCTAGGTGGTTGCTAGAGTATTCTAGGTGGTTGCTAGGCGGTTGCTAGGGTGTTCTGGGTGGTTGCTATGGTGTTGCTAGGCAGTTGCTAAGGTATTCTGGGTGGTTGCTAGGCGGTTGCTAGGGTGTCCTGGGTGGTTGCTATGGTGTTGCTAAGGTATTCTGGGTGGTTGCTATGATGTTACTACGTGGTTGGTAGTTGTCACAGATGGTTACTATGGAGTCTTTATAGAGTTCTTAGCATGATCTTGGCATGATATAGCACTTAACTCATTACTATTAGCATGTAGCTATTCACTGCTAGCATGTGTAGCATGTTGGAAGTGCTGTTTGCTAGCATGAGTCAAAAGAGCCAAACCTCATCTCTATACGATGTTCTGATACAGAGATATAGGTCTTGCAAAACGGTTGCTAGGGTACTCAAGTTTGGTTGCTATGGAGTTGCTTGGGAGCTGGGAGCTTTAAACGTAAGAAGTTTAAAGTGGTTTGAAGTTTAAAGTAGTTTACAGTAGTTTGAAGTTCATGACAGATAGATAGATAAATAAGTTAGATACACACACACACACACGCGCACACACACACACACACACACACACACACTAACTCGCTCACACACTCACTCAGACACACACGCACACTCAAGAGTTTATGAGTTTAGAGTTTATAAGTGTATCAATTGATGAGTTTATAAGTGTATGAGTTTTTGAGTTTATAAATTTAAATGAGTTTAGAGTTTATAAGTTTAAATGAGTTTAAGAGTTCAGAGTTTATTAATTTATGAGTTTAAGAGTTCATAAGTCTATGAATTCATGAGTTTATAAGTTAATTAGTTTATAAGTGTATGAGTTTAGAGTTCATTAGTTTAAATGAGTCTCATTGGCTAATATAGTATATAGAACGGCAGTTTGGTTTAGTCTTCAAGGTATTTTGATTTGAATTTTCGTCGGTTGGTGAGTTTGAATCTAAATTTGAATTTTTTAGAACTCCCCAATGCAAGTCAATGGGAGTTTTTCCGAGTTTTGATCGTCATTTTTAGGAAAACCGTAAGTCCGTTCAGTCTGAAAAGATATAGCAACTAACTTCAGATCAGTTTGAGTGTCTGAGCCGAGTTTGGAGTATGTAGAGTTAAAGCTCTAGGAGGAGTTTGAGTCAACAGTTTTTTTACAGAAGAATAATAATAATATTAATAATAACTAGATGCAAAAGTTCGTCGAGACAAACTTTAAGTTGGCTTGAGAAAGTTTGGACCAGAACGTTTTTTGCTAGGCGGTTGCTAGGGTGTTCTGGGTAGTTGCTATGGTGTTGCTAGGCGGTTGCTAAGGTATTCTGGGTGGTTGCTAGGTGGTTGCTAGGCGGTTGCTAGGGTATTCTGGGTGGTTGCTAGGCAGTTGCTAGGGTGTTCTGGGTGGTTGCTATGGTGTTGCTAGGCGGTTGCTAGGGTGTTCTGGGTGGTTGCTAGGCGGTTGCTAGGGTGTTCTGGGTGGTTGCTATGGTGTTGCTAGGTGGTTGCTAGGGTGTTCTGGGTGGTTGCTATGGTGTTACTAGGTGGTTGCTAGGGTGTTCTGGTTGGTTGCTAGGCGGTTACTAGGGTGTTCTGGGTGGTTGCTAGGGTGTTGCTAAGCGGTTGCTAGGGTATTTTGGGTGGTTGCTAGGGTGTTGCTAGGTGGTTGCTAAGGTATTTTGGGTGGTTGCTAGGGTGTTGTTAGGCGGTTGCTAGGGTGTTCTGGGTGGTTGCTATGCTGTTGCTAGGTGGTTGCTAGGGTATTCTGGTTGGTTGCTAGGCGGTTGCTAGGGTGTTGCTAAGCGGTTGCTAGGGTATTTTGGGTGGTTGCTATGGTGTTGCTAGGTGGTTGCTAAGGTATTTTGGCTGGTTGCTAGGGTGTTCGGGGTGGTTGCTCTGGTGTTGCTAGGTGGTTGCTAAGGTATTTTGGGTGGTTGCTAGGGTGTTGCTAGGCGGTTGCTAAGGTACTTTGTGTGGTTGCTAGGGTGTTGCTAGGTGGTTGCTAAGGTACTTTGTGGGGTTGCTAGGGTGTTGCTAGGCGGTTGCTAAGGTACTTTGTGTGGTTGCTAGGGTGTTCTGGGTGGTTGCTAGGCGGTTGCTAGGGTGTTCTGGGTGGTTGCTAGGTTGTTGCTAGGATGTTTTGGGTGGTTGCTATGGTGTTGCTAGGCGGTTGCTAGGGCATTCGGGGCGGTTGCTAAGGTATTTTGGGTGGTTTCTATGATGTTACTAGGTGGTAGGTAGTTGTCACAGATGGTTACTATGGAGTTTTTATAGAGTTCTTAGAATGATTTAGCACTTAACTAATCGCTATTAGCATGTAGCTATTCACTGCTAGCATGTGTAGCATGTTGGAAGTGCTGTTTGCTAGCATGAGTCAAAAGAGCCAAACCTCATCTCTGTACGATGTTCTGATACAGAGATATAGGTCTTGCAAAACGGTTGCTAGGGTACTCAAGTTTGGTTGCTATGGAGTTGCTTGGGAGCTGGAAGCTTTAAACTTAAGAAGTTTAAAGTGGTTTGAAGTTTAAAGTAGTTTACAAGTAAGGAGTTGTGAGTTTACAAGTTTAAATGAGTTTAGAGTTTAAGTTTAAATGAGTTTAGAGTGTGTGTGTGTGTGTGTGTGTGTGTGTGTGTGTGTGTGTGTTCAGAGTTTATGAGTTTAGAGTTTATAAGTGTATAAATTGATGAGTTTATAAGTGTAAGAGTTTTTTAGTTTAGAGTTTATAAGTTTTAAATGAGTTTAGAGTTTATAAGTTTAAATGAGTTTAAGAGTTCAGAGTTTATTAATTTATGAGTTTTAGAGTTCATAAGTCTATGAATTCATGAGTTTATAAGTTAATTAGTTTATAAGTGTATGAGTTTAGAGTGCATTAGTTTAAATTAGTCTCAATGGCTCATATAGTATATAGAATGGCAGTTTGGTTTAGTCTTCAAGGTGTTTAGATTTAAATTTTTGTCGGTTTGAATTTTTTAGAACTCCAAATGTAAGTCAATGGGAGTTTTTGAATGAGTTTTTTCGAGTTTTGATCGTCATTTTTAGGAAAACCGTAAGTCCGATCAGTCTGAAAAGATATAGCACACCGAGTCAGATCAGTTTGAGTGTCTGTGCCGAGTTTGGAGTATGTGGAGTTAAAGCTCTAGGAGGAGTTTGAGTTGTAAATTTTTACGCTCAGAAGAATAATAATAATAATAATAATAATAAGTTTAAATAGGATTTCAATATGTTGGCTCTCTCAAGCCAACTTAATAATAATAATAATAAGTTTAAATAGGATTTCAATATGTTGGCTCTCTCAAGCCAACTTAACTAGATTAAAAAGTTCGTCGAGACAAACTTTAAGTTGGCTTGAGAAAGCCGGACCAGAAAGTTTGAAGAAGTTTGAAGTTTAAATTAGTTTAAAGTTTAAAGTAGTTTGAAGTTTAAAATAGTTTGAAGTTTAAAGTATTTTATAGTTTAAATTAGTTTAAAGTTTAAAGTAGTTTGAAGTTTAATTTAGTTTAAAGTTTAAAGTAGTTTGAAGTTTAATTTAGTTTAAAGTTTAAAGTAGTTTGAAGTTTAATTTAGTTTAAATTAATTAGGTTGTTCTGGGTGGTTGATATGGTGTTGCTAGGCGGTTGCTAGGGTATTCTGGGCGGTTGCTAGGGTATTCTGGGTGGTTGCTAGGCGGTTGCTTGGCGGTTGCTAGGGTATTCTGGGTGGTTGCTAGGCGGTTGCTAGGGTGTTCTGGGTGGTTGCTAGGCGGTTGCTAGGGTGTTTTGGGTGGTTGCTATGCTGTTGCAAGGGTGTTCTGGGTGTTTGCTATGGTGTTGCTAAGCGGTTGCTAGGGTGTTCTGGGTGGTTGCTAGGTGGTTGCTAGGGTGTTCTGGTGGTTGCTATGGTGTTGCTAGGTGGTTGCTAGGGTGTTCTGGGTGGTAGCTAGGGTGTTATGGGTGGTTGCTAGGGTGTTGCTAGGTGGTTGCTAGGGTGTTCTGGGTGGTTGCTATGATGTTGCTAGGCGGTTGCTAGGGTGTTTTTGGTGGTTGCTATGGTGTTGCTAGGCGGTTGCTAGGGTGTTCTGGGTGGTTGCTATGATGTTGCTAGGCGGTTGCTAGGGTGTTTTGGTGGTTGCTAGGGTGTTGCTAGGCGGTTGCTAGGTTGTTCTGGGTGGTTGCTATGCTGTTGCTAGGCGGTTGCTAGGGTGTTTTGGTGGTTGCTATGGTGTTGCTAGGCGGTTGCTAGGGTGTTCTGGGTGGTTGCTATGATGTTGCTAGGTGGTTGCTAAGGTGTTTTGGTGGTTGCTATGGTGTTGCTAGGGTATTCTGGGTGGTTGCTAGGGTGTTGCTAGGCGGTTGCTAGGGTGTTCTGGGCGGTTGCTATGGTGTTACTAGGTGATTGGTAGTTGTCACAGATGGTTACTATGGAGTTTTTATAGTTCTTAGCATGATCTTGGCATGATTTAGCACTCAACTAATCGCTATTAGCATGTAGCTATTCACTGCTAGCATGTGTAGCATGTTGGAAGTGCTGTTTGCTAGCATGAGTCAAAAGAGCCAAACCTCATCTCTATACGATGTTCTGATACAGAGATATAGGTCTTGCAAAACGGTTGCTAGGGTACTCAAGTTTGGTTGCTATGGAGTTGCTTGGGAGCTGGAAACTTTAAACTTAAGAAATTTAAAGTGGTTTGAAGTTTAAAGTAGTTTACGAGTTTTTGAGTTTTGAGTTTATAGGTTTAAATGAGTTTAGAGTTTAAGTTTAAATGAGTTTAGTGTGTGTGTGTGTGTGTGTGTGTGTGTGTGTGTGTGTGTGTGTGTTCACACACACACACACACACACACACACTCAGAGTTTATAGAGTTTAGAGTTTATAAAGTTTAGAGTTTATAAGTGTATAAATGGATGAGTTTATAAGTTTAGAGTTTTTGAGTTTAGAGTTTATAAGTTTTAAATGAGTTTAGAGTTTATAAGTTTAAATGAGTTTAGAGTTTATAAGTTTAAATGAGTTTAAGAGTTCAGAGTTTATTAATTTATGAGTTTTAGAGTTCATAAGTCTATGAATTCATTAGTTTAAGTTAATTAGTTTATAAGTGTATGAGTTTAGAGTTTATTAGTTTAAATGAGTCTCAATGGCTCGTATAGTATATAGAATGGCAGTTTGGTTTAGTCTTCAAGGTGTTTAGATTTAAATTTTTGTCGGTTGGTGAGTTTGAATCTGGATTTGAATTTTTTAGAACTCCCCAATGTAAGTCAATGGGAGTTTTTCCGAGTTTTGATCGGCATTTTTAGGAAAACCTTAAGTCCGATCAGTCTAAAAAGATATAGCAACTAACTTCAGATCAGTTTGAGTGTCTGAGCCGAGTTTGGAGTATGTAGAGTTAAAGCTCTAGGACGAGTTTGAGTCAACAGTTTTTAACAGAAGAATAATAATAATAACTAGATGCTAAAGTTCGTCGAGACAAACTTTAAGTTGGCTTGAGAAAGTTTGGACCAGAAAGTTTTTTGCTAGGCGGTTGCTAGGGTGTTCTGGGTGGTTGCTATGATGTTGCTAGGCGGTTGCTAAGGTATTTTGGGTGGTTGCTAGGCGGTTGCTAGGGTATTTGGGTTGGTTGCTAGGGTGTTCTGGGTGGTTGCTAGGCGGTTGTTAGGGTGTTTTGGGTATTCTGGGTGGTTGCTAGGGTGTTCTGGGTGGTTGTTATGGTGTTGCTAGGTGGTTGCTAGGCGGTTGCTAGGGTGTTCTGGGTGGTTGCTAGGGTGTTGCTAGGTGGTTGCTAGGGTGTTCTGGGTGGTTGCTAGGGTGTTGCTAGGTGGTTGCTAGGGTGTTCTGGGTGGTTGCTAGGCGGTTGCTAGGGTGTTTTGGGTGGTTGCTAGGCAGTTGCTAGGGTGTTCTGGGTGGTTGCTATGGTGTTGCTAGGTGGTTGCTAGAGTATTCTAGGTGGTTGCTAGGCGGTTGCTAGGGTGTTCTGGGTGGTTGCTATGGTGTTGCTAGGCAGTTGCTAAGGTATTCTGGGTGGTTGCTAGACGGTTGCTATGGTGTCCTGGGTGGTTGCTATGGTGTTGCTAAGGTATTCTGGGTGGTTGCTATGATGTTACTACGTGGTTGGTAGTTGTCACAGATGGTTACTATGGAGTCTTTATAGAGTTCTTAGCATGATCTTGGCATGATATAGCACTTAACTCATTACTATTAGCATGTAGCTATTCACTGCTAGCATGTGTAGCATGTTGGAAGTGCTGTTTGCTAGCATGAGTCAAAAGAGCCAAACCTCATCTCTATACGATGTTCTGATACAGAGATATAGGTCTTGCAAAACGGTTGCTAGGGTACTCAAGTTTGGTTGCTATGGAGTTGCTTGGGAGCTGGGAGCTTTAAACGTAAGAAGTTTAAAGTGGTTTGAAGTTTAAAGTAGTTTACAGTAGTTTGAAGTTCATGACAGATAGATAGATAAATAAGTTAGATACACACACACACACGCACACACACACACACACACACACACACACACACACACACTAACTCGCTCACACACTCACTCAGACACACACGCACACTCAAGAGTTTATGAGTTTAGAGTTTATAAGTGTATCAATTGATGAGTTTATAAGTGTATGAGTTTTTGAGTTTATACATTTAAATGAGTTTAGAGTTTATAAGTTTAAATGAGTTTAAGAGTTCAGAGTTTATTAATTTATGAGTTTAAGAGTTCATAAGTCTATGAATTCATGAGTTTATAAGTTAATTAGTTTATAAGTGTATGAGTTTAGAGTTCATTAGTTTAAATGAGTCTCATTGGCTAATATAGTATATAGAACGGCAGTTTGGTTTAGTCTTCAAGGTATTTTGATTTGAATTTTCGTCGGTTGGTGAGTTTGAATCTAAATTTGAATTTTTTAGAACTCCCCAATGCAAGTCAATGGGAGTTTTTCCGAGTTTTGATCGTCATTTTTAGGAAAACCGTAAGTCCGATCAGTCTGAAAAGATATAGCAACTAACTTCAGATCAGTTTGAGTGTCTGAGCCGAGTTTGGAGTATGTAGAGTTAAAGCTCTAGGAGGAGTTTGAGTCAACAGTTTTTTTACAGAAGAATAATAATAATATTAATAATAATAATAATAATAAGTTTAAATAGGATTTCAATATGTTGGCTCTCTCAAGCCAACTTAACTAGATGCTAAAGTTCGTCGAGACAAACTTTAAGTTGGCTTGAGAAAGTTTGGACCAGAAAGTTTTTTGCTAGGCGGTTGCTAGGGTGTTCTGGGTGGTTGCTATGATGTTGCTAGGCGGTTGCTAAGGTATTTTGGGTGGTTGCTAGGCGGTTGCTAGGGTGTTCTGGGTGGTTGCTATGCTGTTGCTAGGTGGTTGCTAGGGTATTTGGCTTGGTTGCTAGGGTGTTCTGGGTGGTTGCTAGGCGGTTGCTAGGGTGTTTTGGGTATTCTGGGTGGTTGCTAGGGTGTTCTGGGTGGTTGTTATGGTGTTGCTAGGCGGTTGCTAGGGTATTCTGGGTGGTTGCTAGGCGGTTGCTAGGGTGTTTTGGGTGGTTGCTAGGTGGTTGCTAGGGTGTTCTGGGTGGTTGCTATGGTGTTGCTAGGCGGTTGCTAGGGTATTCTGGGTGGTTGCTAGGTGGTTGCTAGGGTGTTCTGGGTGGTTGCTAGGGTGTTGCTAGGCGGTTGCTAGGGTGTTGCTAGGTGGTTGCTAGGGTGTTGCTAGGCAGTTGCTAAGGTATTTTGGGTGGTTGCTAGGGTGTTGCTAGGCGGTTGCTAGGGTGTTCTGGGTGGTTGCTAGGGTGTTGCTAGGTGGTTGCTAGGGTGTTCTGGGTGGTTGCTAGGCGGTTGCTAGGGTGTTTTGGGTGGTTGCTAGGCAGTTGCTAGGGTGTTCTGGGTGGTTGCTATGGTGTTGCTAGGTGGTTGCTAGAGTATTCTAGGTGGTTGCTAGGCGGTTGCTAGGGTGTTCTGGGTGGTTGCTATGGTGTTGCTAGGCAGTTGCTAAGGTATTCTGGGTGGTTGCTAGGCGGTTGCTAGGGTGTCCTGGGTGGTTGCTATGGTGTTGCTAAGGTATTCTGGGTGGTTGCTATGATGTTACTATGTGGTTGGTAGTTGTCACAGATGGTTACTATGGAGTCTTTATAGAGTTCTTAGCATGATCTTGGCATGATATAGCACTTAACTCATTACTATTAGCATGTAGCTATTCACTGCTAGCATGTGTAGCATGTTGGAAGTGCTGTTTGCTAGCATGAGTCAAAAGAGCCAAACCTCATCTCTATACGATGTTCTGATACAGAGATATAGGTCTTGCAAAATGGTTGCTAGGGTACTCAAGTTTGGTTGCTATGGAGTTGCTTGGGAGCTGGGAGCTTTAAACGTAAGAAGTTTAAAGTGGTTTGAAGTTTAAAGTAGTTTACAGTAGTTTGAAGTTCATGACAGATAGATAGATAAATAAGTTAGATACACACACACACACGCGCACACACACACACACACACACACACACACACACACACACACACACACTAACTCGCTCACACACTCACTCAGACACACACGCACACTCAAGAGTTTATGAGTTTAGAGTTTATAAGTGTATCAATTGATGAGTTTATAAGTGTATGAGTTTTTGAGTTTATAAATTTAAATGAGTTTAGAGTTTATAAGTTTAAATGAGTTTAAGAGTTCAGAGTTTATTAATTTATGAGTTTAAGAGTTCATAAGTCTATGAATTCATGAGTTTATAAGTTAATTAGTTTATAAGTGTATGAGTTTAGAGTTCATTAGTTTAAATGAGTCTCAATGGCTCATATAGTATATAGAACGGCAGTTTGGTTTAGTCTTCAAGGTGTTTAGATTTAAATTTTCAACATACACACACACACACACACACACACACACACACTCAAGCACGCACGCACAGACTCTTACTCTCTCACACACACACTATCTCTCACACACACACTCACTCACACACACACACACACACACACACACACACACACACACACACACACACACACACACACACAGACAAGCTCATTAACACACACACACACACACACACACACACACACACACACACACACACACACACACACTCACGCACATAGACACACACTCTCTCTCACACACACACACTCAGAGTTTATATGAGTTTAGAATTTATAAGTGTACAAGTTTTTGAGTTAAGAGTTTATAAGTTTAAATGAGTGTGTACGAGTTTTTGAGTTTACACACACACACACACACACACTCACACATAGACACACACATGCTCTCACTAACACACACACACACACACACACACACACACACACACACACACACACACAGACATGCACACTGTCTCACACACACACACACACACACACACACACACACACACACACACGCTCTCACTAACTCACACACACACACCCTCACTAACTCACACACACACACACACACACACACACACACACACACACACACACACACACACACACACACACACACACAGACATGCTCACTGTCTCACACACACACACACACACACACACACACACTAACTCGCTCTCACACATACACAGACACGCTCACACACATAGACACACACACACTCTCACACACCCTCGCTAACTCTCTCTCTCACACACACACACACACACACACACACACACACACACTCACGCACATACACTCACTCACGGACATACACTCACACATGCACACACACACACACACACACACACACACACACACACACACTCACTCACGGATATACACTCACACATGCACACACACACACACACACACACACACACACACACACACACACACACACACACACACACACACACACACACACAGACATGCTCACTATCTCACACACACACACACACACACACACTCTCTCTCACACACACATACACGCGCACACACTCACACACACACACTAACTCGCTCTCACATAGACACACACACACTCTCTCTCTCTCACACACACACACACACACTCACTCACGGACATACACTCACACATGCACACACACACACACACACACACACACACACACACACACACTCACTATCTCACACACACACACACACACACACACACACACACACTCTCTCTCTCTCACACACACATACACGTGCACACACTCACACTAACTCGCTCTCACATAGACACACACACTCTCTCTCTCACACACACACACACACACACACACACACACACACTCAGTCACGCACATATACTCACTCACACACAGACACACACACCCTCACTAACTCACACACACACACACCCTCACTAACACACACACAGACATGCTCACTGTCTCACACACACACACACACACACACACACACACACACACACATCACGCACATACACTCACACAAGCACACACTAAGTCACTCACTCACACACACACTTAGAGTTTTTGAGTTTAGAGTTCACTAACACACACACAGACACACACACACCCTCACTAACACACACAGACACACACACACACTAACTCACACACACACACACACACACACACACTCACGCACATACACTCACTCACGCACATACACTCACTCACACAGTTTCTTTTACACACACACACACACACACACACACACACACACAAAGACACGCTTGCTAACTCACACACACACACTTACACACACACACACACACACACACACACACACACACTCTCACACACACACACACACACACACACACACTCACACACACACTCACACACACACACACACTAACTCGCTCACACACTCAGACACACACACTCAAGAGTTTGAGTTTAGAGTTTATAAGTGTATAAATTGATGAGTTTATAAGTGTATGAGTTTTTGAGTTTATAAGTTTAAATGAGTTTAAGAGTTCAGAGTTTATTAATTTATGAGTTTAAGAGTTCATAAGTCTATGAATTCATGAGTTTATAAGTTAATTAGTTTATAAGTGTATGAGTTTAGAGTTCATTAGTTTAAATGAGTCTCATTGGCTAATATAGTATATAGAATGGCAGTTTGGTTTAGTCTTCAAGGTATTTTGATTTGAATTTTCGTCGGTTGGTGAGTTTGAATCTAAATTTGAATTTTTTAGAACTCCCCAATGCAAGTCAATGGGAGTTTTTCCGAGTTTTGATCGTCATTTTTAGGAAAACCGTAAGTCCGTTCAGTCTGAAAAGATATAGCAACTAACTTCAGATCAGTTTGAGTGTCTGAGCCGAGTTTGGAGTATGTAGAGTTAAAGCTCTAGGAGGAGTTTGAGTCAACAGTTTTTTTACAGAAGAATAATAATAATATTAATAATAACTAGATTAAAAAGTTCGTCGAGACAAGCTTTAAGTTGGCTTGAGAAAGCCGGACCAGAAAGTTTGAAGAAGTTTGAAGTTTAAATTAGTTTAAAGTTTAAAGTAGTTTGAAGTTTAAAATAGTTTGAAGTTTAAAGTAGTTTAAAGTTTAAATTAGTTTAAAGTTTAAAGTAGTTTGAAGTTTAATTTAGTTTAAAGTTTAAAGTAGTTTGAAGTTTAATTTAGTTTAAAGTAGTTTGAAGTTTAATTTAGTTTAAAGTTTAAAGTAGTTTGAAGTTTAATTTAGTTTAAATTAATTAGGGTGTTCTGGGTGGTTGATATGGTGTTGCTAGGCGGTTGCTAGGGTATTCTGGGTGGTTGCTAGGCGGTTGCTAGGGTGTTCTGGGTGGTTGCTATGGTGTTGCTAGGCGGTTGCTAAGGTATTCTGGGTGGTTGCTAGGCGGTTGCTAGGGTGTTCTGGGTGGTTGCTAGGGTGTTGCTAGGCGGTTGCTAGGGTATTCTGGGTGGTTGCTAGGCGGTTGCTAGGGAGTTCTGGGTGGTTGCTATGCTGTTGCTAGGCGGTTGCTAGGGTATTCTGGGTGGTTGCTAGGCGGTTGCTAGGGAGTTCTGGGTGGTTGCTATGCTGTTGCTAGGCGGTTGCTAGGGTATTCTGGGTGGTTGCTAGGCGGTTGCTAGGGTGTTTTGGGTGGTTACTATGCTGTTGCTAGGGTGTTCTGGGTGGTTGCTATGGTGTTGCTAAGCGGTTGCTAGGGTGTTCTGGGTGGTTGCTATGATGTTGCTAGGCGGTTGCTAGGGTGTTTTGGTGGTCGCTATGGTGTTGCTAGGCGGTTGCTAGGGTGTTCTGGGTGGTTGCTATGATGTTGCTAGGCGGTTGCTAGGGTATTCTGGGTGGTTGCTAGGGTGTTGCTAGGCGGTTGCTAGGGTATTCTAGGTGGTTGCTAGGATGTTGCTAGGGTGTTTTGGTGGTTGCTAGGGTGTTGCTAGGCGGTTGCTAGGTTGTTCTGTGTGGTTGCTATGCTGTTGCTAGGCGGTTGCTAGGGTGTTTTGGTGGTTGCTATGGTGTTGCTAGGCGGTTGCTAGGGTGTTCTGGGTGGTTGCTATGATGTTGCTAGGTTGTTGCTAGGGTGTTTTGGTGGTTGCTATGGTGTTGCTAGGGTATTCTGGGTGGTTGCTAGGGTGTTGCTAGGCGGTTGCTAGGGTGTTCTGGGCGGTTGCTATGGTGTTACTAGGTGATTGGTAGTTGTCACAGATGGTTACTATGGAGTTTTTATAGTTCTTAGCATGATCTTGGCATGATTTAGCACTCAACTAATCGCTATTAGCATGTAGCTATTCACTGCTAGCATGTGTAGCATGTTGGAAGTGCTGTTTGCTAGCATGAGTCAAAAGAGCCAAACCTCATCTCTATACGATGTTCTGATACAGAGATATAGGTCTTGCAAAACGGTTGCTAGGGTACTCAAGTTTGGTTGCTATGGAGTTGCTTGGGAGCTGGAAGCTTTAAACTTAAGAAGTTTAAAGTGGTTTGAAGTTTAAAGTAGTTTACGAGTTTTTGAGTTTTGAGTTTATAGGTTTAAATGAGTTTAGAGTGTGTGTGTGTGTGTGTGTGTGTGTGTGTGTGTGTGTGTGTGTGTGTGTGTTCACACACACACACACACACACTCAGAGTTTATGAGTTTAGAGTTTATAAGTGTATAAATGGATGAGTTTATAAGTGTACAAGTTTTTGAGTTTAGTTTATAAGTTTAAATGAATTTAGAGTTTATAAGTTTAAATGAGTTTAGAGTTTATAAGTTTAAATGAGTTTATGAGTTCAGAGTTTATTAATTTATGGGTTTAAGAGTTCATAAGTCTATGAATTCATGAGTTTATAAGTTAATTAGTTTATAAGTGTATGAGTTTAGAGTTCATTAGTTTAAATGAGTCTCAATGGCTCATATAGTATATAGAACGGCAGTTTGGTTTAGTCTTCAAGGTGTTTAGATTTAAATTTTCGTCGGTTGGTGAGTTTGAATCTGGATTTGAATTTTTTAGAACTCCCCAATGTAAGTCAATGGGAGTTTTTCCGAGTTTTGATAGTCATTTTTAGGAAAACCGTAAGTCCGATCAGTCTAAAAAGATATAGCAACTAACTTCAGATCAGTTTGAGTGTCTGAGCCGAGTTTGGAGTATGTAGAGTTAAAGCTCTAGGACGAGTTTGAGTCAACAGTTTTTAACAGAAGAATAATAATAATAATAAGTTTAAGTACAATATCAGTAAGTTGGCTCTCTCAAGCCAACTTAACTAGATGCAAAAGTTCGTCGAGACAAACTTTAAGTTGGCTTGAGAAAGTTTGGACCAGAACGTTTTTTTGCTAGGCGGTTGCTAGGGTGTTCTGGGTGGTTGCTATGGTGTTGCTAGGCGGTTGCTAAGGTATTTTGGGTGGTTGCTAGGCGGTTGCTAGGGTGTTCTGGGTGGTTGCTATGGTGTTGCTAGGCGGTTGCTAGGGTGTTCTGGGTGGTTGCTAGGTGGTTGCTAGGGTGTTTTGAGTGGTTGCTAGGCGGTTGCTAGGGTATTCTGGTTGGTTGCTAGGGTGTTTTGGGTGGTTGCTAAGGTGTTCTGGGTGGTTGCTAGGCGGTTGCTAGGGTGTTCTGGGTGGTTGCTATGGTGTTGCTAGGCGGTTGCTAGGGTGTTCTGGGTGGTTGCTAGGCGGTTGCTAGGGTGTTCTGGGTGGTTGCTATGGTGTTGCTAGGCGGTTGCTAGGGTATTCTGAGTGGTTGCTAGGCGGTTGCTAGGGTATTCTGGTTGGTTGCTAGGGTGTTTTGGGTGGTTGCTAAGGTGTTCTGGGTGGTTGCTAGGGTGTTCTGGGTGGTTGCTATGGTGTTGCTAGGCGGTTGCTAGGGTGTTCTGGGTGGTTGCTAGGCGGTTGCTAGGGTGTTCTGGGTGGTTGCTATGGTGTTGCTAGGCGGTTGCTAGGGTATTCTGGGTGGTTGCTAGGCGGTTGCTAAGGTATTCAGGGCGGTTGATATGGTGTTACTAGGTGGTTGGTAGTTGTCACAGATGGTTACTCTGGACTTTTTATAGAGTTCTTAGAATGATTTAACACTTAACTAATCGCTATTAGCATGTATCTATTCACTGCTAGCATGTGTAGCATGTTGGAAGTGCTGTTTGCTAGCATGAGTCAAAAGAGCCAAACCTCATCTCTATACGATGTTCTGATACAGAGATATAGGTCTTGCAAAACGGTTGCTAGGGTACTCAAGTTTGGTTGCTATGGAGTTGCTTGGGAGCTGGAAGCTTTAAACTTAATAAGTTTAAAGTGGTTTGAAGTTTAAAGTAGTTTACGAGTTTTTGAGTTTTGAGTTTATAAGTTTAAACGAGTTTAGAGTGTGTGTGTGTGTGTGTGTGTGTGTGTGTACACACACACACACACACACACACACAGAGTTTATGAGTGTAGAGTTTATAAGTGTATAAATGGATGAGTTTATAAGTGTACAAGTTTTTGAGTTTAGTTTATAAGTTTAAATGAGTTTTGAGTTTATAAGTTTAAATGAGTTTAGAGTTTATACATTTAAATGAGTTTAAGAGTTCGGAGTTTATTAATTTATGAGTTTTAGAGTTCATAAGTCTATGAATTCATGAGTTTATAAGTTAATTACTTTATAAGTGTATGAGTTTAGAGTGCATTAGTTTAAATGAGTCTCAATGGCTCATATAGTATATAGAACGGCAGTTTGGTTTAGTCTTCAAGGTATTTTGATTTGAATTTTCGTCGGTTGGTCAGTTTGAATCTAAATTTGAATTTTTTAGAACTCCCTAATGTAAGTCAATGGGAGTTTTTCCGAGTTTTGATCGTCATTTTTAGGAAAACCGTAAGTCCGATCAGTCTGAAAAGATATAGCAACTAACTTCAGATCAGTTTGAGTGTCTGAGCCGAGTTTGGAGTATGTAGAGTTAAAGCTCTAGGACGAGTTTGAGTCAACAGTTTTTAACAGAAGATTAATAATAATAACTAGATGCAAAAGTTCGTCGAGACAAACTTTAAGTTGGCTTGAGAAAGTTTGGACCAGAACGCTTTTTGCTAGGCGGTTGCTAGGGTCTTTTGGGTGGTTGCTATGCTGTTTCTAGGCGGTTGCTAGGGTATTCTGGGTGGTTGCTAGGCGGTTGCTAGGGTGTTTTGGGTGGTTGCTAGGCGGTTGCTAGGGTGTTCTGGGTGGTTGCTATGGTGTTGCTAGGTGGTTGCTAGGGTGTTTTGGGTGGTTGCTAGGCGGTTGCTAGGGTGTTCTGGGTGGTTGCTATGGTGTTGCTAGGCGGTTGCTAGGGTGTTTTGGGCGGTTGCTAGGCGGTTGCTAGGGTGTTCTGGGTGGTTGCTATGGTGTTGCTAGGCGGTTGCTAGGGTGTTCTGGGTGGTTGCTATGGTGTTGCTAGGCGGTTGCTAGGGTGTTCTGGGTGGTTGCTAGGCGGTTGCTAGGGTGTTCTGGGTGGTTGCTATGGTGTTGATAGGCGGTTGCTAAGGTAGTTTGGGTGGTTGCTAGGATGTTGCTAGGCGGTTGCTAGGGTGTTCTGGGTGGTTGCTATGGTGTTGCTAGGCGGTTGCTAGGGTATTCTGGGTGGTTGCTAGGCGGTTGCTAGGGTGTTCTGGGTGGTTGCTATGGTGTTGCTAGGGTATTCTGGGTGGTTGCTAGGCGGTTGCTAGGCGGTTGCTAGGGTGTTCTGGGTGGTTGCTATGGTATTTTGGGTGGTTGCTAGGGTGTTCTGGATGGTTGCTAGGGTGTTCTGGGTGGTTGCTAGGCGGTTGCTAGGGTGTTTTAGTGGTTGCTATGGTGTTGCTAGGCGGTTGCTAGGGTGTTCTGGGTGGTTGCTAGGGTGTTGCTAGGCGGTTGCTAGGGTATTCTGGGTGGTTGCTAGGCGGTTGCTAGGGTGTTCTGGGTGGTTGCTATGCTGTTGCTAGATGGTTGCTAGGGTATTCTGGGTGGTTGCTATGGTGTTGCTAGGGTGTTTTGGGTGGTTGCTAGGCGGTTGTTAGGGTGTTCTGGGTGGTTGCTATGGTGTTGCTAGGCGGTTGCTAAGGTATTCTGGGTGGTTGCTAGGCAGTTGCTAGGGTGTTCTGAGTGGTTGCTATGCTGTTGCTAAGGTGTTCTGGGTGGTTGCTAGGCGGTTGCTAGGGTGTTCTGGGTGGTTGCTATGGTGTTTCTAGGCGGTTGCTAGGGTATTCTGGGTGGTTGCTAGGCGGTTGCTAGGGTGTTCTGGGTGGTTGCTATGGTGTTGCTAGGCGGTTGCTAGGGTGTTCTGGGTGGTTGCTATGATGTTGCTAGGCGGTTGCTAAGGTATTCTGGGCGGTTGCTAGGCAGTTGCTAGGGTGTTCTGGGCGGTTGCTATGGTGTTGCTAGGTGGTTGGTAGTTGTCACAGATGGTTACTATGGAGTTTTTATAGAGTCCTTAGCATGATCTTGGTATGATTTAGCACTTAACTAATTGATATTAGCATGTAGCTATTCACTGCTAGCATGTGTAGCATGTTGGAAGTGCTGTTTGCTAGCATGAGTCAAAAGAGCCAAACCTCATCTCTATACGATGTTCTGATACTGAGATATAGGTCTTGCAAAACGGTTGCTAGGGTACTCAAGTTTGGTTGCTATGGAGTTGCTTGGGAGCTTGAAGCTTTAAACTTAAGAAGTTTAAAGTGGTTTGAAGTTTAAAGTAGTTTACGAGTTTTGAGTTTACAAGTTTAAATGAGTTTAGAGTTTAAGTTTAAATGAGTTTAGTGTGTGTGTGTGTGTGTGTGTGTGTTCACACACACACACACACACACACACACTCAGAGCTTATGAGTTTAGAGTTTATAAGTGTATAAATTGATGAGTTTATAAGTGTTAGAGTTTTTGAATTTAGAGTTTATAAGTTTTAAATGAGTTTAGAGTTTATAAGTTTTAATGAGTTTAGAGTTTATAAGTTTAAATGAGTTTAAGAGTTCAGAGTTTATTAATTTATGAGTTAAAGAGTTAATAAGTCTATGAATTCATGAGTTTATAAGTTAATTA
The DNA here is from genome assembly GCF_949319135.1 of Squalius cephalus. NCBI lineage: Eukaryota > Metazoa > Chordata > Actinopteri > Cypriniformes > Leuciscidae > Squalius > Squalius cephalus. The sequence continues at coordinate 37,157,982 of NC_137126.1, read as the reverse complement.
GTTTATAAGTGTATGAGTTTAGAGTTTATTAGTTTAAATTAGTCTCATTGGCTAATATAGTATATAGAACGGCAGTTTGGTTTAGTCTTCAAGGTGTTTAGATTTGAATTTTCGTCGGTTGGTGAGTTTGAATGTAAATTTGAATTTTTTAGAACTCCCCAATGTAAGTCAATGGGAGTTTTTCCGAGTTTTGATCGGCATTTTCAGGAAAACCGTAAGTCCGATCAGTCTGAAAAGATATAGCAACTAACTTCAGATCAGTTTGAGTGTCTGAGCCGAGTTTGGAGTATGTAGTGTTAAAGCTCTAGGACGAGTTTGAGTCAACAGTTTTTAACAGAAGAATAATAATAATAACTAGATGCAAAAGTTCGTCGAGACAAACTTTGAAGTTGGCTTGAGAAAGTTTGGACCAGAACGTTTTTTGCTAGGCGGTTGCTAGGATGTTATGGGTGGTCGCTATGGTGTTGCTAGGCGGTTGCTAGGGTGTTCTGGGTGGTTGCTATGGTGTTGCTAGGCGGTTGCTAGGCGGTTGCTAGGGTATTCTGGGTGGTTGCTATGGTGTTGCTAGGCGGTTGCTAGGGTGTTCTGGGTGGTTGTTATGCTGTTGCTAGGTGGTTGCTAGGGTGTTCTGGGTGGTTGTTAGGCGGTTGCTAGGGTGTTCTGGGTAGTTGCTATGGTGTTGCTAGGCGGTTGCTAAGGTATTCTGGGTGGTTGCTATGGTGTTGCTTGGCGGTTGCTAGGGTATTCTGGGTGGTTGCTAGGCGGTTGCTAGGGTGTTCTGGGTGGTTGCTATGCTGTTGCTAGGCGGTTGCTAGGGTATTCTGGGTGGTTGCTAGGCGGTTGCTAGGGTGTTTTGGGTGGTTGCTATGCTGTTGCTAGGCTGTTCTGGGTGGTTGCTATGCTGTTGCTAGGCGGTTGCTAGGGTATTCTGGGTGGTTGCTAGGTGGTTGCTAGGGTGTTCTGGGTGGTTGCTAGGGTGTTGCTAGGCGGTTGCTAGGGTGTTGCTAGGCAGTTGCTAAGGTATTTTGGGTGGTTGCTAGAGTGTTGCTAGGCGGTTGCTAGGGTGTTCTGGGTGGTTGCTAGGGTGTTGCTAGGTGGTTGCTAGGGTATTCTGGGTGGTTGCTAGGGTGTTGCTAGGTGGTTGCTAGGGTGTTCTGGGTGGTTGCTAGGGTGTCGCTAGGTGGTTGCTAGGGTGTTCTGGGTGGTTGCTAGGCGGTTGCTAGGGTGTTTTGGGTGGTTGCTAGGCAGTTGCTAGGGTGTTCTGGGTGGTTGCTATGGTGTTGCTAGGTGGTTGCTAGAGTATTCTAGGTGGTTGCTAGGCGGTTGCTAGGGTGTTCTGGGTGGTTGCTAGGGTGTTGCTAGGTGGTTGCTAGGGTGTTCTGGGTGGTTGCTAGGGTGTTGCTAGGTGGTTGCTAGGGTGTTCTGGGTGGTTGCTAGGCGGTTGCTAGGGTGTTTTGGGTGGTTGCTATGCAGTTGCTAGGGTGTTCTGGGTGGTTGCTATGGTGTTGCTAGGTGGTTGCTAGAGTATTCTAGGTGGTTGCTAGGCGGTTGCTAGGGTGTTCTGGGTGGTTGCTAGGGTGTTGCTAGGGTGTTCTGGGTGGTTGCTAGGGTGTTGCTAGGTGGTTGCTAGGGTGTTCTGGGTGGTTGCTAGGCGGTTTCTAGGGTGTTTTGGGTGGTTGCTAGGCAGTTGCTAGGGTGTTCTGGGTGGTTGCTATGGTGTTGCTAGGTGGTTGCTAGAGTATTCTAGGTGGTTGCTAGGCGGTTGCTAGGGTGTCCTGGGTGGTTGCTATGGTGTTGCTAAGGTATTCTGGGTGGTTGCTATGATGTTACTACGTGGTTGGTAGTTGTCACAGATGGTTACTATGGAGTCTTTATAGAGTTCTTAGCATGATCTTGGCATGATATAGCACTTAACTCATTACTATTAGCATGTAGCTATTCACTGCTAGCATGTGTAGCATGTTGGAAGTGCTGTTTGCTAGCATGAGTCAAAAGAGCCAAACCTCATCTCTATACGATGTTCTGATACAGAGATATAGGTCTTGCAAAACGGTTGCTAGGGTACTCAAGTTTGGTTGCTATGGAGTTGCTTGGGAGCTGGAAGCTTTAACTTAAGTTTAAAGTGGTGTGAAGTTTAAAGTAGTTTACGAGTTTTGAGTTTACAAGTTTAAATGAGTTTAGAGTTTAAGTTTAAATGAGTTTAGTGTGTGTGTGTGTGTGTGTGTGTGTGTGTGTGTGTGTGTGTGTGTGTGTGACACACACACACATACTCAGAGTTTATGAGTTTAGAGTTTATAAGTGTATAAATTGATGAGTTTATAAGTGTTAGAGTTTTTGAGTTTAGAGTTTATAAGTTTTAAATGAGTTTAGAGTATATAAGTTTAAATGAGTTTAGAGTTTATAAGTTTTAATGCGTTTAAGAGTTCAGAGTTTATTAATTTATGAGTTTAAGAGTTCATAAGTCTATGAATTCATGAGTTTATAAGTTAATTAGTTTATAAGTGTATGAGTTTAGAGTTCATTAGTTTAAATGAGTCTCAATGGCTCATATAGTATATAGAACGGCAGTTTGGTTTAGTCTTCAAGGTATTTTGATTTGAATTTTCGTCGGTTGGTGAGTTTGAATCTAAATTTGAATTTTTTAGAACTCCCCAATGCAAGTCAATGGGAGTTTTTCCGAGTTTTGATCGTCATTTTTAGGAAAACCGTAAGTCCGATCAGTCTGAAAAGATATAGCAACGCGAGTCAGATCAGTTTGAGTGTCTGAGCCGAGTTTGGAGTATGTAGAGTTAAAGCTCTAGGAGGAGTTTCATATAGAAATTTTAGTCTCGGAATAATAATAATAATAAGTTTAAATAGGATTTCAATATGTTGGCTCTCTCAAGCCAACTTAATAATAAGTTTAAATAGGATTTCAGTAAGTTGGCTCTCTCAAGCCAACTTAATAATAATAATAATAAGTTTAAATAGGATTTCAATATGTTGGCTCTCTCAAGCCAACTTAATAAGTTTAAATACAATATCAGTAAGTTGGCTCTCTCAAGCCAACTTAACTAGATTAAAAAGTTCGTCGAGACAAACTTTAAGTTGGCTTGAGAAAGTTTGGACCGGAAAGTTTGAAGTTTAAAGTAGTTTGAAGATTAAAGTAGTTTGAAGTTTAATTTAGTTTAAAGTTTAATTTAGTTTAAAGTTTAAAGAAGTTTGAAGTTTAATTTAGTTTAAAGTTTAAAGTAGTTTGAAGTTTATAGTTTAAAGTTTAAATTAGTTTGAAGTTTAAATTAGTTTGAAGTTTAAAGTAGTTTGAAGTTTAAATTAGTTTAAAGTAGCTGAAATGGATTAATGTGATAGATAGATAGATAGATAGATAGATAGATAGATAGATAGATAGATAGATAGATAGATAGATAGATAGATAGATAGATAGATAGATGGATAAATGAGTTTAACTCACACTCGCACATGCACTCACTCACACACAGAACACACACTAACTCACTCAACACTCACTCAGACGCACACACACTTAGTTTTTGAGTTTAGAGTTTACACGTTTAAATTAAGTAAATTTAGCAGTTTGAAGTTTAAATTAGTTTGAAGACACACACACGCACAGACACGCTCACTTGCTCACACACTTTTTCACACACACACACACACACGCTCACTATCTCACAGACACGCTCACTAACTTTCACACACACATTCACGCACATACACACAGACTCACGCACATACACCCACACAAGCACAGACAGACACACACACACGCAGACACGCTCACTAACTCACACACTTTTTCACACACACACACACACACACACACACACACACACGCTCACTTGCTCACACACTTTTTCACACACACACGCTCACTTACTCACAGACACACACAGAAACGCTCACTAACTCTCACACACACACTCACGCACATACACCCACACGCTCTCACTAACTCACACACACACACCCTCACTAACTCACACACACACACACACACACACGCACACACACACACACACAGACATGCTCACTGTCTCACACACACACACACACACACAAACTCGCTCTCACACATACACAGACACGCTCACACACATAGACACACACACACACTCTCACACACACACACACACACGCACACACCCTCGCTAACTCTCTCTCACACACACACACACACACACACACACACTCTCACACACACACACACACACACGCACACACCCTCGCTAACTCTCTCTCACACACACACACACACACACACACACACTCACGCACATACACTCACTCACGGACATACACTCACACATGCACACACACACACACACACACACACACACACACACACTCACTCACGGACATACACTCACACATGCACACACACACACACACACAGACATGCTCACTATCTCACACACACACACACACACACACACACACACACACACACTCTCGCTCACACACATACACACGCACACACTCACACACACACACACTAACTCGCTCTCACACAGACACACACACACACACACACACACACACACACACACACACACACTCTCTGTCTCACACACACACACACACTCTCTCTCACACATACACACACACACACACACACACACACACACACTAACTCGCTCTCACACATACACAGACACACTCACACACATAGACACACACACACTTTCTCACACACACACACCCTCACTAACACACACACACACACACACACAGACATGCTCACTGTCTCACACACACACACACACACACACACACACTAACTCGCTCTCACACATACACAGACACACTCACACACATAGACACACACACTCTCTCACACACACACACACACCCTCGCTAACTCTGACACACACACACTTACGCACACACACACACACTCACGCACATACACTCACTCACGGACATACACTCACACATGCACACACACACACACACACACACACACACACACACACACACACACACACACACACAGACATGCTCACTATCTCACACACACTCACACACACGCACACTCAAGAGTTTATGAGTTTAGAGTTTATAAGTGTATCAAAGTTTATAAGGTTATGAGTTTTTGAGTTTATAAGTTTAAATGAGTTTAAGAGTTCAGAGTTTATTAATTTATGGGTTTAAGAGTTCATAAGTCTATGAATTTATGAGTTTATAAGTTAATTAGTTTATAAGAGTCTCAATGGCTCATATAGTATATAGAACGGCAGTTTGGTTTAGTCTTCAAGGTGTTTAGATTTAAATTTTCAACATACACACACACACACACACACACACACAAGCACGCACGCACAGACTCTCACTCTCTCTCTCACACACACACTATCTCTCACACACACACTCACTCACACACACACACACAGACAAGCTCATTAACACACACACACACACACACA